>NC_041046.1:34630115-34975948 GCF_900634775.1 Gouania willdenowi
ACCAGAGCAACATATAGACCGTCAGTCTCATGGTTCTCAAAACAGTGGGTTGACAACTCATTCTCTTGGACGGTTGTTACTTTTGTAGTGGTCTCGCATCAGGAGACTGTCTGTGTGTGTCCACAAAGAATGAAGGTTGTCAACAATGGCTGCTCTCTTTATTATTGAGCAGGATGTCAGTGACACCTGTAAAAATAGATGGTGAGGAGGTAGATGTTCTATACAGTACTTCCAGGTGTGTAACAACAGACTTAACAGGACTAATGAACATTTTTACATGAGGTGGCAAGATAGTAACTAATTCACTGCCAGCCCTTTTCAGAGAAGCCAACCCCATATTGTCAGCCGTTTTAGATGATTTTCACTGATTTTTAAAGACCAAAAGAATATTTTGTACTATGACAATCTAAATTCTGAAAGATTAGACTCTAGTTTCATCAGAAAAAATAATTTAGTTTCTAGCTTGTTTAGTTCTTCTGTAATCAGCAGTTGAGTAGAGGCAAGTTTCACACAAATCGCCAGTTTGTGACAAAAAGCTGAGAAAAACATCTTTTTCTGAAAAAACCTATTACCTATTGGTTTCCTTCTATAAAACTACAAAAGCAACACTGGTTCCGAAGGCAAAATTATTATTATTTTGCAATCTAGGTCAGAGTTGAATGGTTTTCTTACTGTATTTTGACCACCCTCCGAGTCTCTCCCCCGTCATTCTCCATACATGCAACACACTCCTCCTCCTCCCGGACATGCCGAGTCTCACCACTTGCCCCATTTTTTGATCGTTTTCTCTCACCATCACGACACTCTCAATAGTCTACTTAGTACCACACATGCTCTGATCGAGTGTGAGCTGCTGTGAGTTTCAGCCTTTCCTCTCCCCCTGAGCTCTGCCCATCACGGGTGATCTCTCATCCAAAGGTGCGCTGCTGCCACCTACATGGCACCAGTTGTCACTACATCATGGTACAAGCTCGATATTCACAGGAGAGCTTTGTCACACTGTATCCGAGCAACCCCAGCCGAAACACACAATTAACGTCTTTAGACGTCTTTGGCAGTCAACGTCACTAAACCAAAAAACGTTTAGACATCTTTAGGCATTTTAATTTAAAAAGGTATAATAAATGTAAAGCACATCCTTTACAATCACTGTAAATGTTTTCTCTTAATTAAATATTAAAAATCTGTAACTATACCTGCTGACTTTCTGCCCATATTTATATTATTATTACATGTTTATTTTATTTTATTTTATTTTTTATTCTGTATAATTCTGTTGTGTTGTTTGCACATTATGTTCTATGGTTTTAACATTTGTGTTACTAATGACTAAAACCAAACACTAAAGTAGAAATGTCCTTGCACTGAAACCTTTATATTTTATTTTAACTTTTGATTGCACTGTTTTGTATTGCTTTTTGATTTTGCACCACAGTTGTTGTGGTTCACTCAGGACATTTGCGCTATACCTAGTGCAGGTGTTTTATTGTATAATCATTTTAATTTTTAAATAGGTTGTATATTTTTTCAAAGGTTTGTTGTGTCGCAGGATTGTATTGTTTGTCTTAATATTTAAAATAAATTTTGTGTACACATTGTGTATAGACTATTTATTTTTATCTATTTATTTGGAGCGGCAAAGTCCACTTTTGCCTAGGACACAGAATGACCTTAATCCGGCCCTGCTTGTACCACACAGTTTTGGGTTTTCTGTGGCTGAATAATTATTTGCTCATTCAAATTTCAAATCCACTTAAGTTGACCTACAGGGTCATGTGCTTGTTTTGTGTTTTGGCTTTATAATAAAACAATTTATTTTACAGATATATACTCTGCCACGCACTGTGAGTCAGCCAAGATACACACCCCGTGAACACAAACAAGCTAGTGTAGAAGACTGATGGATGGAATAAGAAAGAGAAAGGCTACATTGCCCGCCAGGTAAAACAGTCATATGTTAAATTGGAAAATATATTATGTTTTTTTATTTATTTATTTTGTGTGCGTCTCTGAGTGTTGTGAAGATTGTGGTCATTAGTTTAGTTTGACACATGGCATATAAGACATGATTAGAATGTGAAATTTCCTTTTTGTCTCATTTTTTGGCCTTTAGCTAAATTTACTGCAGTGGCTATAAAAGACATGGTTTAATCGTTGAAGCAGGGGTCATAAAGTCAGGAATAAATGACAATCTATGTTTTTGGACATTTCAATCTTGGGGTGGATTTTTGTGTGCAATATCAGCAGGTATTTAGGAATCAAAGGTAACAGACCACCAACGACCATTTTGGGGAGAGGGTGATTGTAGGGTTGTTTTTACTTTTTAAAATTGCAAACAAGGGAAGCCTAGCACAGTGCCTCAAGGCTGTGACTCCAATGGCCCAACTCATGGGGTGTGGTGCCCGCTGTATTGCGTTTTATTTTGTGTGCGCTTTTAGTAAAAGGATGATGAAGAAAGAAATAAGTCACTCGTAAAATAAAAAAAACGGTGATGCCAAGAATTTTCATTTTGGTGCATCCCATATATATATATACACAGTATATATCGTTCTCTTCAAGTTTTTCTTTTCTTTTCGCTAGAAAGACACCAGCAACCGTAAACCAATTCCTTGTATGTGTGAACGTACTAAACCTACTCCTAATGTGATGCACACTGGATGCATATACTTATTCAACTTTAGTAATGGAAAAAGTGCCATCATAGCTTTGAACATGCTTCCAACAACAACATATATTGGTTTTTCAATATCAGTGAAAAAACCAATACAGATTTAAACCAATGTTATATTTTATGACAAATATCGGCCGATAATATTGCTCATCACTTATATTAAATTTTTTCCACTTAACAATATGTACTTGTTTGTTTTTTAAACAACTATTAATATTATTCATTCTTTAAATAGCCATTATGTAATATTGATATTGGCAAATGCCACTGTTTATTAAATAAAATATCATTCATTTGACCTCAAATTTCAAGATCACAATTTCATTATCTATGTACAACACCAGCAGTTAGGTTTCAGAGACTTGCTCAACATCCCACAGTGATGGTCCAGGTTGGATTCAAACTGGTGACCATCCGATTTAAGTACCACCCACCCTCTATATCCGAAACAATCAATAAAACGACAATAGTGGGCTAAAATAAGCTCTGTTCGTGAAATGGTCTCTTCTGGCAAAAGCACAACCAGATAAGAAACTGAATCAATCAAAACATAATCAGCCTTAGGAGAGAAGTCTGATACTGACTCACCTACACATTTTACAGAATGTCTTGTAAACACCTCCACTGACACTGTCCAACCACATATATGACTCTTCCCACTCACTCCTGTACTTTTGCAAGATTTTTCACTTTTGAAGACGTTTGTGTAGAGGATATTTTTTAAAGTGAACGTGTTGTGAGCGGCGCCGCTATGTGATGTTTGTCTCTAGGCAACTGTAGGTACATCACAATACGCTGGCAGCCAAGCACAGACACACAGAGGACCGGAGCGAGGCCCTCGGTTTCCTGCCACGACAAGTTTGTTGGTTTTCATATTTCCTGTGTTTTATTTTGGTCGTTATTGTTATATTTAGTGTTGTGTGAGTAATTTATTGGTTCAAGATGGGACGCAACATTTAATGGCCAAATAAAGGACGATTATACATTTTACGGGAGGGGGGCCACACTAGGTGATTGGGAGCCAAGTCAGAATTAAAATCCAGTGCAGTGGTGTGTATTCTTCTATCTTTGCGTTGTGTTACTCATGAGAATGGAAGCACAGAGCACTTATACCCTATAAACAATGTGCTGGGCAGTATAGAGCAGCACATAGTGCAAACTAAAACCCACAAGAGAGGAGTTAACACAAAAACATAATTACAATTAAAACTACAAAATGAACACAAAACAATGAAAAAACTAAAACTAATGTGGACTATTAAATATCAGATCGCTTTCGTCTAAATCTCTCTTGGTGAATGATCTTATAACTGACCTTCAATTAGGTCAATTATGCCTTACTGAGACCTGGCTCAAAAATGAAGATTTTGTTGCTCTTAATGAAGCCATCCCTCCCAGTTATGATAATCACCATATTCCCCATGGGAGTGATCGGGGAGGGGGAGTGGCAGCAGTTTTTCACTCGAGCTTATCAGTCACCCTAAAAACCAAACTCAACCACAATTCATTTGAAAGCCTCTCTTGGAAATTGTAATCCCCCCCCCAAAAAAAAGGTAAAACCCATCTTACTGGTTATAGTTTAGCGTCCTCCTGGTCCATATTCGGAGTTTCTTTCTGAATTATCTGACTTTCTCACTGCTCTGGTGCTGAGTACTGATAAAGCTATCATAGTGGGTGACTTTAACATTCACGTTGATGATGAAAACAGCCTAAATAAATTATTTACCTCACTATTAGATTAAATTGGCTTTAAACAAAATGTAAACAAACCAACTCATTATCTTAATCATGCCCTGGACCTTGATCTAACATGTGGTTTAGATATGAATCACCTGAAAATGAATCCTCTAAATCCTATTCTTTCAGATCATTTTTTGTTATCCTCTGAATTCAGAATATCAGCTTGATCAAACTTAGAGAAGAGTACACTATAATAGATCGCTGTCTGAAAAAGCTGTAGCTAAATTTAAAGATTTAGTTCCATCACTGCTTACCTCTGATCCATATGATATCTCAATAGAGAGTAGCTATCAATGTCTTACGACAGAGAAAATAGATCTTGTCGATAGTGCTGCACACAGCCCTGGATGCTGTTGCTCCACTTAAAAAGAAGACGATGTGTCATATAAAGGTCGCACCCTGGTATAATTATGAATTGCATCTTTTAAAACAGCTCTGATATAAATACCTAACATAAATCACCCTTCAATGATAAAATAAAGGTCAAAACTGCTGCTGTCCCCCAGGTTGCACAACCCCAGTTTACAGGATGTATAACAACTTTCTGTGGCATGTGATTGTGTGTTGATGGAAGTGGAATATCATATTTGAAAACTCTGTTACATGACCAAAGACAACAGGACAGTGATTGATTGTGTTAGATTTTGTGTTTTTGTTTAATATATACATTTTTGTTTGTATATTTTTATTTAAAAGGAAAAAGAAGTGTTTTATGGTGTCACACTTGTAGACATTAATCTGTAATGGTATCAATGTAATAGGATTAGTATTTTAAAATGGCTTCACATAACAAAGATGCGATTGGCTGAAAGTAACTTAAAGCAGTGTAACTCAGTTACATTTTGGAGGTGGTAATATTGTAATACAATGTGTTACATTTTATGCCTGTAACTAGTTATATAAAATGTTTTACAATGTAAGGGTAACTTATCCAACTGGGTATCACCAGAGAAAAATGATGAGAAACATACCAAACACTGCCTTAGAAACCCAAAGGCCAATGAAATATTCAACAAAAAAAAAACAATGACAGCACTCACAACAAATGTTGTACCTTGCCACTGCTGCACTTTTTGAAAAGAAAAAGAGAAATCTTTGGGAAGATTGAAATTAAATGAAAAGACAGTAATTCAATGAAGCATCCATAACATGCATGTCACTAGAAAGGCTCAGGGTATCCGAATTGGATCATTGGGGATAAAAGTAGACTGCAGAATTTATTGGGATGTGGTGCTGCTTGCCTCTTGGTTATTTCCCAATTTCTTAAACAAAAAAAACCCCTCACAACAACAATACAATGTTGTGCCATTCTGTTCTAAATAAATGTAAAAAGAAAAAATCAAAGAAAGTGCAGTCCTTTGAACTCATGCAACTAAAAAAACAAGAGAGAACGAATGACAGAAATGTTCAGATTCAATGTTACAAGTTTTAAACAGGAGGAAGTCGAGACTTTTCAAAATAAACAAAAACTACTACTAAAAGTAAAACTCCAACACAAAGCTGGGAAATTGGAATCAAGCTGTATAGTGTGTGTGTGTGTGTGTGTGTGTGTGTGTGTGTGTGTGTGTGTGTGTGTGTGTGTGTGTGTGTGTGTGTGTGTGTGTGTGTGTGTGTGTGTGTGTGTGTGTGTGTGTGTGTGTAATGCTTACTATTATATATGTATATGTTAATGTTTTTAGATTTTGTATACTACATCGTTCTATTTATCTTTTTATCGATGATTAATAGCCTCTTTGACATCCATGGTTAACCTCAAAAACAATATTAATTTTTACAGAAATTTTTAATTCAACGTTAAGAATCTTTTGACTAAAATGCGACTTAGTTTTAGTCATCAAGACTATTTCACTTATATTCTAGTTTTAGTCAACTGAATGACATTAAAACTTTTGTCAACTAAATCTGTCACTGATATAGTCGACTAAGATATAAAGCATTAGTTTATGCACCAAATAAAGTTAGAGCGATTAGAGGAAATCCAGCTTCGTAGTACAAGTCCCTAAAGGCACCGACATAAAGTTAACATTTTAACAGCCTTCTAAAGAAAAATCTAATTATACACATTTTCTCATTTTAAGTGAAGTTTTACCAATTTTAACAGAATTGCAATTTTCTGAACTTTGTATCATCCTTTTCTACTCAAAATGAAATATTGCCTTATTACAAACTCATTCAACACAAATCAATCCTGCAATTTTTCATGACTAATCTTTCATTGAGTTAAACAACTTTTTCTGTATTAATCAGCATTTGAAAGGCCATGTAAAGTAAATCAACACTTCACTGACCATTGGTGTCTTTGGATGGAATCCATCACTGGACTTGGAGTTTATTTCCTCTTAAGTCCGTTTGTTTGAATGACTGAGCTTCCCACAGTCCTTCTCAGGTGCTCTAACTCAGAGATAATGACTGATCAGGTGACAAGAAGTTTTTTTCCTGTTGCACTCTGGGAAATGTAGTTCTCTGATCAATTTCTAAGATTCATTAGTCGACAAAAATATAAATACATTTTGTTTTATTTTTTGTTCAAATATATTTCCTTTTAGTCATTGCCTAGTCATTGTCACTTAAAAAGAATATAGTTGACAAAAACTATAATAATTTTTTGTCAACAAAATTCACACTGCTTGATAACTGTTATGTTAGCAAGGTGAAAAACTTTAACTCTTTAAAATTGACAATGCTCTTTACATTATTGATAAAAAAAATAACTAGAGTTAACCAATAATCTTTCTAAAAGCTTTTTAGTTTTACATCATCTTACATTGTGTGTGCTATTTTCTCAAAGCTTTTACCATATCTGCACTGAATAGTCAAATATATTGTCACTACGATACCTATACATTGTATTTTTTTTTAATTTACTTTATTTTTATTGATTGATATAAACTCTTCCAAATACAATGCCGTCACTGACTCGGTTGTTGAACCCTGACAACCTAAAGGCTGCATAAGAATTCTGCTATAAAAATGAACTGAATTGGATCCTCACACGTCATTTTCCACCCCCACTTCAGCAATATTTGGCGTTTGCTTCAGCACCTGAGGTGCTGCACGAAGGTCTCTCGGTGAACATTTCTTCCACCCACCCAACATTTTCCCTTTTTCTCTTTCATTGCCTGCAAAGGTGCTGCAGCATGCCATCTGTACTGATGTGGAATTATTAGCTTTTGTGAGGTGTTATTAGCATCACAGGATAATACCTATAATATTTATTCATGATCTAGCTCCATGTGTGCATTGAATTGCAAAGGCAAAAAAGAATGTGCTTAATATTGGCTTTAGAAACTGACTGAGATGTACTTTTGAAAGCATATTTGTGATATTTTCCCTTTTGTCATTGTCTTAAGTGGCCTTTCAGTGTCCTTTCCTACTCTCTGATAATCACTTGTGTGATTTTGGACACTTCTCATATGTAAGATGCACAACAAAAGCTCAAAACAACAAATTCATACATGTCCAAAGTAGTTCCAACGCACATCCGTAGTCCATAGTAATAAATAAAACAATATTAAAGAGAATGGGGAGAAAATCACTACAAAAACCTATATATAGAGAAAATGAAATGTAAACACTGCAATGGAATCAACGTCTTGTCGTCGTTTTCGGCCCAATATGGCTTCTCCTCATAGAGCGTTGCCTGTACAGCTGCAGAGATTTAAACATGACCAGTTAAAAAAGTTGTTAATTACATTGTAAAGTGCATGAAAGTCAACAGACGCAGAGGTATAAAGAGTACTGATATAACCTACTCAAGATGAAGTGCTGTTACTTAATTAAAATTGTACTCAAGTACAAGTAAGCCATACATAAAATACTCAATTACAAGTAAAAAGTAGCTCAATTAAATAGTACTCAGTAAGTAAAGTAAGTAAAAGTTACTAGTTACTTTCACCCACTACGTTTATTTTTGGTAATAAATCTTGAAGCGGTTTACTTACATACAGTAAACATCTCATGTATAAACTTAAAAAGGAAGAGACCAAATATTGCACAATTAGAACTTAATTTATTTTCCACAAAGGCATCTGTATAAAATAAAAGGTTTGTCAAAATGTACAATTGGTTTTTTTTTTGGTTTTTTTTAATAAAACAACACCAATAAATTAAATTCAAAATAAAACCAAATTTTCAGGCTTTATGAAATCTAAAAACTAAGAAAATAACCTCCATTCAACGCTGTTTTCACGGTGCATTACGTTTAATCTGATCGGTCGGCCATGATGTGATGAGTTTTACTGTTGTCTGGTCATTTCATTTTATGTAGTTTCACAATGTCCGTTGATAATCTTAAAACAAAAAAATATGATTTACTCAGTAACAGTTGGGTGTAGACATGTAAAAATTACTTTACTTCTTTTAAAATGTAGCTGATATTCGGAGTTTCTGAGAAATTTTAAGTATGATTCTTTTGAAATGCGAAAAAATACTTAACCATTATTTTACTATGGTCTACTGCCATGGTCATTCATATACATTAATGTATATAAGTCCCTCCTTCATCCTATAGACCCCTATACAAACGGAAACGATCAGCAAGTGGGCCAAGCCAATAGGCTTCGACTTCCTGTAGCGAGGACTGTCAATCAAAGTGAATGCACATGCTACGGAAACGAGGCCGAGTCTCAAACCGGTATCACTCTGAGCAGCATATCGTCATAGATGAGCGCTCCGAAACTCCTGTTACCCATTCCAGGATTTCCAACGTAAAAAGCTTCTACTAAAAGACAAAAGAAAAATCTGGGTACAAAGTTTGTGGATAAAAGTCTTTGTGACTGCAACAGGATTTATCTCGGAGCTACTTTTCAAAGGTGGAGGGACTTGCTGCTTTGAAAAGGATTCCGAACGGACCAGGATTTGGCGCCATTTCTCATGGACAGGTAATAAACATGTTTTAATCAAAAGGTATGGCACTCTAACAATCAATGTGTAGTTTTTGTCATTATGCAACTTTGTTATACGCGTGCACAGACATAGAGGTGTAGCTTCTGGTAGATTGGCAGAGGCAGGGGAGGAAGTAGAGCTGTTGAGGGCAAGACAAGTAAAATTACTGATTTAGAAACATACTCAAAAAAGTACAAGGTCCCATAAAAGCAACTCAATGACAGTAACGTGAGTACTTGTAATCGGTTACTTTCACCTCTGCCCACGGTTTTCCCAAACAGAGACTTGAATGACGAGGCTCTTCGATAAATGGACAGACAAATGGACAGACTGTTTCTTTTTTTACAGATTGATAGAAGATTGCCAACTGCCCCTGAGTCTCATACGGCCAACCAGGCACTAAGGATTAAATGTGCTACCCCGAGGTTCACTGCAAAATCATTCCTTTCACATTGGACTGACTTGAGACAATAACTTTGTCAAACTGGACAGTAGCTGAATGATGCTTTCTGACATTTGAATCAAACACAGGGTGTACAAAAAGATCACTTCGATATTTCTCTTCAGCTCCTCTAGTGGGATAATCATATTTTATTTTCTTCCTTCATTTATCATAGATAATCAAACAATTAAAACAAATTAAAGATTAAAACCCTTGGCCACTAAAGATGCAAGCTTGACATGAAATCCGGTTATAAGTTGAGACCACTGAGGGGCAGGAACATTTTAAAGATGCAGCATGTAATTTTAGCTGGAATTATAATTGCATTTTGAAGACGGTGACTACATCCATGATGGGATTAGCCATCAAACCCTCTGAAGATTCATCCATCTTTCTGTCAGCGATCCTCCAGGACATCAAGGCCGTGATTGGATAAAAGGGGGTAAAAATGCTACCCGTCCTGTTGTCATTACCAATCCACATCTATTTTTACTTCAAGTAATGAGGAAGGAAGTTGGCTAATTCTGCCTTGATCTTTTTTGAAAACCTATTGAGGGCTTTAGCCTGTTTAAAGGGACATCTAATGGTGACTTTAATATAGGATTTAAATATACTACGGTATTACTGAGTCAATCTCTTCTGCCACAGAGTCCTTGCTTCCTGTCATCATACCGACATTGTTTCATGATGAAAAATTTAATTATTTAAGTTATTTGAAATCTTTTTTAACTCTATCAAGATTAGACATTGGCTCTTTTTCCCTATTTTAATCATTATAGTAATAATGTGTAGAACATAATGTTAAATGAGCTAATCACAACTAATGAAGGGCTCTATTCTCCCGTATGGACTTGAGTGCTTTTTTGCACGCCTGCAGTTATGCACTTCTCTCCTATGCGTATTCTCTGGTCCAGGTTGCTGACACGCCCACGGCGCGAAAGGAGCCAAAAAGCGCCTATGTGTGAATGAAGGCGGGCTGAAGGAAAGGAGGCGGTGATGTCATTTTTTTTGGGCTGTCTAGAAATCACGAAAAGTGGAGTTTTCCCAACGCATGTAAATGAAATCCGTAAAAATGATAAAGTACACTTTTAATTTGAAATGCGTCCATTGATTAACAATGTAACAGGTTGATGTGATCAGATTATTGCAGTGTGACTGAGGAGCGGCTGCATTCTGTCCGAGTCACAGTTAAAATCTCTCTCCTTGATCATCATCATCATCATCATCTCGGTAAAGCGTGACCAAGTCAAATGCTCTGGAGATATGAGGAAATAACGTGGCCGCAGAGCACTCTGATTTAATACAGAGGGATGTTTGCAGTGAAACAGAACTATTGGCTTCCATAATACGCAGTTTTAAATATAAATTGCTGAGTGATCACAGCTGCTGCTGCATGACGCACGAGTCAGTGTGGCTTCAAATGTAACTAAGTCCATACTTCTAGTGCAATATAATGTTTCACCTTATCGGGGCGCTGCACTTATTCCAGGGTTAGAAGCGCGTAGGAGGAAAAGAACTTACACACACTGGAGAATGCGTGCAAGGGCAGATTTGAATGGGAATACCCACATTTCAGGGCTGATCCATTTATATTTAGTTCAATTGCATTGTTTAGAATTGTTTATCAAGGGATTCTTTTGACAATGAAAAATAAAAGTAAAATAGTACAGTATTTTCCCAAAAAAAATAAAGAAATATATTTAATTTGTCTACAGTCCCATTTTGTAAAATAAATCGTGAGAGAATCATATCGTGAACCCAGTATCGTGAATCGAATCGTATCGAGAGTTGAGTGAATCGTTATATCTCTATTATCAATATATAAATGGGCAATATTATTGGCGCACAGATATTATTAGTCAATATTTGACATGAAATGTAATATTGGTAAACATCGGAATTGGTTATTCCACCGATATTGAAAAACCAATATGTTAAAAATGAATAAGGCACTTTTTCCATGACTAAAATTGAATAAGTCTTCTTATTTTGTACATATGATGTTAATTCATGGAATACATGCAGTGGGGCATCACATTCAAAGTAGGCTTAACCTGTTATTTTCATACAGATAAATATCATGTGACCCATGTATATATTGGTATCAGTTATTGGAAATCAGAAATTTAGTGTTGGGCAATATCAGCATAACATTTAACATCCCTATCAAATATTGTTAATTATTTGGTTGACGAAAACAAGATTATGAATGAAAATGATTATGATGACTGAAATATGACTCCAAGTGATTTTGATTTTCACCAAATCAAACAAGTCTCGTCAAAATAAACACCGACCCATTGTAGAAACACAGCCTGTGCTCCATGTGCTCTGCCATGGTGAAGACTACAAACCTTCCTATCCCACTGATCTGAATGTGTAGCCAAAGCTGAACAAACGGAAGCTGGTGTATCGCTTTCTTGCAAAGACAGAGATCAAAGTTACACCCCAAACTCAAAGAAATAATAACCGTTACGAGAGCAATCCAGTCAGATCAATGGAGAGATGATATTAAAAAACATTTGCATTATGTCTGGTAATGAATTATCTATTAACATGCAAATGTGTAAATACATTTAACAATAACAAATATGCACTCGGTTCACTACACTCTCCCTTCTCATTATAAACTTCAGTTGTCCCATAGTTTTGTTTTTGAATCAGAACTGTTGGAGTGAAAGATGGGCACTCATTGAGACAGAGATTATGCTTGATGTCTCCAACCCGCTGGGCAATAAAGCATATCAAAGTTTGGCTCAGTGGCACCGGGCAGCCACTGTGGCGTTAAGATGCGCTGCACTGCCAGACACACAAAGTAATGACTCACTGTGTACTGGAATCCTGTTGAAAGCCCACATCCCTCCTCTGCTCTCCATACTAATCTCCTCCCTCCACCTCCCTCCTTCTGTTCAGCCCCCATGTCTTTCTCTGTACACCGTGTTTTTGCTACGTGTTTGTACTTTATTTAGACTGAGATTTATTGTAATGAATGCCAATGGCCATGCTCGCTTTCATTCGAAGAATGGCACTGATGGTGTGTTCAGATGAAGACTCGACTCCCACTTCTGTACAGGTGAGGCAAAACAACGTTTAATAAGGTCAAATTACACAAAGCAGCGGCAAAGGGCGAAATTTGTAAAGGTCACAGGCAGGGGTAGGGATGTCTCAGCATGAAGCTCATTCAGACAAAAAATGACATGAATAATATGGCAGTGGGAAGCAAAATGGTAGAAAGAAGTTCAGGCTTTAAAAGCTGCCTTTAGTCACGACAAAGAGGACTAAGACAAAAGACTGTCGTTCTTTGGGCTTTTTGTTCTGAACACACTTTTATTTCACACCCATGAAATAACTACGTTTTTTATTTATTTTTAAATAAATGTGTTAGAGCAGTGGTTCTCAAACTTTTTTGGCCCAAGTACCTTCTTTCTCCTACAACATTTGACTCAGAATTCTATGAAAAGACCACTATAGAGCATAATGATGGTATGAATAAGTGAAAACACACATTTTAAACAATCCCATTATAAATAAGTGGAATTAAACTGTACTTAGTGCCTCCTGAATGAATATATTTCTCTAGTTTTTATCATTTCTGGTCATATCCCACTTGGTGTGGGACCAAGACTGACCCTTGTATTTTCAGTTAATGTTCTAGTCGAGATCATTGTCATCATTGTCATCATCATCATTATGATGATTATTTTAAGAAAAAATAAATACTATCTCTCAAATACCATCTGTAGGGCCATCGAGTACCCCTAGGGGTACACGTACCCCCATTTGAGAAACACTGTGTTAGAGAACAGCAGTTTGAGTGGCCACAGCTAATAATGTAGCACAAAGATCAAGGCTGCATCCAAATAGTTCCACCTATCTCCTTTCCTATCCACTGTTCCTTTACCCCCGGAAGTGTTTAAGTGTTGGACATGATAAAGAGTGTCCGAGTTCTCTTTAAGCTCAGGAAAAGAGGCTCAATGCTTCCTTTATAACCTCCTTTAGCCTAAAAAACACTGATGCATCCTTTATCCTTTACTAAGGAGACAAGATAATGCTGACCCACAATTCCTTGCGGCGACAACATTTAAAAATAAACGCACAACCGAGCGCTTACGAAAACTGACAATGACGGTACCAGTGCAATAATATGCCTTGAACAACTTCAAATAAATAATCTGAAACCCATATATTAACATATGTAAGTCATATTATCAGATTATAACTGAAGCATTTGTAATAATAAAATGAATAATCAGCATGTACTCAGGACATTTTCATTTAATATTTTTTCTTTGTTTTTTCCAAAATCTCATTTTGAGATCCAGGCGTATTTCAGGACAGCAAAAAATAACATCTTAATAAGATTGATCTTATTTTAAGTAAATTCAGGGATATATTACTTAAAATACTCAAAATGATATGCCAACAGAACAGACATAATTAGTTCACCAAGATGTCGTAAAACAAGTAAAAAACACCAAGAGTCTTTGTGTGGGAGTAAACATACTCTTAGACAAAAATTAAGTGATATAAGAAGAAGACATTTCATCTTATAAATATTTGACTTTTTGCAGTGGTTCATTGGCTTGTTGCGGTGTTTAATGTTTCTGATTAAACGAATAGACAGATGCTCAGAGCAGATTTTCCACTATATTGTTCTATATTTTATAGTTTTGGACCAACCGTTTTTAGACTACTGTGTTAGTATGACACTTTAAATGAGATTCCCTCCATATAACACAACCTGTCCTGAACCTATGAACCAGAGTACTGGAGGAAAGCCACAAAAGCACAGGAGAACATGCAAACTCTGTGCTAAGTTAAATAGTCCATCAAAATATTTCCTGCTAGTCTGAAATAACGTTATGATAATTAACAATCAAAACTGTCATAAGTCTGCTGTACCCTTGACTTTTATTTTGCTGAATCATATCATATGAGTGAGCTGCTCTTCTTAAGATGATCTTAAGAGTTCTTTCATGGCCTGGACAAGTCATTAAAGCCCTCATGGATGTGATTGGTTGGTTGTGTGACCGACTGCTTCTGGGAAAGTTCACCACTGTTTAGGTTTTAATAGCTCTTACTCTTAAGTTCTTTCTTTCTTACTATGAACTTTATATTTTGTTAAGTGCATTAAGATGACTGCTGCAATTTGCGCTAAATAAATAAAGTTGAATTGAATCGTTGGCTCAAGTCCCAAAGCCAAAGTACTTTAAAACCTCTTCCCCCAACCAAACGATGTCACTGTTGATGAGTTTATTTCGACCGCAGAATGATACTGTTTATTGCACTTCTATTTATCTTATATTGTTTTCCAAATCACACTACGGAGGGTCACCCAGGGGAGCACTGGTCATTTGGCATACCGGGCATCATCCTGATAGGCCGTCGACCCAAGGTGGACAGGTCCAGTCAGCTATGTTTGTTTTTTTTACGAGCAAGTAGAGGCAAACATGGTAACAGTTGGCCAAAAATGGTCCAGAAGTGGCAAAAATGTGTCAAGAAACGAGTGTAAAGTGACTAAAATGGTCCAAAAGCATTCAAGAGTGGCCAAAAAAATGGACACCTAAAGAGAAACCAGGTGATATGTAATGGCAAAGGGTAGCTTAAATGGGCAAAATGTGGCAATTAATAGTGAAAAATTACAAAAATGTGAAACAAAAAGAGGCAAAATGTAGGGTAAAAAAGAAACAATTGGTATTTATTGGGCAAAAGTTAGCTAATTTGGATGAAAAGTGGTTAAAAAAAATTAAGAAAGAACAAAAATTGGATAAAAGTGTCATAAAGAACTTGCAAAAATTGACAAAATATAGGAAAAATGTTATATTTATTGGCAAAAGGTAGCTAAAGTCTGAAAAAAGTGTCGGGCAAAAATGGGACAAAGGACGCTGCAAAATGGCCAAAGGGAATAGGTAATAGTGCCCCTTTTAAGGTTTTCTGGGGGAATAATTATTAAATTTAAGTCATAAAAAGTCACGTTGAGCATCACTGACTTAATCGTGGCTTCTACATAGTGTCCTCTGATGACTTCATGCAACCACAACAGATCTAGAATCTATCGCAGAAACTCCAATAGTAACTTTACATATTCCAAGTAATGTTGGTTAAATTATCCTAATATCTTCACTAATAATTTTGTACCCCTCATGTATCTCAAGATGCATTTTTGTTTTTAACTTTTCGACTCTATAAAAACTTTAAAGCTTTTGAAGCAAAGAAACCTTTGTTTGCAGCAACTTAAAATTAACAGAAAGAAAACCTTGAAAGTTTTGTTGGCACCTAAATGGAAAATCCCTTTTGGATGAGTGTTGGTAGCAGTAATATGATTGAACAAGCATCTAAACAGATCCGTTAAATTATCATCATATTACCCATATCTACAGTATCGGTTTTTTGTATGTCAGCATGCTCTTAATCTTTGCTGTTTCCCATCTCTCGCCCCAACTTACCCTGTGGAGTGCAAAGTGCAACGAGATGAGCATGTACAGCACAAAAACTAGGATCATCTAACACGGTGGGTTTGACCCTGATCCTTTGGGACCTCAGCTCTACATGCTTCAGACGTTCCCCCTGCTCCAACAAACCGGATTCAAATCAGGAGGTCATTATAAATATCCTGCACAACTCCCTGCTGAGCAGTGTTCACCGCTGGCCAAGTGCAGGAATAACTTAAGTTTTTCTACAACGTGTAAAATAAAATGCTGAAGTCCATACAAGGTTAAATTAAACACTTTTTTTTTAGCAACTGGCAAATAATATCATTAAGTATAAAAAGCAGTGTTTTTGCAGCAACTATTGAAAACCCAGAAAACTCAGATCAAAGGGCCCATGTTATGCTAAAATCAACTTTTCTGTGCTTTAAACCAGGGGTTCTCAACTTGTTTCACCCTGAGACCCACATTTTTCCACGGTCATGAAATCACAACCCACTTTTTTTTTTAAGAATTCAACCAATTAAATTTAGTTTTTCAAAAATAGCTGTTGAAAACATACACATATATATATACATAATATTTTTTTAAACATAAATCTATATATTTTTCCTTGCAACATGCATTTTACAGCATGCTTCTCAAAAGAAAAGGTTCTTTTAAAATGAAAGACAAGTCCAACATGAGAGACATTAAGTATTTAAGAAGCCACGCCTCCAGGAAGCTCTCTGCCATGATTGACATGTGAACAGACATGCCCACGAAGGTGAGCATTTCAGCATCCTTCACGCAGTGCTATGTATGTATTTTCTATAGTTTATGTATGTACCGGCCCCGCCCCCACGCTCTGTCTCGTGTTTATAAAGCAGCATGAGCTCGGATACAGAGTGGGTGGGAGGAGGGCGGGCCGTCCTCTGGCCCTACGTCACCGTGTAGGGAGGAGGAAGTCATTGTCCCGTCTATGAATACGCCCACTCATGAATATGCATAAGTACGTCGCAAATCAGCCTGTTTGTGTAGAGTTGCTCAGAAAGTGACTTTTCAGATGCTAAAACTCTGGAAAACAGGCGAGTTTGGGAAAATAAACCTCAAATACTATGTTTTTTGGGGTTCTTAGAACAAATGGAGATGGGTGAAAAACAGCATGACATGGGACATTTAAAAGGTAGAATAGAATGTAGTAATCGAATCAATAGGAATAGAAGATCGATAGATAAATTCACATTCATCAAACTCAAGGCCCGGGGGCCAAATCCGGCCCTTCAAAGAATTTGATTCGGCCCGCATGCAGGTGAAAGGAAAAAATGACAGACAGTGAAAATATGAATTATTGTGTAAATTACCAAATAATTCATTTGTAAATATATCAGCCGCTCCAATGACACAAATTCAATGAAATTCCACAATATAATGCTTAAATCACATGACGGCAGCTATTTTTCATCCTAAATTGTTGAAAGAACTCAGAATCTTGTGTTCCTTCCCTACTTTCTATATCAATTATAAGTGGAAGTGCACACTAAGGTGCATTATGTTGGAATTGCTGGTTTTCCTGTCTGAAATCTGCGGCCCACTATAGATTAAACTGGTCCGTATTAGGCCCCTGAACCAAAATGAGTTTGACACCTCTGGATTAATTAGTGAACGTCTCATGAAGCTACAGTGCTAGAGTTTCCAGCTTGCTCACTTCCTGTATTAGTTTCTTGGATGTCAGGAACTGTAGCTTCCTACTGTCTTTATTTTAGTTTCTTCAACATTGTGGACTGAAAAGGACCTAATTTGTGCAGAGCGGGAGCAAAGAGTTTCCTCACGATTGCCTCAGACACGATCACTTTACATTGTCTAGTTTCACCGACTTTCACTGAAGAGGGATTCATTAATTATACGCTGATTACACTGAATGGGACTCATAGTGAATCTTCCTCGGCAGGTTTCACCCCGCAATCAGACGATGGCATCATTTTGGCAGTGGTCTCATAAATGTCTGCAGGGAAGCATCTGTCTGTGACTGTGTATTTTTATATTTACACTTTCCGCACTGGTTGTCACACAGCTTTGCATTACCTTGTGTTAAAGTTATTCAGGTTTTAAAGCATCTAAGAGTTAGTCATTCCAGTTTAAATTAAATGAACCAACTATAACCAAATAAGACAAATTTAAAATGCAGCTGTTTTTTTTTTAAAATTTTTTTATTAATATTAGAATAGCAATGCAAGATGGTTTTTATCACATTTATGTATTTTTATCAACAGGGTTTTGGTTTTTTATTATTACCGTCTATTTTCATCTTATTTGTATATATTTGTATATTTGGCGCATGACGGAAGGTGGAATAGTTGTATTATATTTATTACTGTTTTATGTTGATGTGTCGTGCACATGACAATGTTGTGGTTAGTTTAGCACGTAGCATCACCGCCTGAGCAGTGTCATGGAGTAAAAGGGTGGAACTATGTTTTTGGGTCAACATTATTCAAGTCTGTTATTTGGTAATGGAAAATATTAAGAAAAGATGATGGGCAGTAAATGATATTGACCCATTAAGATCGTGTAGGCATTGCAAACTAATCAATTAATGCATGGAGACTGCATCGTGATGTGTCCTCTTATTTTTACTTTAAAGTAAATTTGTTGGCAAAAATGTTGTAAAGATCAAAATAAGTCGATACTAACTCAGAGAGCCCCTGATGAAGCCTGGCTGTTCATGTTAGATTCCTTCACTGAGAATGACATCTTCTACTGTAATATACTGAAATCAGTGTGGACACGAAGGCCAGATCTCAGCCAATAAGAAATCCCAGAAATTATCTTTGAAGTGTTCCTAGAGAAAAGTGTTTAGAGCCAAGTCAATATCGACTTTGGTCTGACTGTTCGTTTCACTCAGGCTTATAGGTGTGAAAGCCTTTGATATTCTGGCATCAGGGGATTCCTGGAGAGGACTTTTGTTGCTGTAAGTAGTCTCAGTGTCTTTAAAAATAGTGGAGAGTATCACAGCTAACATATCCTACACAGAAAAAAGCTTTATTGCAAATACAATACAGCCAATTTGCAGTTATTGAAAGAAATTTTAGCGTTATTGTTTTTCATCTTCTAGTGTGTGTATTTTTTTTCTTTTTGAGTAGTGCACAGCTTTCATTCTTCTATCTTTCCTTTACTGACACTTACTTATTAGGACTTTATTCCTGCTGACTCAGTGCACAATGCATGGCACACCTACTGTAGTTGGGTGTCCAGTCCAACACATGGCCAAACCACAGAAACTTACAACCATAGGCACACACACATCAATTTTAGGAGAAAATGAAGAACAATGATAAATAGTACATTCTTTGGTTGAGCATTCCAACCATGGACTCAAACTGCAATCTTATTGCAGAGAAGACTTTTTGTTTTTACCTTTTTACTACCAAAAGAACCCCTGAATCCTTTAGACCAGTGGTTCTCAAACTTCTTTGAATCAATTACCCCTTTCTCTTATTTCTGAATTCAAGTACCCTTTTGCCCAACGACAACATTTTGCTTAGAAAACTATTTACTATTTCAAAACAACTACAGAGAATAATGATGAAATGAATGAGTGATAACACATTTTAAAGTATCTCACTTTGTAGATAAGTGAAAAGAAACAGTATTTGGTGCAGTGGTTTCCAACATTTTTTGGATCGTGACCCCATTTTTTACTACCTGTTAGTTTAAGTAGATTTATTTTTCACAAAGTGAAAGTACAGAAATACAGTTGTTTAAGAATGTGTTATAATTAAAAAAAAAAAAAAGAAGAAGAAGAAGAATTGAAAGTATTCATAAATCTATTTACATTTTACAGAAATTTCAGGCAACCCCACATGGGGTCCCGACTCCAAGGTTGAAAAACACTGATTTAGTGCCTCCTGAATAGATTTATTTCTATAATTTTGATCATTTCCAGTCATATCACGCCTGGGGTGAGACCAAGACTGACACTGTTAATTTTTCACTATTTCTGTCTCTCTTTTAAGTACCCCCTGTAGTGCCATTGCATACCCCGAGGGGAACATGAACCCCCATTTGAGAAACACTGCTTTAGGATACATGTGGAGGGTGTTTAGGTTGTAAAGACATTTACATCTGCAAATTGCAACATTTCGCAAAAAAAAAATCCTGACAATTGCTAACAATAATATTAGCATTTTTAAAAGATTAATTACTGTATACATATTGCATATTTTCTCTACTTTTTTTTACCCTATGTTGTTTGGTTTCCTTGTTTCCACCCAACAGCAGCTTAAGAAAGAGTTGCACCAAAGGACTGCAGCCAAACTCACACAATGCATCCCGTTATCAGCAGCTACAGTGCCATCCGCTGGCTGCCTGAGCTCATGTGTGGAACCAGCACTGTGGGGTGTGGAGTGCAGATAGGGTGCTATGATAAAGCCTGGGGCAAAATCACGCCGTTGTGTGTTGCTGAATCACAGACCGCCACTGTTGTCTTAGTTATGCATCACAGAACTGGATGTGTCTTTGTAAATCATAAAATTTCAGCTCTCCTCCCGGGGGTTTCTTACATCCTGCCAGGTCTCAAGCAAAGATATGTGTCCAGGCTTGAAGTTTTAAAAACTGCCAATTTCTGTCCTTCATCCTAGCCACTTTTCTCGCCGGCTCTCAGGTGCCCTGATGTGAAAAGGTCCTAATGGACTGGTGCTGGGAAAATTACAGAAAAAGCTTTATTGCCAGTAAGGTTCAAAAGAATAAAAATCTGGGACTGAGCGACACAGGAAAAGGGTTTTTAGAGGTCGCAATAAGTCAAGGATAAAATGAGGGAAAGATGAAAAGTGCATTGATTGAATCACTCAGCTAACCATTCAAACTGGGAGGAAATGGCTCAGAGATGCCAATTTAATGGTATTCTTTCAGCCTGATCTTCAGAAAGAAACACACTGCCTGATCATCAAAGAGTGTAAAGGACTCGTAGTTATCGCCCCATCTCTTCTTTTAAAATTGATCACATTATCTCCCATTCATCTCTGTATATTCTTCTCTGCTGAGAGGGTTTGTCCAAAGCACATTATGGACAGATTAAGAGAAAACCTCTGTTCTGGCAACACTCAATATTTCTCCATTAGTACTGTGGCCTGTGGGATTAGACCTTTGGCACACATTAACGCCGTCAATACTGCTAATATTGTTTTTGGAGGTCCTCCACCTTCTTAGAGCTACAGCTTGTGTAACCAGATCGTTTGATAAGATCTATCGAACAACTCTAAGATGGACAGAAGGCGACCTGCAGGTCTTGCCTGTTAAAGGAAAGGAAGACTGTGGGATGAAGTGACCAAAGATTGCATTTCCTTAAAGTAGCTCCACCACTCAGAAGATAAACCACTGAAGGACACAAAGTGTTGATTGGTAAAGTGTGTCCATCTATGATTCAGCAAACAGGAAACCATCTGCCTGTGGTGACTATGACTATGTTAAATTGTTCTTTTAGTCACATAAAGCACATTGAATTACCTCGTGTGTGAAATGTGCTACACAAATACATTTACCTAGCCTGACAACATGCAACTATATCACATTATTCTTTCGGATAATGAGGTTGAATCAGAATTTCCTGTTTGTGTGTGTAGCTGTTCAGCTATCATAGACATGCATTAGCATTTACGTATTATATTAGTATTTATTGTATGTAATGGAAATAACTGAAGATGGGTGATATTATCAGATCACAGATATTACAGACTGATATTTAGTATAAAATGTAATATTAGTTAACATTATTGTTGATAGGTTTTCGTTCTCATCACAGCACAGAAACTGCTCTTATCAAAGTGATCAATGATATAAATTTGAACACTGGTTTAGGAAAAGTATCTGCTCTCATTCTATTGGATTTCAGTGCTGCATTTGACACTGTGCACCATCCCATTTTTTTCCACAGATTACAAAGATGGGTTGGACAAAATGGAAAAGTAATGCAATGGTTTAAGTCCAACTTGGAGGAGCAAAGTTATTTTGTATGCATTGGAAACTTTGAATCTGACAGATTACCAATGTCCTGTGGGGTTCCTCAGGGCTCTGTTCTTAGACCCCTTCTGTTCAGCCTTTATATGCTTCATTTATGACAAATTTTACAGAACTGTAAGGTTGATTATCAGATATGATATGATATTATTGCGATATATCACAATATTCAACCCAGTTAATATGAAAATTAAATCAAGTCGCTGTATATGTTCATCAGAAGATATTGATCATTCAGAGGAGAAATTGAGTAAAAACTATTTGCTTCAAAGCATCCTATTTATTATTTATTATTAGTGTTTTTGCACATTTTCACTGAAAAAAAAGAAAATGTAGTGTTACACACTGCCATCATAAAATAAAGTGCAACAAGTTTCTTTTCACTGAAACTACTGTGTAGAAGTCTCAAAATAACCATGACAACATAATGACGGCATTATAACAACTGTAAGTGAGAACATTAGGGATAAAGAACCCTGAGTTACTGATAATGCACAAAAATAAGAACAAATAATGTATCCTATTGTGTCAGTTTAAACACTGATCTGAAAAGATTACATGAAAATAAAATGCCTCCGCATACATAAATATTGCAGGTATTACACACTGCCATCATAAAATCATGCGCATCAAGTAACCATTGCAACACATTGAAAGCATTGTAACCACTGAAATATTACACAAATACACAAAAATATATATTAAATATTTAAAAGAAAAAAAGGAAAATAAAAATATATATATATATTTAAAATCGGCACCCAAAAAATCATGATATATTATGAAATAGTTTTTTTTTTTTTCACACTCCTAATTGAGGTGTTGTGTGACTGCTTAGAAAAAGTAAACTGCTGGATGAGTGAAAACTTCCTTCAACTAAACCATGACAAGATGGAGGTGATTGTCTTTGGTAACAAGGAAAAGAGGACAGCTGTCAGCAAGTATCTTGAGTCTCGATCTTTAAAAGCTAAAGACCAAGTCAAAAACCTTGGTGTTCTGATTGACTCAGATCTTACATTCAACAGACAGATCAAATCTATCACAAAAACAGCTTCTACCACCTAAAGAACATCTCCAGAGTGAAAGGTTTAATGGCTCAGAAAGATCAGGAGAAACTGGTCCATGCTTTTATCTCCAGCAGACTGGACTATTGTAATGGTCTTCTAACAGGAATCCCCCAAAAGAGCATCAAACAGCTACAGCTGGTTCAGAACGCTGCAGCTCGGGTCTTAACCAGAACAAAGAGGTCAGAGCACATTACTCCAGTTTTAAAGTCTTTACACTGGCTCCCATTCAGCCTCAGAATAGACTTCAAAGTTCTGCTGTTGGTGTATAAATCTGTGAATGGGTTTGGTCCAGAATACATCAGTGAGATGTTAGGTACCCAGCAGGTCTCTGAGATCTATGGATACAGGTCGGATAGTAGAGCCCAGAGTTCACAGTAAACATTTTTAAATCAAAGTTAAAAGCACTCTTTTTCTCAACTGCGTAAAACTGAAAACACCTGTTTTTAATCTAGAAATCACTTAAATAGGACCTACGTGACAAAGTGAAGTAGACCAAAAGATTCTCAAAAGCTATAGACATCATACCGAGATCAAAAGACATTCAGGGACAAATGACAAAAAAAAGTAAATCAAACCTATCAGTCTGGAAAAGGTTATAAACCCATTCCTAAAGCTTTGGGACTCCAGCGAACAACAGTGAGAGTCATTATTCACAAATGGCAAAAACACAGAAAAGTGGTGAATTTTCCCAGGAGTTGCTGGCAGACCAAAATTACTCCACGAGCGCATCGACGACTCATCCAAGAGGTGACAAAAGACCCCACAACAACATCTAAAGAACTGCAGGCATCACTTGCCTCAGTTAAAGTTGGTGTTCATGACTCTACCATAAGAAAGAGACTGGGCAAAAATGGCCTGCATGGCAGAGTTCCAAGACGAGAACATTAAAAGGGACATATTATTAAAAAAATCCACTTTTGCAGTCTTTTTTGTGACGTCACAAATGAAATTGAGAAAGAAAATACCCTCCCCTTCGCTGGTAACTCCACCCATGGACTCCACCCCCAACCTGAAGAAAACTTTTGCCAAAGTCCACCATTGTTTTTCTCGCTAGTGAAGGAGTGAGCTACTGGTAAAACTAAATACAGAACTTGCCTGGTGCCGGTGCCACGCATCCACAGTGAACGTACACTGTAGTGTAAGCACTATTTGTTCATACGGAGGTGTACTCCACTCTTGTGGTTCGGTGCATTGGCGAACCTGTTATATGACCTCGTATCGCTGATATGACGTGTTTGTGACACAATGCGATGCAGCGGTTGGAGAAAACAAAAGATTACCACATTAAATGCACTATTCTTGCAGTTAGAGGAGCAGGGGAGGAAAAAGTGACTTAGCAGCTTAACACTCCAGTGAGTTTGAGTGACAGCTGCTGCTGCTGTGAGACCCTAAGCGCTGAGATGGATTGTCTTACAGTGTTTTACAGTAATGTGCAGTTTTTTGGCTGAAAACAATAAGTGTGTGGATAGCAAAAATAAAATCACTTTGGTGATCACTGATCCCCCTGAAACATGTAGACATGAAGAGAGTGAGCGTCTATAGACACGCCCACTCATGAACATGAAACTGTTTCAATCTCTCCCTTCTGGAAGGAGGTTTCGGTCGACACAAAAACAGCTTCTTTCCCTCTGCCACCATCCACATGAACACCCCCACCCCACCCCACCCCACCCCACCCGACCCCACCCGATCACCACCTCCATGATGACATTATCTGCTGCACTGTATATATATATATTTATATTTATCCTATTTATCCTTTATTCTCTATCTATCCTTTATTTATCCCTCATCCTTAATATTTATCATTATTATTATTGTTGCTGGGTTGTTTTTTTTTTTTTTGTGCACCAACTACCAAGACAAATTCCTTGTACTGTCCCTAATACTGTACATGGCCATTAAAACATTTCTGATTCTGATTCTGATATGCATAAGTAGGCCCCAAAACGGCCCAATTTCAGAACTGCTATGAAAGTGAATTTTCAGAGGGCTAAAACTCTGGAAAACAGGCGAGTTTGGGGGAAAAAAACCTCAAATACTATGTTTTTGGGTTCTTAGAACAAATAGAGAAGGGTGAAAAATTGAATAATATGTCCCCTTTAAGGCAGAAAACATCATGAAGATCCCCAAGACGTTGAACTTTTTGGAAGGTCTGTCTCCCATTACATCTGGTGTAAAAGTAACACTGCATCATACCAACAGTAAAATATGGTGGTGTCAGTGTGATGGTCTGGGGCTGTTTTGCTGCTTCAGGACCTGGAAGACTTGCTGTGATAAATGGAAGCATGAATTCTGCTGTCGACCAAAAAATCCTGAAGGAGAATGTCTGGCCATCTGTTCGTGACCTCAAGCTGAAGCCAACGTGGGCTCTACAGCAGGTCCACCTCTGAATGGCTGAAGAAAAACAAAATGAAGACTTTGGAGCGGCCTCGTCAAAGTTCTGACCTCAACCCTATTGAGATGCTGTGGCATGACCTGAAAAAGGCAGTTAATGCTCAAAAACCCTCCAATGTGGCTGTATTACATCAATTCTGCAAAGATTAGTGGGTCAAAATTCCTCCACAGCATTGTAAAGGCCTCTTTGCAACACTTCTCATTAATAAAACCCTTCATTTAAAAACTGCATCTTGTGATTACTTTGTTAAATTTGTTTGATGACATTTAAGTGTGAAAAACATGCAAAAAAGTAAGAAACACTTTTTCACACCACTGTATATATATATATATATATATATATATATACAGTGGTAATGTTTAGGTAAAAGTTGGGGTTGTTGTTGTTTGATAAAATTAGATACCAGCAAAAAGTTAATATCAAACATCTCTAGAAATAACCTAATCATTTGATGCAGTTGCATTATTATCCTATGTTGGTAGTCATTTGTGTTCGTTTGCTTTTGCTATTCTATGGTGTTGCTGCAATGTGTGAATTTCACCTATGGAGATCAATAAAGGTTTATTCTATTCTATTCAGTTCATCACAAGATGCACCAATAGTGGCACTGAGAAGGTTTAGCCACAAGAGAGCGCCATTGAGCTTTCTCAGAGCAGCACAATCAAATAAAATATTATTTAGAATAGAATAGAATAGAATAGAATAGAATAGAATACGCCTTTATTGATGCCCAGAGGGGAAATTCACTTTTGTGGCAACACGATAAAAAGAGCAGACAGTAAGAAACAAAAATAAATACAAGAATAAAATGTAAGAACTGTAGGTCAGACATAAATTAGAAAAAAACAACAATATGCAAATGATAATCAAAGGAATTGGGTTGGGGGGGGGGGGGGGGGGGGGGGGTCAGTGTGGTGACAGTTATGACGAGCATGAACTCAATTTGAGCTTTTATTCAATACGTGAGGACACTCACCAAACATCTTTTCATAGTAGAAATATCATAATCTGATTTTTAACCAAGAAAACACAATTTATAGCTTATGAACGTTTAAATGAAAAACATTTCCACGTGACTTTTTTCTATTAGATGTAATTTCAACATGTGAAAAACTACTGGTATATTTGTCAGCTTGTGTCTGATATTAAGACTTTTTGAAAGATTGCATGTGTGTGTGTGTGTGTGCGTGTGTGTGTGTGGGAATGTGCTTTGAGTGCAGCAATGCTGAGGTCACATCCTTTGGGAGGTGCTGGATGGTTGTGCAGACAGGATGAGGAATAGAACCTTTCTTTCTGAGTTAGATAAATACCCCCATCCACCTATACTACAGCATCCACCAGGGATACACAAAGACCAAAATCAGCAATAAGCATCAATAATTAAGCAGCTACACACAGAGTGGGAGGGTGGGCTCCTGAATGGTGCACAGGTTCTGGCTCTAAAACATTCCTAAATGTCGCCATTTTATCTATAGTGGACAAAATTTAAACCAGGACACATTTTCTTTGAACTGCAGATGGAAAAACTCCAAAAACTTATTTTAACGTGTGTTTCTTTGTGTAATCACGTTCTTCCATCATGCTCCATTGTTGGCTTTGGATTTCCATTTACTGATGGTTTTCACAGATATCTCTAAGACGTCTTTCAGGTCAAACCTCTCCTGTGAACACCATGTGACCCCAGCCTGTGCCAGTCTACACACTGTAATTTATTTATGAGCTCGGCTATCAGAACAACACTGAGGAAAACAGTAGTGATGTGTTAGCGTTGCATTTTTATTCAGTTTGTGGCTGCATACGCTTTTACGCTGTGTTGTAAACTTAGAAACTAAACCTTTTTTTAAAAAAAAAGACCAAATAAACTTACTGGAATCAGATTTTTAAGTCATAAAATTTTGTCTGAAAACCTTGTCTGAATAAACAGACATTTTGTTTATTCAAAAAAGGTTTTTCAAGAAATTTTTATTTTGAAGAAATTCCTAAAAAATCCTGAATAAAAGAAACCTTGACATATAATTCAACAAATAAGGCAAAAATAAACTTACAAACTTACTGGAATGGGGTCTTTAAGTCGTAAAACTTTGTCAGAAAACCTTTTGCTAATATAGACATTTTGTTTATAATAAAACCTTAACATATATTTCAAAAAAGACAAAAAAAACGTATCGGAGTCAGATTTTTAAGTCATAAAACCTTGTCTGAATAAACAGATGTATTGTTTATTCAGACAAGGTTTTTCAGGAATTAATGTTATTGAAATTTACTGAAAAACCTTGTCTGATTAAACAAAACTTTAACATATATTTAAAAAAAGAAGACAAAATACATTTACTGGAATTAGATGTTTAAGTCACAACACTTTGTCTGAATAAACAGATGTTTCCTTTATTCAGACATGGTTTTTCAGGATTTTTTAATAAACTAAATTCCTGAAAAACCTTGTAAAAACATATATTTAAAAAAAGAAGACACAATAAACTTACTGGAATCAGATGTTTAAGTCATAAAACTTTGTCAGAAACAATAGGACGGACAAAAAAAATTCTAGAAAAAGTGGGTGTTAAGTCAAACTTTATTCCCACACAGCACTGTGGCGTTTTTGTGGTTAGTCCTGTAAGAGGATTCAGTCTGGAGGCAGTTTTGAGGAGGAAGAAAAGAGGGCTTTGGTGTCATGTTCCTGTCTGAGCTCTGGGACCAGTCTAGGTTCTAGGATTTCTTCCAGTGTCACTTTGTCCTTGAGGGGTATCTTTCTCCACCCCCTTTATTCTCCTATGTCCTGTAGCTCTCAATCGTCCACCGACAGAAATGCCTTTTGCTTCTGGGACTTGATGGAAAAAACATGTTTGTTGTTGTTGTTGGTGTGTCCTGAGTTTACTACTCTGTAATTTGTGAATGGTCCACCAGGGAGAGCAGTGGAGCCAAGACAGGAGAAATGGATGAAAGTGAGAAGAAGATGTCTGAGTTGAAGACAGAGAAGAAGATGTGAAATAGTTTGGAGGAAGTGAGGAAAAGTAGTGTGAGATATCCAGCAGGGTTGGGGTCAATTATAACTGTAACAGCGGAACTGATCATTAATTACAATGATGGCGTTATAATAATTGAAATTTTAAAAATCTGTTGCTGTCATAATCTTAATTAAATTGTAATTGAGTTCAGATATTTGACTTTGTAATTGCCATGAAAATTCTACAAAAATTGTCAATTATATTTTTACGCAAAACTGAGGAACCATGTTACAGTTCTATGTACAGTTCTTCACATATGTAGTTAACAATGATGACAATATGTTTCATATCAAGCTTTTCCACATTTAAAAATAAAATTAAGGGGTACACTGACACAAAAAAGCCTCGGATGTTCACACCAAAAATATTAAAACCTATATTTTCATTGATTAGGAACAAGTAATCAATAGACAGTAAATAAATTAGATTATAGATATTTGTTTTTAGTGTATTTTACAACTGATTTACTACCTGTTAGCATAGTGATGCTAACATAAAGCTAACAGAAGTGGAAGGTTACCTTTTATTAGGTTATTTATTTCAGGCTCAGTATTTGTGATTAATTATAATTGAATTTTAGTAATTGAGAACGTAATTGTAATGGACTTTCTGAGGATGAAAAATTATTGTAAATTTAATTGCAATTGGAAAAAAGGCTCGTCACCGTAATTGTAATTGAATTGTAATTGAATAGGGGTAATTGAAAACGTAATTGTAACTGAAAATTGTAATTGACCCCAACTCTGGCGTACAGTGCAGAATTAAAGAGAAGAAGAAAGTGACACATTTGTTTGTGTCTGTCTGGTTCTGGGGTGAGAGAGCATCCTGTGTTGCTTCCCAGTCATCGGTGGCATTTCACCAGTGCATTTCCATTGGAGGGGCATGGAGAGCGAGCAGTGACCTAAGGGAGACCCAGTAATTATCCTCTGTGTCTGTGACAGGCCCAGATAATCAGCCTCACTGGGAATACTGGCACAGATCTGTGGATGAATGCTTCTGAAAGACCTAATCCTTAGTGAAGCAGCCCTCTCAGCTCTCACACTGGTAACTGGAGTGCTCCCACAACAACATGCACTTTCTGACACACTCACAGGTCACAGTGTGGATAATGCCATTCTTATTTATCTCACTCCGTTGTGTCTCAGTCATAATGTTGATTTTTTTTTTTGCCTTCATTTTTTGCACTGGAGAGACAGGCCCCATAATAATTTATATTATTACCATTATCATCATTATTACCATCCAAAATATTTTGTTCTTGTTTTTTTTACAAATGTGGTGCAACAAACTGAATAACTGAATTTAAAATGTATTTAATATTAAATGCACCTGTTGGTAGTTCAGTTCAATGTCGCAGGAAGTGAACATTATGACGTATGTGTTCAAAGGAAGCAGTAATGGCACATGTAAAGACTTTTTTCAAGCAAATCCAATTACATGAAATCATGATGGTTTGAAAGAGAAGACAGAAAAGCTGATTTTCTTTCCGGTTCCTGATGTGTAAAATTCCATTAAATTCATTAGAATCATTACAATTGGGCAGAAAAAGCAGCAGACAGCCACAGCTAATGCATACAGGGGTTAAACTGCCCAAAAGATGACTTACGCAGTGTTGATTCTAATAAAAATGTGCAAAAATATACTATTTTCAAGTATTTAATGCAGCTCTCCTATACAGTAGACATTCAGTTGAGATTCAGTTTATTAGGCATTTGTGACCTGATTGGAAGATAAGGTGCACAGAGCTCAGAGTTCACTATCAACATCAGTATATGACATAAAAACAAGTAAATAACAAACAAACAAACAAATGCCACATAAAATACAAAGTAGAAAAATACTATACAATACAATACTTAGATCAAATACAGTAAATACTGTAAAAAGTCCATAAGAAAAAATAAGACTAGAGTCAAAGTGCATTATTTAAAGACATCATCTAGATTGGCAAACAGTAGAATATTTGATAGAGGGGAAAAAACATATATGATATGATATTATGTTGATATCTGTGGGTGTTGCTCAGTTTTTACCTGTCGCAGGTTCAAAGTTTATTCAGTTTGGCAGCAAACACACGTGGTTTTTATAAATCTAGTGGTGTTATGAATACTTGGAGCTTTGTGAGATGAGCAGAGTGGCATTCCCAACAGGGGTCTTGGGAATCAATTACAACTCTCCAGAGGCGAGGGATTGGCTACACGGGAGTGACAACATGCCAGACAGCCTGCACACGGTCAGGCTGTCATCATTTGATTTACACATAATCAACTCCTAATTGTATCACACTGGTCTGCAGGTACATGTAATTTTGACAGAGTGTGAATTCACAAGGGTGTTGGCAGGCAGAGCCGTTGTGTCTCGCTGGTAATGAAAGGCCTAAAGCAATTGATTTAATGTACACGGTCCTCGGCTCAGGGATAAGCTTCTCGCGCTAGGACAGGTTGATTGACAGCTGCCGAGAACGTCTCCTGTGTTGCTATACTGACCCAACGCATGCGAGGAGGTTCAAAAGACACACGGTTGTTTTCGTCAGTGGGAGTGATCAGCTCCATGTTGCAACAGCATCTTCTGGACACTGGGAAAGTTCACTGTAGGAAACTTTTTCAGTCTAAAAGTCCAGAGAAAGAAAACGACCGTAGTCTGTCAGAGCAACTAAAAAAATCAGCTTGGACATCGGGCGTTTAATTATTCATTCGACCATGTGACACTTAACGTGCTCTTACATCCAGATGGACGTAATAAATCATCAGAGCAGATGTTAAATTGGGAGTTTCTTTCTTTAGCATTGTCTTAACTTACTCCATAACATCGGAGAGACGGCGGCAGACTCCCATGAGCTTCAGAATGCAGACGGACTAAAAAAAATAAATAATCACATGACCGCTCTATTAATCTGGAGTAGAATGGCCTGAGATCAATATGTATTTTGCCCTTGTTCAACAATAACCATTTGTCAAGGTAAACTAATTCTGATGAAATGACCCTTTTAAGATGTCAGGATCCTGTTTGTTATGCAGAATATACTGTACACAGGATTGTTGAAGTATGTATAGAAACAGGCTTTTAATGCAGGGTTGGGGTCAGTTATTATTATTATAATCCTGTAATTGTTCATTACAATTATGGTGTAATTATAATTATAATTGTGATTTTAAAAAATCTGTTTTTCTGACTTTGTGTTTGTAATTGCCATGAAATATCTATAAGAATTGCCAATTATAATTTAACGCTAAACTAGCGTTGTATACAATTAATAAAATGTGTTTGTATCAACTTTTTCCACATTTTAATATTTAATAAAACATTTAAATTGAGGGGTATACTGACACCAAAAAAAAGCTAAGATGCTGATTTATGACCCGTTATCATGAGAGATGCTAACAGAAAGCTAACAGAAGTGGAAGGTTCACTTTTATTAGGGAATTTATTTTAGGCTCAGTAATTGTGATTAATTGTTACAGAAATTTAGTAATGAAGAGCGTAATTGTAATTGACTTTCTGAGGATGGAAAATAATTATTTAATTGTAATTGGAAAAAATGCAGGTCACTGTAACCGTAATTGAATTGTGATCGAACATGGGTAATTGAAAATGTAATTGTAACTGAAAAATGTAATTGACCCCAACCCTGGTTTTCAGTCACAAAACAAGCATGGTCAAAGAAAAGATACATCTTTAAACTGTGTGTTTTGTGACACACGGCTGAACTAAATCTTGACGTCAAAATTTTCACGACCCGCATGCGTCCATTAGCCAATGAATCTGTTCACCTGTCAGGTACGAGTCGTAGCGCCATTAGGCAACGACAGAGACAAATGGAGACCCTGAGGCTTGTCTGCTGACAGTGAGTAAAAAGCCATCTCTGCTACAGCTTTTAGATCTCCTCAAGGAAGCGAATCCTTAAGTCTCACGTTTGAGTAGACTGAAAATACAACAGGAAATAAGCTCACTTAGATCAATTAGTTTAGATTTACTGGACAGATTTGTGTTTGTACTGAGTTCATTTTTATTTAGTTTTTGTTTTTATTGCTTAAACTATAATTGTGACTCTCTTGCCCTTTAATCTATTACTCTGAACTGTTTTCTCAACTATCAGGGTTGAATTTTTATTTATCTCCCTGAATCCTTGTGCTGTCACTTTAACATCAGAATAGCACTTAGTGTAAACATGATGAAAACCTTGGTTTGGAAAACACAAAAATGCAATAGGTATTTGTAAATAAATATTCCATATGTAGCAAAATGATTTCATTTGTTAGCAGTTTGGGCCTCAGTGCAAGAAGAGTCCTGGGTTTGAGTCCCAGTTTCACCAATTTAAAGGTAAACACATAAATAAATAAATAAATAAATAATATGCCCTGCAATATAATATATACAGTATTGTCCCATTTGCACCCTTGTTATTTTCCATTTAAAGGTACCATTAACTACAACAATACAGACACATTATTTTGAGTAGGGCTCTGCAAATCATTGTTGTAGTAATTTCACTTTTGATGTTTTATTTTTCTTAACAAATAAATCCATAGACATGAAATATCCAAAAACTTTTGACCATGAAACAAAAAACACGTATTATCTAAACAATCAATTGTTTAGTTAATAATTGTTAATGATTGTTTAGCCAACAATGAAACAACAATGAAATATGTTTTTTTTTTTTTAAATATATATATTACAGTGTAAACAGAAAGAATGTAATGTATTTAAAACAAAAGGTAAAAAAATGCATTCATTTTTTTGTTTTTTGTTTTTTTTAATTACACAGCAAAAGCAAGCTGAGGCATGTGTTGAGAAGGCAGTGCTAAACCTAAAGGCCATGGCAGCTACAGGTGCACCTCATCCTTTACGGCCTGACTGAGATGGATCTTAGCAATTTCTGGTGCTTGTGTCGTGCTAAGTTGAATCTAAATAATTCAGGACCTGGAACAATTCTCCCACTGCTTTTATTTGAAACGGAATACAAAACAGACAATGAAAAAAAAAAACAGAGTTTTCCATTTCTGTGGGTGCAGAAAGATTTCCTTGTCAGGCAGAAACATTGGGAAAAAATTGTGAGCTAAATGATTTCATACATCTCCTCTTGTTTCTGTTATATAGTGGAGATGCAGAGCCATTTTTATTTATTTTTTTTTTTAACTCTTGCTTTTATTGGTGCTGTTGTGTTGATGGTTTTGTTTTTGTTTTCTCTCTCTTTCTAGAAGCCGCGACATTAGTCAGCATTTGTTCAGTCCATAGCCTCAGCTTCAGAGGAACACATTCACAAAGAAAAAGCAGCAGCTTTGCACACAGTCGCACAACTCCACCACTTAACAACCTTCCCCTTCTGCCTCCTGTCTTCTTTTTTTTTTTTGCGAAGTAAACAAACATCATTTCGAGTGATTCCTCCCAATCCAAAGCCTGTGCCTCTTCTGTAGTGTGCTTGAGCCTGCCTCGCCTGTGCTTGTCAAGAGGAGCTTCTTTAATCGCTGGGTGCTGGCGTGTGATGTTCAAGGCCGTCTCCTCCTCCCCATACCCATCGCCTCTCTTTATTTGTCAATCAAGTGAGCTCGTGGGGAAAAAAAACAAAAAAAACAAAGCCCTAAATGCCTTTATTTCAAAAGGTGCCTGATCAATATCATCAATCCATCCACCACCACCTGCATGCTGCTGCTCCACCCACCCACCCCCAACATGGTGTCTATCTTCATCGTTCTCCCTTTTTACTCCTCTCCCTCTCCCTCTCTCTCCCTCTCTCCTCCCTCTCCTGCTCAGTTGCTGCAGCTGTATCCATTTCCTCCTGGCAAAAAGGGACTTTATGAATAAATGATACTGAATTGCTGAAGGTTCAGATACTAAATAATGAATTTCACCACCAAAAACACAACAACTTCTCCAATCATAAAATAGCTCTCCCCTTCCATATTGATTGTGCTTGTGCAACCAGATGCAGAGAGCACAGTCTGCATCCGCGCAAGGTAGAAGAGCATACAGAGGAAAATGTCTAAAATGGTATAGGAAGCCACCTGCTTTTTTTTTCTTTAGCTAGTAGATTTCTGTTAAGAGAAGGCAGCAGATGGGAGCCGAGGCGGCTCCAATTTGTGGAGACATTAGGAGTGGAGATGGTCTGAGGAAAGCCAGGGAAGGAGAGAGGGAAACTATCAGAAAACTTCCCTTCACGGGACATAAAGTAAGTGTGGGCATCCAGTGTGTGTGTGTGTGTGTGTGTGTGTGTGTGTGTGTGTGTGTGTGTGTGTGTGTGTGTGTGTTCAACCTGGCTTGAAGCAGAAAGAGCATTGGTTGGTGAGGCCATGTTTTTTTTTTTTTTGTTTTTTTTTTCCCCCCTCCTCGGGTCACAGTAGGGCGAGATACAGTAGTCATCTGCATGGCTGAAAAAAATATTTCTATTAGTCCGTGCAATGTTAGGAATAATAATAGTAATAATAATGGGAGAAAACAGCTCACTGGGGCCAGAGGATGTAAATGGGAATGTGTCTCGGGGGGGCGGGGTTGTTTTTGATTATTGTGTCCTGTTTTCACTGGATATAAACATGCATATATTGTGTGCTAGGGGATAAATGTTAAGTTGTAAACGTCTAAGTGTGTGTGTGTGTGTGCGTGTGTGTGTGTATAGATGGGCAAAAATTATCAGAAAAAAGATGTTAATATTTCCCGCCATTTTCAGTCCCTTTTAGATGAAAGCTAAATTGTTATTATTTGTGTAATGAATATTTTTTTTTAAATATGTTCCATAATCTACATTCTATACACACTTGTTTCTATTTTCCATATTTTAATTTTTTTTACGAAATTCAAAAGTATCACAATAGTTATTTACCAATTATTGTAATCAAATTGTACTGCATAAAAATATTTTGAGGTAAAAGAAAAAGTGTATTCAATTAAAAATAAGTTTCCTGATTTAATTATATAAAGAAACATAATACATAAATATGAGCAACCATTGCTTTACAATATATATACAAATCTATATCTTGTACCATTTTTTTTCACAATCATCGCATTATTCTGCATTTTTACACAATGATTTATTCCACTTATTAAATATATTATTCAGTAAATGCATATACCAGCACGGTATACTGTATGGACATACATACTAATGCAGTCATTGTGGCGTGGATAAATAATTGATATCTCAATGAATATGTAAATGTGAATGAGAGGGAGAGTGAGGGGAGCGGGGGCTGCGTGTTGGTGTTCCTGGTGCACGGAGCTAAACAAAAGGCCCGTGTGATTTCTATCACCCAATTAAGAAATATTACAGTCACCATGTTGGGACCGAAGCCGTTTACACTTGTTTGGGTTCCTGCATTCATGTAGTTCTGTCTTGTGCCTTTGATGACGCCTTTGAAGTAATTGTGCTTCATATTTCCCAAGATAGGGTTTTAATTTTTACACTTTGAGAAACAGTTGAACACAAATAGCCATAATTCAGAGTGGAAGGGAGATTTATTTTAATGATGTTGGTTCTATTAGTATGTAACAGATGGATATGGAATTCACAAATGTACATTTCATATAAACAAGCGTTGTAGTCGTCAAAAATATGTAGGTGTAATAAAAAAGTTTCAGGGTGCTGTATTCTTGCCAGGCTTTTTTTTCCCACTGCTTGTCTTGTAGATTTACATGGTCAAACATACACAGACACACCCACTCCTCTCTTTGCAGCAGCCGTATTACTCATAAATTCAAGGAAATGGGTGCTTGTACAGCTGGAGCCCAGCAACCTTTCAGCACAGAGCTCTGAGAGAAAAATTAAAATTTGATGTTAATCAAGGCAGCGGAGAGCTGGAGATGACAGGTGCTTTCTACTCTACTTAGCCCAGTCTCTTTCCATTTGGCCTCAGTGCTGAGCTCTGGCACAGAGTTCGCCTTTTTTAGCCCCGTCAAATGGAACTTATCAATCACTCATTTCATGTTTCAGCAGCATTTGTGGTTTTGGGCGAAAGTGCATGACTGTGACTGATTCTGGCCCTGTTGAATAATTTAACTGATTAATGGCAAGGAAAAAAAATGAAAGATGTTGAATTTGTGTACCACTAAAAGGGAAAATTACTCAGATACTAGGGCTGGGCAATATGGACCACAGCTCACATCTCAATATTTTTTCCTCAAAATTGCCATATACGATATAACTCATGATAATATAAATTCAATGAAGTCTTAGCAGAAAGACAATTGTGGGTTAAATTTGCTGATGCAAAAGGCCACATTTAATAACATCTGCACAATATGTGCTACTTCTGGCTTTTTCTCCTATAAAAGGACAGCACGTGTGAGTGAGTTCTGTAGCGTGGCTTGTTTAGGCACTCAGTGATGCATCCAACTGTGCTTTTCATATTGTTTAAAGAAGTAATGAAAGCAGCGACTCCTAGAACGAGTATTTCAAAACAAATATAGCTTTAAAATATATGTATATAAATTTAGGCTTGAATTACGCGCCATCAAAGATTTGCCCCCGTTCAAAGCAAAACTAAAGACTCAGATGTTTAGAAGGGTGTTTGATACATAGTTCTGTGGCACTTGTTTTAAATGTGATAATGGTCAGTGTCTAATGATATATTTTTTATTGCGTACAGTGCTTTGGTCAACTTTGGTTGTTGTAAGCGCCCTTTAGAAATAAAACTTGATTTGATTTTTGATTTAGGTGATATTGTAGTTTTCTATATCACCAAAATGGAAAACACAATATGCCTTGAAAATCGATATATGAATATATCGCCCAGGCCTAACAGATAGCATACAAACATTACATATAAAGTTACAAAACTGAAAGGGATTCATTAAATGAGAACAGAAGAGGGTTTTGTTGGACCCATAGTCTGCCTTTTTTCAGCTTTGTTTCTCAGATCCAATGGGCATTATCATCAGATTATAGGGTCAACCACCTTTTGAACACACGCACGAACACGCACACGCACACGCACACACACAACCTCCTTTCCCAAGGGACCCAGCTCTCAGACAGAAGTCACAAGGTTGAGTTGGTCATTATGGAGGTCCTTGACAAAAGCTCAACACAAACTTACAATCTCTACCATTGGCCTCCTGCACCCCCAAGTGAATGATACACGCAGGTGTGTGTGTGTGTGTGTGTGTGTGTGTGTGTGTGTGTGTGTGTGTGTGTGTGTGTGTGTGTGTGTGTGTGTGTGTGTGTGTGAAGAACTTGTCCTACAAACCAATGTAATACAATACTAGGGTTTGAAACCCAATTGATAGTAACGTCATCAGAAAGAGTAGGATTTTTTTTTTAAAAAATGTATTTATATTTATCTGTCCATCCATTCACACTTCATACTAAAATGGGTAAAACACAGAGAAGACTTTCACTTACGGTGATTAATAAAGGTTACATTATACCTGCTTATTCTTTTTATGGGTCACATGGTGCTTAAGCGTAAGACAGTGTTTACTATGTACAGGACATCAGGTGGTCACACCAGTAATCCCCAACGGTGTTCCTTTTGACAGCAAATTTTGATTTACTTTTATATTTGTATTTTTATATTTGTCATCGTCTTTTGACTAAAATGCAGCTTAGTTCAAATTTGGTCAAAATTTGGTCATCAGGACAGTCTAGTTTTAGTCAACTAATGACATTCAGTTTTTGTCGACTAAATCTGAACGTACACCTTTCTTTTTAAAAGAATCAATGACCACGTATTGACCTAATACTGGATGGTATTAATGTTTGTAAATACACAGACAGATTTGAGGTGATCAATGCGTAAAACCACATGTTCTGTCTTTCGTCCACAAACACAATCAGCTTTCTCCCTATGGGATCACTTACCGGTTTTTCCTGCCTTTTAAGCAACGAAAGTAGATTTGATTGGATAATATTAGTATATTTTGATATAGTTTTCATTCACATGTATTTTTTTTAAATCATAGTCTAGTTATTGTACGAAAACTATGATGAAAATTCGATAAACATTGAACAAAATTAACACAGGCCGCGAACCGCTACAGGTCCGTAGATTATTAAGTACCGGGCTGCAAAGAAGAATTTTTTTTAATTTTTTTTTTCTATTACTTGCATTTCATTTTTATTTATGTTCCGTTAACGCATTTGATTGGACTCAGCGCTTAAGTGAGGTACCTGTTGTCTGGAGCGTATTTACTTCGTTAATGCATGCACCCCTGCAAAACCCTTAACCATTACACACCCACGGGTCATGGAAACTTGGTCTGGTAGGATAGTGGTCCATGCAAGGGTTGGGGGCCACTGTCAGGGCCACTGTCACACAGGACACACAGCAACAGACAACCACTCATTCTCTCCAGCTGCACCAATCAACCAACATAGGTTTTGGATTGCGTGGAGGCATCACACCCAGTACAGGTCCGCGACCCACCAGTAGAGAATCACTGGTTTATTTAGTTTCTGTGTTTTGTAGCTATTGAAACTAGTGTAGTTTGAGCTTACCATTGGGGCCTGGTTTATGACAGCAACACCCTAATTCAACATTAAGGGTAGAACCTAACCAACACATGGGAATCTTCACTGGCTGGACTTAACAGATATTTCAGTGACTGAATATATTACATTATAAAGCATTAAAATAAATATTTTTAAGCCATTTTAAATCTCATTTTCATGCTTAAACTGCATGGTTTAGGGGGGAAAAAAAGAAGGTAATACTGTTTCTCCTTCATTCTGTCAAGCCCCTGAATTATTAGGAGCATCAATATCTTTAGCATATTGCCAAGGGCTTCCTGACAGTATCTGCTTTCATTATTAGTGTCAGCTCAATTATAGCTCACACCCAACTGTTTCTCAAAATCTAATAGCATCAATCGACAGGGATGGTTGACGAGCCAGTACGCGCGCGCACACACCCAATAATTTAACCCACGTGCGCACATGCATTCGCACCTCTCTGTGTTTGGTAGCAGTCTGTCATCCAGCTAATGTGTACGCGGCTGAGAGGAAGCACAGGGCTCATAATGGAGGCCATGTTCTTAGTGGCGATGAGCAGCTGATGCAGCCTGGCCCATTTTCATCAAATATTAATGGCATGGAAAAATACACCCGGACTTAGGCATCGTCCAGAGCCAAACTGGAGAGGCTGGGGGAAAGAGCAATGGGGAGAGAGTGCAGAGAGTGTGTTTAGAAGCACTGTCTGATGGCCATAATTAGGCCCGCTCTAATTAAAAATTCAAAAGCCCCAGTTTATTTGAGAGCATGAATCTTCCATTCACTACAGCGTTTATTCCCCTTTTACAAAGTATTTTATTTTACTACATCAGTGCAGTTGCAGGCCTCTCTCCCCTCTGCTTTTCCTTTATCTTTTGCATTCCGTTTGTCGCTCACATTCCCAAGCCAGAGCTGTTAAAAGCAACAAAAGCAGTTTTTTTTTTTTTTTAAATCTGTCAGGTTATGCAGCTGAATGACACCCATTAATGAAAAAACAAGACATAAAAAAAACAAAGCGAGTAAAGAACTGTAACGGTTTCTACTGAAAGCTGATGGAATTCACTGGATTTCTCAAGGAAAGTTTGCTTCTGTTTCTTTGTGATAAATATTGACTGAAAATAGTTCTTTTTTTTTTTTGTTGTTAGTCGGATTAGGGAGTTAAACATTGTTCAGTCATCTCCCAGTTTGGCAAAGCACAAAACCATCAGTGAGGGCATGAACACACAAAAAAGACAAATTGTAAGCTTTCTGGTCAATGTTCTGTGAAGATTCACAAGCTGTCACTGCACAGAAACCTTTTTCTCCCCTTCATTTACCTCATGCATCCTCTCTTTTCCATCACCATCGCTTTTGCAATATTCCTGTCGACTTTCACCCATTTATCGCTGTTTCTCCCCCAATAATTCACCCTCCTGTCGTCGTCTCTCTGAATCACGTGGACACAAAGACACGTGCACGCACAAACATGGCACACTTTTCAGCAGTCGACTCCTCTTTTGAATAACACCTCTTTTATTAGTTTGGGTCGTCTCTGTCTTGCCTGCTTTTAAACAGAGAGAGGAGATGGGAGTCTAAAGAGCTGCCAGGGGCTCCGTTTGCACAGAGCTTTGATGTCATTGAGATGCTGTGAGAGCAAATGCACACATACACACACAGACACATGCATTGACTAGACACTTCTACCTAACTAGACAGCTGGCTTCAGCCCCCTACACACACACACATGCAATGATTGCACTTATGGTTGCAGAGCCATGAGTTTCCCATATTTCCATCCTCCTTTCTCAGTTTTTGTTTCTTTTTTTTTTTTTACCCTTAGCAACAATTCATCGCTTAACGGAGATTTTCAGATGACAGTTGAAGCTATTTAATAGTGAGGCTGTGTCACCACACACAGGCACTTGATAATGTTGTAATTGGTGACAAAACAGTTTGAGATTTCCTTGCGGGGAATGAATTGCTATCCTTCAGCCCACAAACACAATCGCTCTCATTTGCCGAGCGGATAGGTTAAGGAGATTCTATTTATCTTTTCACCGGGAGGTCGAGAGCCCTGGGAAATACAAAGAATAATCAGAAGTAGGGGCATGTCTTCATTATGTCCAAATGAGGTTGGGAGAAATTGGACAAATACGACACACGCTCGTTCAGCACTTCATATTCATGACCCCCATCAAAAGAGTCTGGAGTCATTTTCAGAGCAAATTTGATCAGATAAAACTGAGACATTGACATTGATCATCGTTCTATGACCTTAGACAAAAGTGAAAGTGGTTTTAGGAGCTATTACCCGTAAAGTGAAGCCAAAAAGTGGGAGATATGCTTGAACATTTGCGTTAATCCTGTAACGGTCAATACTTTCTTGGAGGAAAAAAGGAGTTTTATATAAATTACTCATTCCACTGTAAATGGTAAAACATAAGCTGTGTGTGTGTGTGTGTGTGTGTGTGTGTGTGTGTGTGTGTGTGTGTGTGTGTGTGTGTGTGTGTGTGTGTGTGTGTGTGTGTGTGTGTGTGTGACCCCTCCAACCAACCATGACTAACAAGCATATGTTAATTATGAAAGAGATCACACGTGGGTCATTCAGCACTTTGCCACTCAGGGTGGAGTGTAATGCATTACCTGGGGGCATAACGAGGGCTGAGGGTGGGTAGAACACCAGCTGACTCCACCAGCATCAATCACACCACCATAGATAGATAGATAGATAGATAGATAGATAGAAATTCAACTTCCTTTGTTTTTATTGCTAACATGTATTACTATTATTATTATTCATTACAAGAAACACCCATATTGATTGTTTCCATCAGCATGTCATAACAGTTTACTGCACTCACTGCCTTCTTGCCCCCCCAGCGGCCTCTTCCTGGATCCCCCCCCCCCACCACCACCACCCCTTTCCTCCCTATTCCCCTCACACACCCCTTCACTGTGTACCACCTACCACCTACTCCACCCCCTGGTCTTGCTCCAGAGCACATTGATTTTGCTGTATACCTAATTAGTGCTCATAATCTATTCATTTCGCCACTGTCAAAGAGAGCAGCAGCTGTCACACAACACACCACCAGGGGACTGGTGGAGGGAAATGGGAGCTGGTGCCTGTGATGATGAGGAGGGTGAGAAATCTAAGAGGAATCAGAGCATATAGCATCGATAAATCACTTCTTGATCATTTTAAAGTTGAGTATATGTTGTGAATGATTTTTTTTTTCTTTGTTATTTGGTTGAAAAACTAAAAAATATTGCTTGGTGAGAATGTTTTTGTTTTGTATTGTTTAGTGTTTGAAGCTCAGGGATGGAGGTGCATGTCTCAGAGCTCACAGACTTGTTGGAGAGAAGCATGTTTTTGTGACAGTTTGAGGTAAAAGGGTACACATACAGTTTTGTCAAAAGCCTCTCAATGTCTCTTACATATGGTAAAGTGGTGAGACTTTATGACTATTGATTAGGGCTGAACGATTTTGGAAAATAATCTGATTTTTAATTTTTAATTAAAAATTGAAAATAAAAAAAGAAATTGCAGCTTTTGCGATTAGAAAATCGCATTTTATGATATTGCAATAATATCGCAAAATGCACAAAATGTCAACAAAAGTAGAAAAAAATGATAACAAAGACACTAAACAACCACTTAGACACAAAGTGATTACACATACAATATATACAAAAGGACTTCAAATACAGACAAAATGCCTACAAAATTGCACAAAAATCACAGAATAATACACAAATAAACAACAATAACACAGAAAATATGACAAAAACACACAAACAGGCAACATAGTCATATTGACAATAAAATAGTCAAAATGAATTAAAAAACAAAAAACACCAAGAAAGCCCACACAAAAGGACTAAAGTCAAAACACATTGTTCCTATTATTAATGCACAGATTGTTCGTTATTCTAAATACTAGTATATATGTTGATAATGTGGCCCTCTGATCAGACACTGCTCTGATAGAAGTTGCCCATCTTTGTCCCACAGTTTTTTGTGCAACAGTCTGAACGTGAATATCGTCAACATACAAAAGTCTACGTAAATCAGAGATAAAGCAACACTGACTCTGTATCATGTATTACAAATAAGATCTAAAACTTTAAATGCTAGCATGGTTTGTATTTATTTGGTTACGTAAAGGACCTTTCTGTGATTAACGAGTATGTTGTTGTTTTTGTGTGGGTTTTCAATGAATACATAAGAGAAATAAGCTTTAATTTTTCAGGCTATGCTGGTAGGTTACGTGTGTTACTGTAATCTAGGAATGAACGTCAGTGATTACAAAACCATTAATTGTTAAATTCTTCTTTCCAATTTATGCAATTAAAAAAATTGTTTTTAGAAGGTATGTTTAAAAAGTGAATGTTCTCTGTTTATTCTCTAAATGGGGTATACATTGTTATTAAATGTGGAATGGCAAATGTTGGATGTAGAATATTGTCACTTGTGGCCATTCGTTTTTTCATAAACTGAGACTGCAAAGGTTTTTTTTTTTTTAAAGGCATTCTGGGAAACGTTAAAAACTATTATACAAATAAAAAAAACAATATGCACGCACATCCTGTGATCTATTCAGCATGTATTTCAGTTTACTCTCCAATAATATTTAGTTCAAATGAGAGCGCTGAGATGAGTGAACCACCACCATTCTCATTTTCTCTCTCCTCTGAGGACTTTTACCTTCCGTATTAAATATTCATACACAAAAGAAAATAGTCCTACATATATATTTATATCTCCCTACAGGTGGAATATTATTAGATTATGGGTTTTGTGCGTGTGCGTACACGTATGTTTTAGCTGTGTTATAATTCCTGCCGTTACCCATGTTGCACATGAAAGGGCATCCCTCGGCTCCATCATGTTTTGTCACATTGTTAAAACTTGAAATTCTGATCCTGGTGTTGCCCAAGACACAAAGCAACATGCCCAGAGATGTGCACCTCTTAGCCCACCCTGGGGTAAACAGCATCTGTTTGTTTAATCTGCTTAATCTGCTAGTGAGCTCCACTGGGCGTGCCTAATTAGCGCAATTAATTTGTTAAGACATTAGCGTGGTTAGAGATGGCCAAATGAAGCTGCACTGGTTCATGCAAATGGGGCTGGAGGTTTTCGCTGGCACTGTTACCTCAATTAGACCCTTCTTTGATATATGCCTCTTTTTTCCTCTCATCCTGTGTCCCCTTCTATTTCCCCCCTTTCATCTTCCCCATCTCCTCATTACCACTGTCAGATTTTGCAAATCATAAAATACTGCTTTTGTATGACAGCAAAGATGGGGCATGCAGAGATGGGGAGGGGAAGGAAGGCACCGAAAGTGCTAATCACAACAAAAAAAAAGACGAGGAAGATGGATCTGGGTTTCCATTTAGGGCATCCAGCACTACCACTACCAGCACAATGTGTGTGTGTGTGTGTGTGTGTGTGTGCGTGTGTGTGTGTGTGTGTGTGTGTGGAGTGTGTTTGTGTTGATCAGGAGCGTTGCTTCCAGTGTGTTGGAGGGGTAATTAGTCTTCAGAACATTGCACCCCCTCACAAGGCTGTTTAAGGGTTAATGAGGCCCCAGCAGCATCCCAGCATGGATCGGGGGGGGGTTATGTATGTGAGCCTATGCTCGTACAGGCCCAGCTTCAATAAGAAACCGCCCATAGGACTTCCCTTTGAAGTGTCAGAGGGTCCCCCCCTTGTTCTGAGTGGCTCCTGTTTCATTGTCTGCGTAGCAGCATAAAATATAGATGAGCTGCCAGACGACACAATCCGAGCACCCCTCCCTCACACATCACTCCACCCTCACCCTTGACATTATTCACAGATTAGCCAACGCCTCCTCATCACCCGATAATGACCTCCCTTACACCTCCTCTGAGCCCACTTTGAAGAGCGACAGCAGAAATGCACAAAGCAAGCTTTAATTTAATTTGTTTCCACTTTACTATCGCTACACATGAACCCACGGCCAACAGATGAAGGCATTATGTAAGACTTTGTGAACACAGACAAAGTATACAATGTGTATTTAGCTCTTTTGCCCTGAGGCGGGTATTTTGTAATGGAGTAAAACACTAAAGTGTGAGTGATACTGCAGGATTGGGGATTTATAGTTGTGTTCTTTATTGTGGCATGACTGTATTTCTTCTTTCCTGGTCCCAATGGGATGTCCAGTGGCCCATTCAGGCCCATTCTCTGCTTAGGAGAGAGTTTATCATCAGTTGCGTCCACAGAAAAATAACCATTAAAGTGTGAGGTAAATTAAAACTGGAGTCACTGAAAATATAGGACCAACTATGACACATTTACATTTAAATGCAATATATCAGCCATGTTTTTTCAGCTCCAGCCACAAAATGCTTTGCAGGAACCAAACCAAACAACAAACACAAGTCTATTCATAATAACTTATCAGTCAAATCTTTAACATATGAGCAAAACTGTGCATTATTTATTTAAAAATCACTGTGGTCTGCCCTGAGTACATGCTCTTTGCAACAATAAGACTGTGTGATCTCTGCCTCAAACCAATAACCATTCACACCCATTCCATCGCAGTTACTAAACTTAATTATTGTTTTTTACCTCTGTCACTTTGCCGACCTACAGAACACAGTTTGTTTACCTGCAGTAGACAATAGGGCTGAGTAAAAAAAAAATCGATTTAATAGAAATTTTCCAAAATTGATTGATAGGGGCTGAAATCGATTTTCTTTTCTCAATCTAACCCCTGTAGTTTCCCGCTATAGTATAGCATAAGCAAAGCTATGTACCGCGTGAGAGTACATTTAATTTAGTGCAAACATGGCAAGCAAAGCTCCACTGGGTAACTTAAGTCAGAAGTTTGAAACCATCTTAATATTATCCAAATAGATGTGAAAGATCAATACTGAATTAAAATCGAATCATGATTAATACTGTAGATTCAAAACTGATTACTTACTGACTGACTTACTCAATAATATACCTGGCCTACCTAGCAGAGTTTTCCCTATTCATTTAAGAACAACAATGGTAATTTGGTGCCTAATACATCCCTTTATTAACAGAGTTTTAAGTTCACCCATCAGTCATCATATTGTGGCTATCTACTGTATTTATATCATCATAAAACCTTATTTTTGTTAGGTGAAATATAACTAAGAAGAGTTTCCTCTACATCCCAAGTTCCCAAACTGGGGTACAGGTACCCCCAGGGATATGCAAATTGTGTATGCAAACGGGGTACGTGAATAAAAATGAAAAACAGCGCGACAACAATGGAAATTAAAATATAAATAAAGCAGCAGTCAGAAGCCTCCCTGCATTGCAAAAAAAATTACACATTGACCTCCGTAAGGCTACCCTCTAATGGTGACAGAGAAACAATCTAATCAAAAAAATGGAAATATGACAAGAGCTACATTGCTTTACGCTAGCCGAACGTGCCGTCAAGTCTTTAAAGACTTTTGGCATCACGTACTTGTGTGAATGTGGATTTTCAGCTTTGACAAACAAGACTTTTAAGTGGCGAAAAAAGACTCAGACTCTCACAAACTGAGATTCACATTGCTGAGTGACGTTTATCCCCTCAACCTCACTCTTCTCATTAAAGTTGTCACAAGTTGTATTTCAGTTTCAGGGTGATGAAAAAGATCAAAAAAATTCTCACTGAAAATGCCAGTAGGATAATAATTCAATTTATTTAAAAAGCGCCTTTCAGGCCACCCAAGGACACTTTACAATAAAAACAGAAAAATAAAAACAGTGCAATAGACAGTATAATAAAGAATAAAGAAAAGCAACGACGGTAAAATTAGGGATGAAAATTTACAGAGAATGAGCAGATTGGAAGAGATGGGAGCAGAGCAACTGAAAGCTCTTCTCCCCATGGTACTGAAGTGGGCAGTGGGTACAGTGAGGTGGATGGAGGATGAAGACATGAGGGAACGAGAGTGAGTGACTATATGAAGGAGGTCAGACAGGTGTGGCGGGGGGGGCTTGGAAAGTGTACATGACGATTTTTAAGTTGATTCTGATATTGATGGGGAGCCAGTGGAGCTGCTGAAGGACAGGGGAGATGTGGTCAGAGGAGGGGGTTCCGGTGATGATATGGGCTGCAGAGTTCTGGACCAGTTAGAGTTTATGGAGGGATTTGTGAGGGACACCGAAAAGGAGCGAGTTACAAAAATCTATCCGGAAAGTGACGAGGCTGTGAACCAGGATGGCAGTGGAGTGAGGAGTGACGGAGGGGCGGAGATGGTTTATGTTGCGTAGGTAGAAGTATGCAGACCGGGTTATGTTATTGATGTGGGAGTGAAAAGATAGCGAGCTGTCGATGATGACACCCAGACTCTTGACCTGAGGGGAGGGGGGCACAAAGGAGCTGTTAATGGTGAGGGGGAGAGAGTTACCTTTGGAAAGGATGGATTTGGTGCCAAAAAGGAGGAGTTCTGTTTTATTGGAATTAAGTTTGAGGAAGTTGGAGGTGAACCCGTTTTTAATTTCTGAAAGGCAGTGAGTAAGGGAGGAGGGGGGAGAGTGGAGTCAGATTTACTGGACAGATAGAGCTGGGTGATATCTGGTATCAGATATTGCAGTGTGGAAAGAGATAGTTGATAAAGAGAAGGGGGCCCAGGACAGAGCCCTGGGGAACACCAGAAATGGCGGGGGAGGGCTGGAAAGTGAAGGTTTTGAGTTGCATCAACTGAGTGCGACCTAGGAGTGGAACCAGTGGAGAGGAGTGTGAGTGACGCCAATGGAGGAGAGTCTATTGAGGAGGATGGGGTGAGAAATGGTGTCAAAGGCTGAACTCAGATCAAGGAGGGTGAAGATGGATAGTAAACCGGAGTCTGCTGCCATGAATATTGCATTCTTTGGCACTGATGAGGTGCCTAACATTTGCCAAAGCTGCTCATTTTGGTGTTCTCTGAAAAGGTTATAGGATAACAAGTCCTATAGTGAAAGGATATATTTAAAGAATAATCTTAAAGGGTACATGCAGTGAATTTAAAATGCAAGCTCTATCAAAAGATGATATGCTTAGTTGGTAAATTTCTTTAAACAACCACAGATTTTTTTCCTAACACAACAAATTATTTTAATATAATCGGCCGACCGATCGATCGGTGCCCATTTCCCTTATTTTGGGGGATCGGTGATTGGCTGGGAAGGTTTGTCCAATTCACTACGTGTCTTCAGCAGCTCAGGCTAATAGCGTCAGCCGTCCTTGTGACCCAACTCGGCTGCCTCCCCATGCAGGAATTTCAGCTGTGGGTAGCCGCATGTGGGCTGGACCCGGTGCGTCATGGCGCATGGAGGGTATTGGTAACACGAGAGTGCGCCAGGGCTCTGCGCCACTGGCGCACCCCGTTTTTCCTGAAGCAGGGAGTACCTATGGGCACCGTCATGTCCAGGAAGGTGGTCACCACGAACGCCAGCCTGACGGGTTGGGGAGTGGTGCACGAGGGGCGATCTGTGAGAGGTCGTTGGGAGGTGGACCTCCAGCACTCCCACATCAATTACTTGGAGTTCTCAGCGGTATTTCTTTCTCTGAGGCTTTTCCTTTCGTTCCTCACCGGCCAATATGTCCTGGTGAGGACGGACAATACGGCCCTGGTGGCGTACATCAACCATCAGGGCGGATTGCGCTTCCGTCAGTTGCATCTGCTGGCCCGCAGGCTGATCCTGTGGAGGTGTGGTCACCTCCTCTCACTGAGAGCAACACACGTCCCGGGAGCCCTGAATGCAGGCGCCGACCTGCTGTTCAGGGGGGCACCATCTTACGGGGAATGGATGCTTCACCCGGAGGTTGTGGAACAGATATGGGCCCGTTTAGCACGGGCCGAGGTAGATCTATTCGCCGCGGAAGAAAGCGCACAGTGCGTGCCGTTTTACTCCCTTCACAGCTCGATGGCTCCCCTCGGGGTAGACGCGTTAGCGTACGAAGGGCCACATGTGCTGCTCTACGCCTTTCCCTTGCTGGCTTTGATACCCCCACCCTTGCCAGGGTGAAAGAGCACAGGCACACTCTGATCCCGGTGGCTCTGCATTGGCCTGCTGTGCACTGGCTGGCGGAGATTTACCGGTTGCTGTGCGCGCCCCACTGGCAACTCCCATTGCGGAGAGACCTATTGTCACAGGCAGGGGGCTCGATCTTCCATCTTCGCCCAGAGTGCCTAGCGCTATGGGCTTGGCCCCTGAGTAGCGCAATCTGTCAGCCGTATCCACCGGATCTGTCCCTGGAAGCAGTGTTGCTGTTGCCTTTGGCACCAGCCAAGGGTGTCAGTGACATCCATTCACTGTCAGTGCACTCATTGTGTGCTCAGTTCTTCCCGGGTGAAGCCCAACCCGGCGTTTGTGCCAAAAATGTTGGGCTCGAGTTCTCCTATTGACCTCACGGCCTTTTCTGTCTCACAGGATAAGCAGCGGCCTCATTGGTTGTGTCCAGTACGTGCTGTGCGCGCTTACATGGATTTGACAGGGAGCTTCAGGAGGAGCAATCAGCTCTTCATCTCCCTGGCTCTACCTCATAAGGGGAAGCCTGTTACAAAGCAACGTCTGTCACACTGGATGATGGAGGTGATTGCTTTGGTTTATACGTGTCAGGGTCTGCAGTCGCCTGTTGACTTGCGGGCACATTCGACTCTGGGTTTAGCCACATCCTGGGCCTTGTTCAGGGGAGTGTCTGTTCAGGATATTTGTGCTGCGTCGAATTGGTCCTCGTCCCTGACTTTTGTCTGGTTTTACCGACTGGATGACTCCGCTCCATGTGTGGCACGGGCGGGTCTCCTGTCCTGATTGGTACAGTGCTTGCCCTGCGGGCTGGTGTATCGCGCGATAAGCTTGTCTGCAATAAGGGAGCTTCCATATCCCATCGTGAGACATTGAAACGAATGTTATGTAAGAGAACTATAAGTTATTTACATAACTCTGGTTTTCTGAGTAATATGAGTGAAATGTCTCACCCAGCAGTAATGAGATATCGCTTCTAAGATATGATGTGGAGGAGTATATCCCATAGTGAGACATCTCACTCATATTTCTCAGAGGGTTATGTAAATAACCTATAGATTATCATTTTGGCCAAAATCATGCAGCCCTACGCATTCCTAGTCGTCGATGCCCCATTAACACTCCTAAGTTGAGTCAACGAGTTGTTAACACAAGCTGGTGTAATAGAGCCATGAGACATAAAAAGAATAAATAAAAACTGGATAAAGTATTATTCATGAGTAGGACTGAGGAACAATGATCTATGTGTGATCCATAAACTGGGGACCTGTCAGAGGGTGCACCCCGCCTGTGCTGTGAGTGGGCTGGGATCAACTCCAGGGTCCTGCACCCCTGAGGGGCGGAGACAGAAGATGGATGGATGGGAAATGGATTTAAATAATAATGATAATCCTAATAAATGTTTCAAATCACCTCTGAGGGCCTGCTGATAGTCTCAACCACAAGACCTTGTGATTGGGATTTATTGGTTTTAAAATGTGGACGATATACAGATCACAATGGGAGTATCTATGTAAGGTAATTTTAGGCCAAAAACAAATGCAGTTTTAGTTTTTTATTAAAGTTTCTATCTTTTAAAAAGTATGTTCTTTACTTTTCTCTTTCTGAGGCTGACATCAATCAGAAGGAAGTTGGAAAAGAGCATTAATACGTCCACGTGATGACAAACTGCATTACAGTCAGGAGACACAGCGTTTCATTACGGGCTTCAGGGACCTCTAATTTCATTCCAGTCCACTTTGTGGAAATGACCAAATGTTATTATGTTCAGCGGGTGTATCAAACATTACAGCGCTACTATTTATTTTCCCTTTATTTGCCTAAGTAACACAGGGGCATCTTCAGGTAATTGTTTTAAGCTTGAGAGAGTTCCTGCTCATAATAAATCATCTTTTCCTCCTTTGATCTCCTGGGAACTCTGACAGTGGAAAAAATTTAAATGGCTTCATCGGAACGACTTAACTTTTCTTCAGTCACTTTGGGAAACTTTCTCATTCCAATTATTTTCCTTTTTTTATATTATTGGAGGAGGCTATTAGAGAAGTAAGAAGATTGCTTTGACCCCTGTCTTACTCTATATGTTGCCTTCAGAAGTGGAAATAGATAAGTGAGTGGTCTGCCTGTCGAAGAAGTCGGTTCTAATTACTGCATGCGTTCTTTATAATAAGGAGGAAAATTGTACCACACAAGATTAAAGCCAGTGTGCAGATAACAGAAATTCTAATAGTCATCTTTGAGAACACGCAGTGGCTTTGTTTGGTGTAATTATGACTTACTTGACTTGGCATCAGGTAAAATGTAGATATTAATATTGTTTTTTTCTTCTTGAAAGGATGTATTGATAATTCAAAAGTGTGGAACTTAAAAAAAATGTGTATTGACACAAATGGGTGTTGGACAAATGCTGAGGATCTTTGTCTGTCGTGGAGATAAATGAGTTCTCAGTTACAAACAAGACATCGGTTTTGCTTACTTTGAGGAGAATATGAGAAGTGACATGAGGGGTGAGGGTGAAAATGACAAGGAGGAGAAAGAGGAGGAGGAGGGGGACAATTCTAATCTGGAAATTATTACATCTGGACTACTGACTCTTCCAGGTTTATCAGATTGCTTTTCCTAATCATTGCACGGTGTGGATGTTTGATCTCCATGATGAACAGATGATTAGTTTTTCATGAAACCGTTCAAGCAAAACACTCCAGCTCGAGCCTCAGCCAGACACTGTTGATTTAGCTGTTTGAGAGACGATGGGCCTCAACGTCTGCCACGCGGCAGCCCCGCGAGGGGGACCACAGGGGAGAGGGAGGGGTCAGCCAAGGTCAAGTCTATGGGTAATGATATATCACCTGCCATATATTTAAGGGTTTACTAATTTGGACTCATTTATGACCATTCGTCTGCCCTGTTGGCCTCGGAGGCAATGAGGCGGCACAATCAATTTCAGCTTGGGTATACATTTTGGTCAACCAAATGACACCATCCAGATGCTGCAGATCATGGGATCCATCCCCCCCACCCCCCGTTACAAAAAAAAAAAACATATATTGCCACACCGATGTGCAGCCTAAAAACGTTGGGCATAATCATAAATCTCCACACTTGTCACCAGACTGGCTGAATGGATTTCACAACAGAATAAGCACAATATACACAACTATAACATCACATCTCACTCTCACTTTAAAGCAGTCACTTCTTCTCAACCCTTTCCATTTCCTACCCTGGCTCCCTCTTCCCTGTTCCCTTCCCCCTCACCTAGGTATAACATACCCTCTTTTTTATTATATACTTCCTTTAATAAACATTATACTTAAATGATTTTTCATCAAATATAAATCCCAAAAAGAGAATTAATTCCATCCTTCCACGCTGTCGAAGGTCAACACTATACGTAGAGCAATCTTTTTGCGACAGCAATGTATGTTTTATTATTGTAAACAAATAAATGAATTTATTTTATTGCATAATTGTGACCATCACCATCCCTCACTATAGAAGGGTAAGAAACACTTAATCAAAGGGAGGATATAAAAAAAGAGAGGGCAGTGTTACACCTTGGTGAGGGGGGAGGGAAAACAAAATACTTTTTTCTAAATATATATATTTTTTTGGGGGGGGGAAATATGTTCAAAAAAATGTTCAGATCCAAAAATCTCATCAGTTGTAAATGCTCCTTCACACTTCAATCTTTGAAATTTCCGTAAAAACTAAAAGTCCCTCGTGTAGTTCCAAACAAGTGTTCTTTTTATAAAGACTATGTTTTGTACAGATCTTGAATGACATAAAGCATCAGAAACACCTTAGGTGAACACCTGTAACATCTGTACTCGGAATATTTCAGGATAATAGCTTGACGGTTTGTGTGAGCTGAGTGAGAGTTATGTAAATACATAAATGCTAGATGGATATATTGCCTAACTTAAATCTAATGTCATAGATGTGTGATCTTACAAGTCAAGTTCCAGCTTTAAAGGCAGGAAAAGTTAAACATTTCTTGTTTAGCTCATAATATCCAAAGTTTGACAACAAGTTCCTCAAAATGTGATATTAGCAGCACTTAATACATGTATATGACATCATTTTATTATTTTTTTTTTTTTTTTTTTTTTTTTTTTTTACTTTTAAACGCTCATCTCATCAAAATCGTGTTTAATGAGCATCTGGGCTTTGTTTTCACACTATTTCAGCTCTTTTTGGGCCCTGAGTTTTACGTTCTCCATTGAGGATTTGTCTGTGGGTTCAGTTTTTCTCCCACTGACGTGTGATAATCTTAACCACAGGTGATTATCTAGTTTGTAATTGTTAGCCATGCCTTAGACTAGTAGTGTGAGCAGTGTATATCCTACCTTGTACGCTGAATAAGCAGCCTTGTGACTCGAGGCAGGAGAAATTTAACAGGTGACCATACATCCGGTTTTATGTCCTCTTCCCCTCTTTTCGCGTCTCCTCCGTCCGGCCGGATTTTAAAAACTCGTCAAAATGTCGGGGTTTCCCAGGGACGGTGAACGCATCTCGGAAACAGTTAATTTAAAAGACACGGTCTGAGTTTACCTCCGTGCTGAGATTGTAACCCTAACCCTTACATAATCCAATAAACAAATAAAACACATGTCCGTTCACTTTGAAAACAAAAATAAACAAATATAACTTATTATTTTTTCGCATTTAATTTTCCGGTAATGCGCATGTGCGCGCATGCGCATATACAAACTCAGGACGACGCGCACTCAGTCCATGACAGCGTAACTCCGCTTATATTTGCTCATTTTCTGAAATTCCACCAGTTTCTGAAAGCTAAGAAGTTGCTCCTTACAGCAAGTCACTGTGGTAATTTTACGCACACGTGACGAAATCATTAGATATTTTTATTTATGTATTATTATTATTATTATTATTATTATTATTATTATTATTATTATTATTATTATTATTATTATTTTAAATGTTCAAAAGTACAAACTCTATATGAGGATAATAAACTCAACTTCTAACTTCTTCAAAAGCATAGAACAAGAAACTAAACAATTAAAGAGGGTACATTTAAAGAAATTTCAAAAAAACTAAATATTGTAAATCAACAAATTAGGTGCTACCATCCCATATGAGTTGGACATAGAAAAATATATATATGAATATAAAAATATAAATCGGAGCACATTGGCACATCAGGGGGAGATTGAGGTTAAATATAGCAACAAATCGTCAGTCTGTAAACAAAAACTGATAAATCCAGGGCAATGGGACATTTCAGTTAAAGCACTTGTGTCAAACTCAAGGCCCAGGGGCCAAATTTGGCCCTTTAAAGCTCCTATTTCGGCCTTCAGGAGAAAGTAGAAGCAGCGAAAACATGATTCATTGTGTAAATCACCAACTAGTTCAGTTGGAGATATCTCAGTACCTCCAAATAGACACATTCATTGAAACTGCAGATCTTTTCCAGGGCTCATAGTTTTCCCATGCCAAAATCACAGTATGGCAGTCATTTTTAACTTCAATTTTTTCCTATTTTCCTCAAATTATTCCCCTAAATGTCTCTAAATTAAATAAAAATTGGTCACAAAATGAAGGAAATTTAAGATCTTGCAGGTACTGATATATCACTTATTGCTGGGATATTGTCGGTGCCTTACATACTTTAAATTATAGGGCACATGAAGCTAGGACACATGAATGGTACAATTGCTTGTTTTATCACCTATAATCTGAGGCCCACTTGAGATTAAACTGGTCTGTATTTGGCCCCTATATTAAAATGAGTTTGACACCCCTGAGTAAAGTGTCTTTGTGAGCTTTAGCTGAGGAAAAACATACACAGATGGACATAAACGCACACTTCAAATTAAAACAATAAATTATTACAACTTTGAATGCAAGTTTACTAGTCTTCTGAAAGTTTTTTTTTTTTTTTTTTTTGTCACCCTTATATTAGTTATTATTATCATCAATTGGTTATCATTTGGTTATCAGGTGATTTTTTGCGGATGCAGTGTGTATTATTTATCACGTCTTGAAATTTGTGTGCGCTGTTTAAGAAGTTCCCATAAACAGAAAATATATCTTACTTATCTGTTGCACTGCTTTGCTTTATTATTGCCAAACTGTTTGTGTTGCAACATTTTTGTTTTTGCTGTCAGAATTTGTTTGGACTGGATCCCAGTCCGACTTTCTTCTTTTAAAGTCATCTTTATCAATCTGTCCTTTCTTTAGACTGAAAGTCAGGTCAGCTGTTTATTAATTAAGATATGAGGTGTTAGCTTACTTTAGGATTTCCTTTGGTCAAGGTTTTCTGTAGTGAAAAAGAAATGTTTGTTTTTAGAGGTGAATACCTGTGGAGTTGCCGGTGATTGCATCATTGTAAAAATCCATAATACACAAGTTTTGTTAGTGTTCACAAAGTAAACACACAAAAAACATCCGGAAGCACATTTACTGGTGTGCAAATGCAGACTTATTTTCCCTGTGCCCCTGGCTGTCAGATAGTTTTTTTTTTCTTAACAATGGTTTTATGATATGAGTTCATGTGCAGCTTTTCATCTCCATGGAGCTGCCACTGTAAAAGTAAAAGTGCTATTCATTTATGCAAGTGCAGCCTATTTTGTTGCATTAGAGAAAAATGACTCCTGTCTTTATTTGCCTGGATACAATACATGAGCAGGGAGTGCTAGCTGTTTCAGCTGGCATTCCTAGCTTACACAGAATAAATGTAGTGTAGCTTGTCCCTGAACATACAGCTGAATCAGATTTTTCCCAGTGTTATACGTCTTTCTGTGAGTCTGGAGGCTTTCTGAGTTGTTGTTTTCACAGGAACTTGACCAGGATGAGGAAAACTAACAAGCTCTTCGGAGTCCTCCACCATCACTCTCTGACAAGCACGTGGACCCTTCCTCTTATCTTTCCTCTTTCACCTTGCAGCCATCAGACAGCAGATTCCAATGCATTTGTATGTGTGTCTGTGTGTGTACATGCCTGTGTACATGCATGTGCCTGTCTGCGTCTGTGTTTGTGTGTGTGTGCTTACATGTGTCAGAAACTCGACATGATCTTGTCTCCGGTGAAGGCCTTGGATCACCCGGCCCTGCTCGCTGCAGACCTGACAGTGCAGCTGAACTAATCAATATCTCTCTGCAGTCAAAGGTGGGTTCTGCCACGAGGCCGCAGGGGTGCACTAATTGATGGAAACTCACCGCCGGCTAGCTCCATGCCCTGCGGCACTGGAAGAAGGCAAGCTAGGGCCTTTCACTGAAAAGGAAGTGGAAACAGAAAGACAGGAAAGGCCAAGATCATAATCAGGAGGTAGAAAGTGGTTTAGTTTACTTTTGTCCTTTACTCTGGTTCGTGGTATTGAATCATGGTGCTTTTTCTACATGCCTTGTTGTCGAATGACATCGCTTACTCTTAAGGCTTTGTGTGACTTTGTCTGTCTGATTCTCAGGTGGAGTATGGTGGGGGGCCAGGGTAGCTAGCAGAGATCCAGGCTTTAGCTGGTGGAAGGCGAGGCTAAGGCTAGCAGAGGACCAAACTGCAGCAAGGTGGAATGCCAGGAGACTATAATTCAAAAAAAGTTGTCAGAAATTATGAAAGGACTTGAGAAAACATCCGTCCTTAAAGCTGCATTATGTAAGGTTTTTTGGCATCATTTGCTCAAAAACCCATAATAACCTTTGAGCATATTGTAATCCAAAGTGTTCTGAGAAGACTCTGGACCTCTGTTCCTTCTCTTGGCGCTGTACACAAGCTTTAGAAATCCAGGAGCGTGACGCTCTTTTCAGCCAATCAGAGATCTTTTTACCAACCAAAAAAGTCAATAAAATTTAGCTACAAAGTCACTGGAAACATCTCCACAGTAGTGGAAAATGCTGGTGGATTCAAAACAAGGAAGGGATGGGGGAGCGTTGTTGATTCCATACAAGTCTCACACTTCTACACATTGCAGCTTTAATTGAACTATTTAACTTAAAGGCACACTGTGTGACTTTTGGCCACTAGGGGTGCTAGACCGGTAACTTTCACGCAAGCGCCCCTAGTGGTCACAAGCGCTGCAGCACTATTGCAAAAATCAACAGTCAGTCAGTCGAGCCAGCCTCTCTTAGTCTTTTGATTGTGTATGCAGGCAGTAGTTGATCCGAAACTTCGGGATAAGGATTGGCTCTAAGGGCTAAGCTCATGCCACGGCTACAATCTATGGGTTGGAGTATGGGCTGGAGCAGCAGCCGCCACCACCGCCCTCCTCTCCCCGACGTGGCGAGGCGGGAGCGTTTTTCCGGTGGCAGGGAGAAGAGTGCGGCGGTGGCGGCTACTGCTCCAGCCTATAAACTGTAGCCGCGGTGCGAGCCCAGCCCTTAGAGCCAATCCTTATCCCGAAGTTATGGATCTGACTTGCCGACTTCCCTTACTAAAGAATCCACGTTTAACTGAACTATCGCGGCGATTAGTGCACTATTAACCCAACACAAAACTGCCATATTGTGCTAATTTGGCTGTAAACATAAGCTAACTCATTTCAGCTGCCCACAACAATGGCGCCAGGTTGGGAAATGCCCGTATGTTGTGACGTCACGTATATATACTGTATCCGAGCCTGTGGTCATGTGACTGTCGTAAAGTGAAACATTCTCCAGGCATTCACTAGGTCACATGACCTGGTGAAAGACGGTCCATCTCCTCCAAACTTACATAGTCTGTATTTCAAGACGGAAGCCCTGCTCGGAGCATTGATACCGTCAAGCGCTGAGGAATCATTTAAAATAACTCATATGGGTCAACTCTTTAGGTCAAAAAGTCCATGGTGTGCCTTTAAGATTATTAAAAACACACTAAAACAGATGTGAGTTCAGAGCATACTGACAAGCAGAGAAACAAAGGACAGTGCTGGCAGCCATCTTGGATTGGATTTCCTTTGATAGATAATGGGACTAAATAGACTAAATGGTATGGACTAAAGTAAGCAGATATTTATCCTGTGCTGATGCTTTTTGTTTATATATTTGCATAAATCACTTAAATAGGACACATGAAACCAAATGACAATAACATAAAAAGGCCTGAACACCATAACACAGCCTTTCAAAAGGCAAATATACCAAATACACAGATAAAATATATAAGACTATTTTTGTTTAATAAATTTATTATATTCAATTAATGATTATTTATGACTAATCAGATTTTTTCAAATTAGTGTTGATTGTTGTCGACAAACACCATTTGTAGTTTTTGTCTCCATCACTTTTACATCTCCCAAAAAACTACACTAATACTAAAGCTGTCACTTTGTCATAGTGGCATAAAATGCATTTGCAGACTCACCAGAGACACATAAAACGGTTTAGAAAATAAATGAAAAAGACACTGTATTTTGCATTTCTTTTGTCAAAATATGGACCTTTGTATGAATAAATTATTCATAGATTTTTAATCATTGCTTTGCTACTACACAATATCAAACTGTGGCCTTATGGGACTATATGCCGGAGGGGGTCCCCAATCACTGGGCTGCAGTGGATCGATACTGGTCCATGGACTATTTTGAGCCGAGTCGCAAGGAAATGCAGTTTTAATATGAAAACATCCTGCTTCGACTACAGCCTTGATGCACGCGCTCGGACACACACCCATCCATGGGGTAATAATGACAAGTAACACAGTGAACAACAGCCACTGTTTATTCCAGTCCTGTATAAAACCACTGTCACTTCTCGAATGGTCAAGCTTTCGCTGGAGGTTTCTGTCAGTGACCAATGTGACGAAAGTCCAGAAATCATCACCATGGAGTAACTTTCCTGCCTTCAGTTGTGTTGGGTGAATAGAAGCAAACATTACTGAGGCTTCCAGCTTTAAACAATGGCAAGAGCTTGATCTCGTTGTGTGTGTCTCTGAATGCACCAATGGTCACATTTTGTCATCACACGGCCATACTTGGCTCTGCCGGCAAGAATGCACAAGGAATCGTACCCAAAAGTAACCACTCTGACCTACTTTAGGTCAACGGGAAAAGGACAAAACCAGTATGCAGTACAGAGTAAGTAGTGTCAATGGAAATGCACTAAAAATTTGATAGAATGCCCACTGACTTGTCTTCTTAAGGATATATTGTTATGTTGCAAGCTAAGCATGCCATGATAATTAGCATCAATAATTGAGTAAGGGGAAATGGTACAGAGAGCTGCATTCAGTGCTCACTAAATGTGCCTGAGAGATGCTGAGATGGACAGTCTGGCTAGCAAGCTAATTTGGCTCCTTTTTATGTGGCACTGAAGATTATCTTTATGTTTCCACCCGCTTAGCTTTTGGCTATTATGAAGCCAAGGGAAGAGAGCAAACAATAGTGCCTGTCATTGCCATTTATCACTCGTTTGGCGGCACTTATCGATCCCAAAGAGCATCAAAACAACATTAAGTAAAATGCATGCCTCGTCCTTTTGGGCATACAAGCTTTAATCATGGATAAGAGCACCTGACTTTAATAGAGCACATGAACAATGCTATAATTGTCCTGATGCAACAGGAACCAGAACTAAATATATATCAGTCTGCAGTAATACTACTTATATTGAAATGATCAGACTATCTATTACCCATTTATTCATGTTTTTATAGAAAAATACAAACGTTTACGTTTGCACAATTTTAGTAGGCCATGTCTCCTGCAGCAAACATCAAGAGAAACTTTCTCCTTTATTCCCTCCTCTCTTGTACTATGTATATTATGCTGACGTTTACCTTTCCAGAAATCCTGAGCCTGAGATAACCTTAATGCAGAGCTAGCTGGAGGGCTGTTGTTGGCAACAGCTTTTGCTCTTTTCTCGAGGAGAGAAAATGTGCCTCTGAAATAGGCCAAAAATCGTTTGCAGCACAATCATGCTTTTGAACAGCTTGTTCGGCAAAAAAACAAAAAACAAAAAAAAACAACCACAGATAATGATTAAACACCGCGTTGTGCTTTAATATTTTCCTCATGCATTGGAAGCTACACTTTAGTCGACGTGTTAATTTCACAGGCGCGACCATGTGTGTTGCCTCTGAGTAAGGGGGCAGTGGATGTCTCACAACAAAGAAAGTTCTCATTCACTATTGACTGAAAACAACACACAAAAGCCTCAGGGAATAAGTTGCACTTCTCAAAATGTAAATGAGATTTTCCCAGAGACACACAGAGGCATTCTCCTTCCCTGCTGCTCTGAAAGCGTTGCCATTCACCTTTAAACAGTAGAGCAATAATCAATGGAGCATTATTAATGCTGAAATCATTCATATGCTCTCCAGCTCTACAACCACAACAGTCATGGAGCTCTTGCACAGCTTTACATCCACTGGATTATATTATAACATAAACCTACAGGAAGATGGATGTTCTGACCCATCGCTTACATAAACATATAACAATATTTATGTTCCTTGTAAAGTGTATTAGTTCATTATCTCGGCCAAGGAGGTAATATTTTCACCTGAGTTTTTTTTTTGCCTGTTAACAGATTTACATGAACAGCCCTACACAGATTTCCACAAAATTTGAATTAAAGATAGACCTTACACTTTGGAGGATTCCATTAAATTATGAAGGATCCAGATCCATATACTGATTCTGGATCAGTTTGAAAAATCCCAAAATTCCTATATTTCATTATTGGCGAAATTTCAAAAATCAATATCTTGGTTGGTAATTGACCGATCTTTATGAAATTTGATTTTTGTAGTTATTGTGTTTAAGTGATTGTGTCTGTCTTTGTTGTCATTTTATGTTTTATGACTCATTTTGTGTATTTTTGGAATGTTTTGTGTGTTTTTGTGTACTTTGGGCTTCATATTCCGTCCAGCTTCTTGAATTACAATTTTTGGGGCTTAGCTTTGGGGGCCGCAAAAAATTAAACCGAGGGCCACATGTGGCCCCCAGGCCGCCAGTTGCCCATGTCTGCTCCAATGCCTGACGTTTCACCATTTTTGTGTTTCAATCTTAAATGTGCCAGATTTTTTTTTTAATTTTAGCCCTGCTTTTTGAACTTACAGATCCAAATGGTAATTTTCCATAAACGTGGTCTGTGTTTGTTGTTTATGAGCTCAGGCCTGTTGGTTAGGGAGGCCCTATGGCCATCCAGCTCACTGTATTCATTGGGCATTAGCAGAGTGTGAGCTCAGCAGTGGCAGAAGTGGAAGGAGCGAGGGAGCGCTGTACTTCATTATCGGAGGTGGGTATAAATCAAACTAATTATGAAGCCACTACAGTATCGAACCCATAGAGGGGAAATGAAATGATCAGAGGCAGGTCGCTGCTCAACAGAGAGCGAGTTAATGAAAATATTAATTACCTGATGATATATTGGAAATCTGGAGAAGCCTACCTACCCACCCCCGGCCTCCTTCCTTCAGTCTCAGACCACCTACCACAGAGAGCATTTGTTTTAATTGAGTAATAATAAGACTGCTACATTTGGCTGAGTCACTCGATTGGACTGGATAATTGACCAATAAAAGCCCATGATAGGCAATTATAAATCTAATGTACCGCTAATTAGTTTGCAACTCCTAAGTGTCCAACTAACAGCGCGGACATCACACTACGTTGCAAATGGTTATTTTAAAAGTCGTAAAATAAAAGGCAATTGGGTTCACGGAGTGACTTTGATGCAAGCGACACTAAATTAGTCGACCCAGTGACTCCCTTTCTCTCTCTGTCATTAGTACTTTGCTATTAATATCAGATTTTGGTGTTGCAATTGATTTCCTGGGTGTTTTCGTTGTAAATTATTCAGCAGTACACTTTATCTCCTCACCTTCTCTTCCCTCCCCAGACTACTGCACCACCTCCCCTCCACACAGCATTTTGTCACATTGGTCAATAAGTGGGTGATATTTGGATCCTGACTGAGTGGGTAAGGGTTACTCGCAGGATGTAGGAGAGAGGACAGAGTGAAGGGAGGGCCAGACAGATAATATTGCACAACAGTCAATCATGGTAATTAGAGCAGGTATCAACAGTAGTCTGGTCTTCTGAGGGTTGAGGTAAAGGATGTGTTGAAGTTCATGCTATTCTCAGGACCACTTAATTTTCCCCATTTGTAGATGAATGAACTTTGCTGTAAAGGTGTGGATTTATTAATTAATCAATTAATTTGTGTCCAATGAATTTGTAAAATGAAGACTTTTGACCGTCATCCTTTTAGTTCTGTTCTAATTTAGACGTTTCTTCAGAGGTAAATATTCTTCATCTAGTTTTAATTGGAAACCAAACTAATCGGAGAGAAACTACACAAACACAAGGAGAACTATATGTGTTTTACTGTATTTTTGTCTTCAGTGAATTTTCAACAGTTGTTTGAAACCTTGCCCTGACACGTCAACAGCTGCTGTCTTGTTTTGCCTAAAATTGCCTGGCCCCGACCATTGCTGCGCAGCCACTATAATTTATGTTCGAGCATGTAAAACAAGCTCAACAACTACAATGCACAAATGAGCTTTTACAATGGTGGCCGTTTAGAGGACAGGTTGATAAGTCACGTTGTTAATATGCTTGATAATTATAACTCATTATTTAACTACATGGCTTGTACCAAACTACTCCCAAAGTGCTGCACTGATTCATCAACGTGACTGTTTTAGTTCAAGTTCAATTAGCCATCACAATGTATTTAACGCCGTGTGAGGATGTGCCCAGGCGGCTAACGTGTCCATCTCACTGGGACCAAGTGAATGAATTTGACATAATTTGTGGCTTTTCTCCGTTTTGAGTGACAGGCTAATAAGTGCTTTAGCACAGTAGAAACCAGCTTCACCTGTCAAAGCTGTCAGTCTTCTGAGGAGCTGAGGCCGTCCCCTGTGTAATCAACCTTGGAGCTGATTTTACACAACATACGACCTGCAAAGTGTGAAGTCAGGACACTGAGGACATAATAATCAATTTTAGAACATGTGGAATTTACATTGAAAGTTGGAGGCGCTCTGTGGCTCTCTCTTGGGGTGTGATTCAGATGATTATACAGTACATTGTGCATTGCAGGGCTGTGTGTTCGTCTGTGCAGAAGTGATATAGTTACTGACAATTTACACAATCCTGGATTCTCCTCATAGCAGACCACAGTTGTTTCTTTAACTTCCACACTATAGTGAAGTGGGCTGGTCTGGTGCGCTACATTTTTTGATTTTTTGAGGAGCGAGTAGAGGCAGACATGGTAACAGGTGGTCAAAAATGGTCCAAAAGTGGCAAAAACGTGGCAAGAAAAAAGAGAAAAGTGACTAAAATGGGCCAAAAGCAGTCGAGTGGCCAAAAAATGGGCCAATGAAGATGAACCCGGTGGTATGTAATGGCGAAGGGTAGCTTAGATGTGGCTAACAATAGTGGAAAAAGGCCAAAATGTTTAACAAAAAGCATCAAAATGTAGGGAAAAAAGGAAACAAGTGGTATTTAATGGTCAAAAGGTATCTAATTTGGATGAAAAGTGGCCACAAAAATTAAAGAAAGGACAAAAATTGGATAAAAATGTCAAAAAAGGAACTTGCAAAAATGGACAATAAATATGAAAAAAGGGATATTTATCAAAAGTATAGCTAAAGTCTGAAATACGTGTCAAAAGGGGAAAAATGGGACTAAGGAAGTTGCAAAATGGCCAAAGGAAATAAGTAAAAAAGGGGTTCAAAAGTTTCCCCCTTTTAAAGTTTTCTGGGGCAATAATAATTGAAATCAAAACATAAAGAGCCATGTTGAGCATTAATAATGACTTCTACTTTGTGTCCACTGATAATGTCTGGACAGAAAATGCCAGGACTGCATTTTTGTCCCGGTCCACCCCTGAGCACAAGTATGTTTGTTGGTCAATGGGTGATAGTGAGGTTGAGCATCTGATCTGACAGTTTTACCATGAGTCCGATATTCCAGTAAGAGGATCTAGAGGATGATATTCCAGTCTGGGTAACAAGAAGCTTATAAGATCAGAATAAAGATCAATGACCTGCTGTCACATGAGCTCGCTTTTTGTTTTGCTGCCCACATTCTGAGACACTTCCTTTGGCTGGTGCCTGGTTTTGCATGACTACTCTAAATAGCACTCACCAGTCACTAGCCTTGATAAGGGAGCCAAGCTGCTCCTTTACTGTGGTCTTAAAACACTGTCGATATTAATCAGTATGAATTACTATTAGGAATTTAAATAAAATTCTGTGAAGTCTCAGATTTGCTAAATGTAGTTTGAGTCACTTCTTCAAGGCTTGGACCACTCAATAGTTAAATCTGTTTATTGTATTGACACTGATTTCAAACTGATAAGACACCATTTAATGTGTCGTTAACAGGGCTTTAATAAAGTTTTGGTAGTATCAAAGGATTTACACTAGCTAGTTGCAACACAGTCTTTATACAGATATGCAAGAATAACAAACTGTGATTTGACTGTTCTCAACCCCCTTTCTCTTCTTTTATAAGTACCGCCTTTGTCTGACTACTACATTTTGCTCAGAATACTGTGGATCAACCAACTATAGAGCATAATGATGGAATGGATGAGTGATCATGCACATTTTAAAGAATCTAATTTTAAAATGAAACAGTATTTCATAGATTTATTTCTATAGTTTTTATCATTTCCGGTCAATCCCACCTGGTGTGGGACCAAGACTCACCCTTGTATTTTCAGTTTATGTTCTCATCAATATCATTTCTATCATCTTTGATATGATTAACATTTTTACCCTAAAAATAAACATGATTAAACCCCACTTTTTTAATACTTTAATTTTGTTATTGTTCCACTTTCTCTCTCTCTCTTCCTCTCAAGTACCCCCTGTAGTTCCATCATACACGTACTTCCATTTGAGAAACACTAATTTAATAAGACTTTTAATTTTCAGGGGAATCCTGATTGGATGTTGGTCCAATATCAGCAAAAAACATAAGTATGGGATTATATGGCCTTGCATCCACAATATCTGACACAGTATAAGCACTCCTATACAAGCGGTCCATTTTAGACGCTGTGCTTTCATTTTTTTTCTCACATTTGTTGACTATCGTTCTCTGTTTGAGTACTTCATCTAGCCTTTTCTAACGTTCCACACTACATAATAAGTATTAAAAGTTCATATGACTCGTGCTGATTATGCATCCTCAAGGGTGCAATATTGGTATTGTGTCGGAAGTAAAAAAAAAAAAAAAAAGATTTAAAAAAAACTTGTATAGGACACCCTATTTCACACCTATTTCTATCGTCTCACTTATTGAACCATGGTTGTAGGGAGTGGTGCAGAGAATTGAGTCCAGGTCTGTGAAAAGTGTGGAAACCTGCTGCTCTTTGATTATTTACATTGTCAGTGACATTCAATGGGGGTACCTGTTGAGCTAATAAAGAGCGTGTGTGTGTGTGCCTGTGTGTGCCTGTGTGTGTGTGTGTGTGTGTGTGTGTGTGTGTGTGTGTGTGTGTGTGCATCAACAATTGTTCCCCTGCTCTTCAGCTCAAAAGCACATGAGTTGAACCAGTCTTTCCAAGCTGGGTAGCTTTCCCCATCTCTCCAACCTCCAACCACTCATGAAATATTTAATGTGCCTCACAGTAACCTCTCTCTCTCTCTCTCTCTCTCTCTCATACACACACACACACATGCATACACACACATGCACGCACACACCCTTTTCTAACTGATATAGTCACTGGATGATAATGTAAGTGTGCACTGTACTATTTATGTGCTTTTGTTGAAATGGCAACAGCTCTACGTGTATATTAGCAAATGAAGCTCAAAAACTTGGTGAGCTTCTAACCTTCACGGTTCTGTATGAGGGATTTCTCAGTGTTCTAATGCGATGTATTCAGACTGGTTGGGTGCTGAAGGAGTCGGGTACAAATTTGACACCCAACCGATCAGCAGCTGCCGGCTGTTTAATCAACAGTGATGAATATTTGATGCCGTGGTGGCGGGCAAGCAATGGCCAACACTCTCCTCATTATTGGAGTCCATGTGTACAGAGGAAGATATTCAATATCTACCGATGGGGAAATGGTCTCTCTCGGCCACAATAAATGCCCCAACTGCTCCAGGAGGAGAAAAGCAGATCTTATTTGATGCTGTAAAAAGTTTCATTAACTGGGGGAAAAAGTCCACTTGAATGAAATTCTAAATAATGTGTGAAGAGGAGGCTGCACGTTGGCTGTTGCTGCATTTGTGACTTCATTGTGACTGCATATTACTAACTTCTCAATGTACTATATATATAAATATATATATATATATATATATATATATAATCCTTGTTTTTAATCAATCATTTTCATTTTGGGCTTTTAAATTTACAACATATAAATACAAAAGTGGAATAGGAAGCGTAGAAGGCCATTTCCTGGATAGATGTACAGGAATGCTCAGCACCATGGCCAGCAACAAATAATCACATTATTCTTTCCACATAGAAAAACTGGAGTAAACGCTTATACAAGGAAGCTCACCATTGCTATCATTTTAGCGATAGCTTCCATTAGTTTCTTTCCATCAACAGAATTATTAAGTGCAACAAGTAACAAAGGCAGAGTTTAATAACAGAAGACCATGAATAGAACCTTAGCCCGAGGTTAGAGCAAACTGTTTCCATGTTTTCTATTTTATTGGTTACAGGTACTAGAACTGCTGATTCTGAAGGCCTCGAGGCAGATACAGTATGCATTGGCAGAATATGAATAATAGCTTTAAAGTTGATATTTACTACTTAAAGCAGTATTCAAAAAAAATAATTTAAAAAAAAGTGTATACTGTAGGTAAGGGAGGTATTTTTCTACACAAAAAGGTAATATTTTGATCGGCATTTTTTTTTAATTATTTGTTTGTCTGTTAGCAGGTTTACGTCAAAGTGCCTAACAGATTTTGACAACATTTTAACCAAAGACAGACCTTACAGTATGGAAGTTTTCATTAGATTTTGGAGAGGATCCGTATCAATATACTAATTCTGAATCAGTTTTTTTATTATTATTATTATTAAATCCCTATATTAAAATGGGTAACCTGGTTCTTCTTTAAAAATTTGACTCAGTTGGTTATTTCCTCAGTTATTCACACCAAGTTTCTTCTGGATCAAAAATGGATTGTGCATTTCATTGCAATTTTTAGGAGGAAAAAAATACATTTGGAGCTTCTGTATCAGGATAGAAATTTCTTTCAAGCCTTTAAAGTGTGAATGATCATGGATCACTGATCCAGATAGCTACCAATATCTGGCAAAGAGGGTAATTAGCGCTTAGTGAAGGTTTGCTCTCTCTGAGTCCTTGTTTGATGTATTTTATTGAGCGTGTATGAAAGTTAATGACTCTGATTTGTGCTGCCCATCATTATCTAAAGCAAACTTTTGAAAACGTTTCCATTTTTTTTTTAAATAGAAAAATAATGGTGCAGTGGTTTCGCCTCAGGATGACTCCTGTCAGTTTGTCTGTGTGGACTTTGCATGTTCTCACATGTCTCGAACGAGGAGTGTGAATTTGCCCTGAGGAGGAAACAAAGTGTGTGATTCTAATGGTGTGAACCATTGTGACAGACTGGTGCAGTGTTCCGGGTGTATAACCATTATTTAAACTGGGATAGACACCGACAGAGTGCAGATAAGCTACGTACGCGGGTGAAATAAATAATGAAAAGGTACAAAGTGACAAAACTCACTTCCTGACGTTTTCTTTGACGTTATTTCCGGTCCCTGTCGGCGCGTGGGTCTAATGACTGAAGGAAAAATGGGTTCGGCGATCCCAGAGATCAAAGAGCAGGCCGACCCGGGGGGCTCGCGCTGCTCCTCGCGGGGAGGAATGAGGAAATGAGGGAAATAAATGACATTTAGGCAGCACGGACGGTTTTACATAGCGTGACATTTAAGCTGCTATCCGTTAATTTCCAAACGAGGTGAAACACCCAGCCACGTGCCTGCCTGCGCGGACGTTGACAAGTGTTTTGATGTTTTAGTTGCTGCACTTTATCGGTACGGTTGTCAAACGGCGGGGCCACGCAACAATGAGGGGGTTACACAGAGCTGCCAGCTTTTGTTTTGAAGATGTCTTTTGATTTACGCCCCCCGTTTTTACTCCAACGGGGGGGACACACATCAAAAAGCAGCAGATATACTGGTGGAGTCCGTGTCTTTGATGGCCTATGCAGTGATACTGAGCTGCTCCAGATGTTAGAAATAACCTGAGAATTAAAACAGCTGGTAGTTATCGGCAGGTGTGCTTCAGGATCTGTGAAAAACGTCATTTGATCAACGTCTTTATCAAACTGTTTCTTGAAGGACCGGAAGTTTATTGCGTCGAAGGCCTTTTTTTATTCAAAATAAAAGTGTTGCGCTTTTATCCCAATCAGATGTCAAACTTTATAGCAAATATATATTTATTAAGTAAATTGTTTTTTTTTTTTAAACAAATTTATTGTAATCTGTATCGTATCTTAGATTTATTTTATTTTTTTTAATTAATAAATAAAAGTTGGAATAATGTATCCCTCCTGGAATACAAAATTCAGAAACCATGGAGGATTTATTCAAGGCTCAATCTAACAAAAAAAATTTTTTAAAAGATAATTTATTTGACCTCCAACTGATCAGATTTTATTGTGTGGTGATCAAATAACTAATACATGATTCTCTTTTGGGGATGTAAAAATTTTGAGCCATCAATGTAATCAAAAGCAAGTAAAATGTGATGCTTAAAGCTTCACGCGTGTTAAACAGCTGAAATGAATATTTGATGTTGCTTTTCATTGCATTAACATCTACTTTCATCTTCAATTCCTTCTTCCGAAAAAAAAAAAAACAACAAAAAAAAACATATGACTATCTTTCAGCTCCATCTTTTTTAAACAAATGCCACAGCTACACTGGCAGACTTTGATCTGTTTATGTAGGCTATCCACATACATTCAAATTGTGGGGCTTTTTGGCATGCATATCCAGTGAGCCATAGACCCCTATACCATTTCTGTCCGTCTGTAGCGACATGACAAGAGGTCAGCCCCTCAAGATCAAATATTTTTCTTACTAAATGACGGATTTATTAGACAAATAAGCTGTGCGTCTGACTCTGAACCCTCTGTGATTGAAATATACCCTTGTGTCAACAGCATCGCCTCTCAAACCAGATCCCGGGCGATGGAGGGCTGCCACCACGGATTACTGAGCAAATATGAGTAGGAAATGAGAGCAGATCTGGGGGATCTACCATCCACATCTCTGGTTGACATTTCCGTCCAAAGGCCAAACTCCCTGCGTATTGTTAGATCAACCTAGCCTTCCATGGGACTTTTTTTTTTTTTAAAACATACCTTCAATTGAACGAAATCAAAGAAAGAACATAGCGTTTTAAAAAAAAAGTGTGATTCCTCTCTCTTTCCTATTTTAACTTCCTCCTGTTGTAATGAGAATGATCTAATATCCATCATTAACCTGAACGTCTAACAGCTATAGGTTATAGGCCCGTTTTCTCCCGCTCAGAGAAGTAGTAAAAAAAAAAAAAAAAGTCGAGCGCTCGTAAATCTCAGTGCGCCTGCGTTACCATAACGTGTGATAAAATCATTATTAGAGACTCTTTCATTTCGTCTGTCAGGAAACCAATTTCCCTTTATTTACATCCACAGTGTAGATTAATTACTCCCTCGGACAGTAGCCTGAAGGAATTAAGATATGAGATATTTTGGTATGTGATTAATCCATCACGGTCTGTGCAGAAAAAGAGTGGCAGGGACGATACAATGTACTGCGGATATAATAATAATAATAATAATAATAATAATAATAATAATAATAATAAATAATTGATCATTATCATTGATACACTACCTACTCTGTGTGGTATTTGCATGTTCTCTCTTTGTAGAAAGAACATGCTTGCATATTTTCAGGGTCCTCTCGTTTTCACCCAAAAAAAAAAAAAAAATGTTTTATTAATTTGAGTTGCTATAAGGGCATCGGAATTGAATGCATGAGTGACATGTATAAGATATGTTACCTTGTGTTGCGCTGTGTTAAACTCCAACAAATCCTGCAACCCTGAACATATTATTATTATTATCACTATTATATATTATTACATATATTATATTATTATATTTGTAATTATTATTATTATTATTGTTATTATTATTATTATTATTATTATTATTATTATTATTATTATTATTATTATTATTATTATTATTCATAATTATACTAATTAATGAATAATACACTACCTACTCTGTGTGGTACTACCATGTTTTCTCTCTAGGGAGAACAAACAAATTCTTGCGTTTGTGCAGATTTCATGGTCCTCTGGTTTTCACCAAAAAGGGTGTTTCATTAATTTTGAATTAGTATAGGCTTTGGAAGTGAATGTGTGAGTAATGATAATAATAATTATGATTTTTGTCAATTACCAGTGTAAAAAAAAAAAGGCTCAACCTGAGAACAGCATGGGAGTTTTAAGGGTCACTCGGACGCAGGCCTGTTTGGGCCTATAGATATTAGTAGCAGGCCTATGATGTGTGCTACTGTGCTGAGGCCCACTATTGATATTGCTGGGTTATGATATCGGTGAGGATCCTGATGAATACCACCCCCACCCCTCCCCGATTAATAGAGGGCTCTGTCGTAGCGCTGACATATGGCAGGCGAAGCAGCTGGGGACGGTACCTCGGGCTTCCCCTACGGCCATTAACATATTAGAGGCTATTGTGCAGCAGACAGTCCGACTTTATCCTGGGCCCCTGTGCAGAGAGAAAGCACCCCAGAGCTGTTTGATACAGGCTTTCAATAATGCATTAGTCCTATAGCCGCCAACGGAGCTGTCCGCGGTGCTGAAAATGATTGCATGTAGAGCGTGTGGGGCAATGCGTGTGGATAGATAGATAGATAGATAGATAGATAGATAGATAGATAGATAGATAGATAGATAGATAGATAGATAGATAGATAGATAGATAGATAGATAGATAGATAGATACCATAGATAGATAGATAGATAGATAGATAGATAGATAGATAGATAGATAGATGAAAAGCTAAAAAACATAACAAATATATTGCATTTGATTAATATTAGTGTGTGTGTGTGTGTGTGTGTGTGTGTGTGTGTGTGTGTGTGTGTGTGTGTGTGTGTGTGTGTGTGTGTGTGTGTGTGTGTGTGTGTAAATGAAGAATAGATAAATAAGATAAATGAAAACATGTTTTTATACACTGCAGAAATTAAAGTTGTCAAATTTGCTGAAGTTAAGGCCTCGCTGATTTATTGTATTCCTAAATATAATTTTTTAACAATTTTGTTGAGTTATCCGCGACAAGCTAACAACTTTATTCATAGTAGTAGTTGTTGTTGTAGTGCATGCATTCAGTACTAGTAACATTAGTATTAGTGGAGATTTTATATAATAAGCCTATTTTCCAAACCAGGACTTTTTAGTTGTTTTTTTACATTATTTTTAAACAAGGCAAACCACCTCTTCATTGCTATAAAGTTATTATAAATAATACGTTGGACCATTGCTTGCACCACTAAAAAAAAAATACATAATAGAGTGTGCATGCCACAACCACAAACAATATGTTTTCTGTCTTTCTTTGATTTATTAGTAAGATTGCTGGAACACATCTCCCTGTTGAATTTGGCTTATACATGAAGAAGAGTACCAATGAAAGTAAGAGGGTAACAGAGGACAGTGTGTGTGTGTGTGTGTGTGTGTGTGTGTGTGTGTGTGTGTGTGTGTGTGTGTGTGTGTGTGTGTGTGTGTGTGTGTGTGTGTGTGTGTGTGTGTGTGTGTGTGTGAAAGAGAGGGAGAGAGAAAGAGACAGTGGGAAAGTGTCCAAAGATGCACACGTCACTGCAGTTTTGTAAACATATCTGTGCACAAAATAAAAAATAGATAAATAAATAAAAACATTACTTACACACAACGATTCTGTAACAATTAACACGACAAACAACGTGGTGATCCTAACGTGAAAACAAGCATTTAAACAGTGACGACACCATCCACATACAAAAGGTCTATCATAGAGACTTCCATTGAACGCTGTGATACGTTTTTCTCCCAATGCATAGTGTTTGTACTGCAAAATGAAACAAAGTAAATTATACTTTTTTTTTTTGTATTTAATTGCAATTATTTTTGTCATCTGATGAAGTTTAATTTTTCTAGTGATGCCAATAGAAGCGATGGACTCCAACATGATCATTTCTAACACACGGGAGCTCCCCTCTGTCATGTGATAAAATCTTGTCTATATACAAAATAATTTCAACAGGACCGATCTGTAAACCTAATAAAGAGTTTTTGTGCAAATTCATAACAAATATATCTGTAAATGTGACAGCCTGTAGCTGGATCTATGCCCTTAGGATCTCATGCAGGCCTGATTAATTTTTCTTTAGCAATTAAAGTTTGCAACTCAGAGTTTATAGCAGCCACGAAAAGTAAATAAATAAATACATAAATAAATAATTTATGAAGTATTAAATGCCGACAGTGACAAAAAAAACGAAAACAAAACACAGTTCAACAATCAATGAGGTAATCTGTAAATGGCTATATTTTAAATAATAGGCCTATTGGGAGAAAATAACTCGCTATAGCATAAGCAAATTACCTCTGTCCACCTGTTTAAAAAGGCAAAGTCGATGTCGCAAAACTTTTTCCCTCAATTGAGCGAAATTCTTGTAATCTGTTATTTGCATACTTCACATTCACAAATAACGTGAAAATAAAGAAGTTATACGAAGTCTGGAGCCTAATGCGCACCAGTGTTTAAAATCACTGGAGACACAAAAGGCTGAAAAATGTGTCTTTATAGTGTCTCTTGGTCCCAAATCGCCACACAACTTTTTTTCTTCTTTTTGTTTTTTTGTATCTTCATGTTTTTGTTGTGTGTGTGTGTGTTTTTTTTTTAATGTCCATCAGTGAGTAGCGGAAAATTTCAACCTCTTCTGTTTCTGTCTTTGGTTACAAAACCACACTCGCACCACGTTTTTTTTCAGGTCCAACTTTTCAGCAATAGCTGCTATTTTTTCAGACGACGGTCGCGGCTGCACCGCGAAGTAAGCCTCCAAAGAGCGTTTCTCTGGGGCCGCTATGGACGTCCTCTTGCGTTTCTTTTCCCCTCCGTTGAAAATGTCCGGTTTGTTCATTTTCTCCCTCTGTGCGCCCTCGGCCTCCTCCAGCCAGGCCTGCAGGATGGGTTTGAGCGCTATCATGTTGTTGTGGGACAGAGTTAACGACTCGAACCGACAAATTGTACTTTGGCTCAGTGATCCCACTCCGGGGATTTTGAGGTTGGCCAGGGCCGAACCCACGTCCGCCTGTGTCACTCCAAGCTTGATCCTCCGCTGCTTGAAACGCTCCGCGAAAGCCTCCAGCTCTCTGGGGTCTGTATCCGAGTCATTGATAGACGGTAGCCCGTTATTCGTGAGCCCGTGGGGCCCCTGACCTCCTCCGTGGTGTCCCGGTAAGAGCCCGTGGTGGTGGGTGAGCGGGGAATTCATGCTCATAGCCTGATGGGAAAGGTGACTCAGGCCGTGCATGTGGGCATGTGGGTGACCGGAGGAGCTGGAGATCAGACCTCCACCTCCACCACCGCCACCGCCACCTCCACCGCCTCCTCCACCTCCACCTGCCCCGTCGTGCGCACTGGACATGAGGGACAGGGATTGTGAGTTGATGTGGTCCATGATGTCCGGAGGCTCCATGTTCGGGTGGTGGTGGTGATGGTGGTGGTGATGGTGATGAGCCAAAGGGACGGTGGAGGTGGACGAGCATGGCACGGTGCTCATCGTGTGGTAGGTGGCGTCGGGTTTGAACGGGTGCGTCTTGCCCTGGGACACAGCGATGTCCACGGCGGCCAAAGCCTCCGCCCGGGCCAGCAGCGTCTCATCCAGGCTGGCAAAGATGTTATTCTGCAGCTGCGATCAAAAAAAGGGTGGAGGAGGAGGGTGGGTGGGGAATGTGGAGAGAAAATGAACAGAAAGTTGAAAAAAAGAAAGATAAAATATCCAAAATTAGAAACACAAAGGCTTTGTTCGAGCATGCTTTGAAAAAAGATCACAGTGTGGAAAACATGAGAAGAAGAAAACCACATTAAGAGTTGTCTGAATGTGCCTCCAGCGCAGACGCTTCAACAAGAAGAAAAAGAAGCAGAGAAAGTTTAAAAGTGGATGGTTTACCTGTGGAGTTTGCAGACAGGCTCTCCTTATAGCTTCCGAGCTGGAGTGCAGGGTGGTGTACTTGTGCTCGGGCAGAGAGGGATGCATCGCGAAGTGCGGCTGTTTGCTGTTCATGGACATCATCTTGGCGAGCTTCTCTCAGTTAAAGTGCAATGGGATGGAAGGAGAGGAAAAGGGGGGTGAGGGGGAGAGCTAGAAAGTAGTCATCGACACGCGGTTGATCCTCCCGGTAAAGATGCGCTATGTGCGGCGCTGCCTGGTGCCGGTGTCGGTGCAGCCTTGAGCGCGGAGATCACACGGATGCCTCCAGTCTCAGACGCACTTATCCGTCTACTGTTTCCCTCTGCTGAGGATGAGAGAGCCCCTTACACCTGAGCGCCTCACATCTCGTCAAGCCCGTGCTCGGCTGCTCTCGCGAGACATAAGCTGCCAAAAGAGTGAGCGTGGCTGACAGATGTAACAGTGCTCGCAGGGCAGGAGGGAACATCTGGAGACATGACGCCTGGTGCTTTTAAGGGTTTTCTGAGAAGCGATCTGGTCCCAATACCTTCAGGGGGCCATTGTTTTTTAACTGAGAGGCCGCAAACTAGTGACTTAACGAAGGGTTTTCTGTTTTAGTCTGAGATTCACTCACATGATCTCAGAAATATACGGAAGAGTACAGAAAATATGTAGGTGTTTGCAAATAAATTGAGTAAATAGGAGTAAGAGCAACACATTCAACCAAAATACTGTCTGTCTGTGTGCTGTGCCATATGTGAACTAATACAGTAATACTACAAAGATGATCAGCAGGTTGTTGGTTCTGATCCACTGAGAGGATAAATGAAAGGCAGCATCATATTTACATTACAATTCTTTTTTTTAAAGTTCTCAATATAACCAAGAATGCTTTCTGCATAATCTATAATTGCTCATGATTTCTTTTATAGATATGGTGACAATGTTGCATGTGTATGGTGGAAAAATGCTAAATATTTAACTGTGAACTGTCAAGAAAAGGCAAACATTTTTCAACTCAAGACATGAATTTTATGTTGGAACAAAAACCGAATGTGAAGTGTTGGTTTTTGGAGGCGAAGATTTGTTTAAGGGACTTTTTAGACATTTATTAATGCAGTTAATGCGCTACTTGTATATGTTATACCCATCCTTTATATTTATTATTACAATGTTACTGGTTTTTTTTTTTTTCCACACCATCTACCAAGTGAAATTCCTTGTATTGTTTTAAAAGGATAAGTGTATTATTGTTATTAGAACTCTAAGTGTAACCAAAACAGATTGATTTTGAACATTTGCACGTTTTGAATGAGGTTATGTTTCTTCCTGATTCACTTTGTTTTTTGTCTTTTCACACTTGAAATTTTGAAAATTTTTAATTTACGCGAGGAAATCAGAAGTTGTGGATTTAATATTCTATCCAAGAAAGTGCCCCAGTATCCACTTACCTGAGAAAGGGTTAAATGTCTTAGGTTTGCCATGTACTTACCCTGCACCCACCCCCATATCAACCCTTGAAAATAATGACTCCGCCTCTTTATCATTAAAACCAATCATCACCAGATGAGCACTAAACAAATTGATTTAATACACCACCATAACCTAGTGGTACAGTCTTTACCTAAATTAATTAATCCCAATGAATTAACATTCCATTGATTCAATCCACAATGGTCTCCCCCCCAATTAAAATTTCATGTTACGATTAGAGGTATGTGAAGTATACACGATATCATTAAATTTGCATAATAAATACGGTGCTTTGTGCACTCATGCTAGAAGTCTAGAGTGTGTCATTAGAGGCCGCCTGGTTAAACTGACATGAACAGCTTTTTAGTGACAGCCATTTATTTACGTACTACAAACATTTGCAACCAAGTTTAAAATGTACGGTTGTTTAATTGATAATAACACTATATGAAAGACAGTGATTTAGAGATGCAAAAATACACAAATATAAACTTTTCATATCTGCTTTATTTTCTAAACATACTATGCATTTTTATGTATTTTCTGACATTTTACGATAGCATCAACCAATCGGTGGAATCAGTTGATAACTCTTAAACACTAACATTTGACTTTTCAAGTCATTGAAATCATGTTACTTTTGACAAATGCAAAACAGTATTACAAAAAAAAAGCACTTAAGTGATTACATGACAGATCTTCTGGCCTTAAAGCTATTTAACTGCCAGCAAAATCTACAAATACCTCAGAGAAGTGACAATCAAGCTCACGTTTGGCTTCAATAGAGCACAACCAACTTCAGCATCACAAAATACAAATTTGATGCAAATGTAAATTCATATCCGTTTCAATACAGCCAAGAAGCGTAACCAAATCCACCACATTACAGTGAAAAGGCAGGCTGTTTCACACTCACATTAGCTTAGAAAGTTTAGTGGGGCTACCAGCAGTAAAGGGACTGTAAGACTTTCTTTTAACGTTTCTCTCCCTCGTGTTCACAGGATCAGCACCAGTCCAGTTGGAGGAGGAAGAGACGGGGTGACTATAGTCGTGGCCTGCTGAACTGAGACAGGCAGGAGCATCAGCCTTATTCTCATCTAGTGGATCGAACAGCAGATCAAAGGACATTTCATCAGACTGAGGAGACTCAGTTCGCCCTGCACAGCCTCCTCCTAGACGCGTGCCTAACACTAGATTAGCAAAACCATCTTCAGCTGAACATTTAGGACTCTTGTCATTACTCAAAATACCACCGACAATGTCACATGGTGGCTGGTTGTTTGGCGTGTATTGTATTAAATGCCCCCCTACGTTGGTTAACACATCAGGACATGTTTGTGCATCTGGGGAAGGAGTGTTTTCCAACTCTGGAGGAGAAGAAGGCAAAGAGATGTGAGACCCCATACCTAGAGAGCCCTCTCCTTCCTGCATCATTGAAGCCAACTCAGAAACTTTATTATGGTAGGCTGCATTCATAGAGGCCTCACTGGACATCTTTGTTTCTACATCCTCTTCTCTAAGGTCAGAAGATGAGGCTTTTAAATGCAACCCTTGCCAGCTTGGACCGGGACCCGACGGGTCAAAAAAGATGGGTCTCTGTAAAGTACCCCAAAGGGCAAGGCTGGACCACTCCACAAAGTTTGCAGGGAAGCTTGTGGGAAACCTCTGGAAACAGCTGAAAGGGTTCTCAGCCTTTGAAGTAGGCCAGGTGCTTTCAGGAGTTGCGTCAAAATCCAGCTTTCTTAGATGAGACCCAGTTTTGAACGCAACTTTCTTCTCCCTAATTCCTGGGCTTCTCAGAGTCAGGGAACGAAAGGCATCAGAAGGAGTCGAGGGCAAAAAGTCAGAGGAAGTGCTCTCGGAGTTATCCTGTTTGTGGTGTTCACTAACGTTTCTGTTAAAATCTTTGTGATCTGGAGATGAAATGGACACAGCACTGGGGTTTCTGGCAAAGGTGGGACATTCTGCTTCTGGATTGCTGCAGATCAACTCCCTCTCATTGTCACTTAAACTCCTCATCATCATGCTGATTTTCTGCTGTTGTGTAAGAGTTTCCGCTGCAGTCTTACTTTTCCCACACACTTCCTTTGCTTCGGGACTCTTCTTCTCTGACTTTGTAATCCGAGACTCCAAGTCATCAATATACTGGTCACTGCGCTCCAGAGCTCTTTTTAATTGGCTAACATCACGCTCATATTGCTGAATTTTTGCTTCCAGTGCTGCCACGGTGAATCGACCAAACCTGGAGAATAAAATAGCGTTTTTTTAAAATAACATTGGTTCACCAATGGGTGGCTCACATTTTTTACCCAATAAAAAGCTAAACATTTCTTTTCATAATATTTTGTATTTCAAAAATTGTTAAATATATAAAAATCCATAATACATTTTTGTAAATGATCTTTTCTGTAATTTCACATCTAGTAACCACAAAGAAGAGTTAAAGAACAAAACAGGAGCATATTTCTGTTTGTGAGGAAATGTATGTCAGCAGCAGATACTTCAAATAACACAAAACTGAAACAAGGTGGTGGTAAATAAACAGAAAAACAACAAGGTTTATCAATGACGGTGACTTACTTCTGTGGAGACCTGCTAGCTACTTCTGCTTTTAGTCTCATATTCTCTCGTACAAGGTCAACGTTTTGGGACCGCAAGGCCGTGTTAGCCTATAGTAGACGGAGGAAGTGAATTCATTTATCATAACATTGTGTCGTAAATTGTTCAACATTTTTAATGCAGGAACTAAATCATGTTTGTACCTCTTTCAGCTTATCCATGTCCTGCTTTATTTTATCACAGGCATCTGTGGCAGCTCGCAACTTGTTTGTCCATTCTTCAAGGACAACGGCAGAAACACTTTTATCATCCAATTGCACTGTACTCATGCTGCAGGGATCCAAAGCCGTCTTCAGCTGGGCCTCCAGACTCTGACTTTTGTTTTTCAGCTCTTCATTTTCTTTCATGAGGCCTTCGATTTCATCCTGTCAATGAAAAACCAGCACGTGGTATTAAAACAGTTATTGTATGTTTATCACAACAGTACTACATTGTTGATGCTCCTAATTAAACACTGAGGAATTACGGTAATACCTCGTACTCCCGTAGCAGCAGCTCTCCTCTGGTTTTTCTGAGACATTTCCTCATTGAAGGATTGTCACTATGATCTCCTTCATTAGTTCCTCCTGAAATGGATACATATAAATACATCTAATACTTAACAGACTGGGTAACAAACACAATGTGATATTCAAACAAATGTCACATTGAAGTAAATCTCCAGTCTCAATTTAAACCATTTCATCTACAGCTGAAAGAACAGTTATTCCAATGGCAAATCTATTGTTTAAATATACTTTATTTTCTTGCCTTTTGTATAGTGAGCTCCCATAGTTTAACGCAATTGTTGATCAGACTGATCATTATGTTGCTACTGCCTGTTGACATGTTGGACTGTTTACTGTCTTAACATTTGTTGTTCAGTGCTTTAAACTAAATAAATTCCACATGTTGTGTCCAGTGCTAATTTAATTATTTTCAGTGTTATTTGCTTACTTTGATTCAGCACTGAGGAGATACCTTCAGTCTGTCTCACAGTGTGCACACCTCACCAGTGTGCAGTGCATTCAATATTTCTAAAGACAATATTTTTCCCTTGTAGATTCATTTGTCCAACAATTGAATGGTTTCAGAAAAACCTAGTGTAATGGACTAGTCTATTAAAAAAAAAAAGAAAGAAATCGAAGACGAGAATAGTGGTTTGGTAACAGTCCTCGTCTGACAGTAATAAAAACAACCACGAGTAGAAGAATCCTGCAGCATTTTAACTGCTTGCGCTGATACAACCCCAAAATACAATCATAAAACAAATTTTCCCATTTTTTTAAAAAAGAAAACAAATTACAGATGAAAGATGTCTGAGAACAAGTTTTGATTTTATTAAACCTCCCATTTGCCTCTTGGTATTAAAGTGCCCGCTGTTCTTTGGTTAAAAATAAAATAAAAATGTGCAATTTGAAAGGAGATATTACATTAATAGCTGCACCATTTTCAAACACAATAACAAAGAACTCTCAACACTGAACATGAAGAAAAAAGAGCAATAATGACATTTTTCAAACAATGCCACAACTTCCAGGGCAACATGGCATGAACGTGCACTGCATCTTACTCTTTAGCAAAACTCAAAATCTTTATAGTTCTCTAATAGCTATATATTGCATTTTGTTTAAAATACATTTTCAAAATATAAATAAAGAGTCTCCTCCAAACCTCTTTCTTGAATAAAATACTTCTGTAAATAAAAAGTTAGCAGAGCACATTGTTCGCTTTGTTTGGGCCGGTGTAAACATAAGGAAGATGCTGCGGCAGAGTTTGCCCTGAGCGCTGCCTGCAGGGACAACATGACTGTGGCGCACTGAGGAGCAGAGAGTGAGGCCTTGATTTGCTTTTTACCGCCAACAACTGACATTGTTTTCACTTTGAAGCGAATCAAAAAATGCAATGCAATGTGAATGCAAACTGAGCCAAATCAATGTGACAAAATACAGCAGCCAACAACCAAACAAGACACAACTGTAAGGTAGCAAAAAAAAGCTGGGTTAATAAAACACAAATCCCCAACACAATCTATACAAAAAAACAACAATGTAATAATCAGGGACTTGACGGCATTAAAATGGATGCCACTGCTAACCATCAATAGGACAATATACAGTATTATTTGGCTGAAAAACTCTAACCTACAAGCACAGAGTTCACTCCTTTATATATTTTTCAGTCTTGTTTTGGTTTGGGAACTCTTTTTTTCACCAAGTTGCAATGGTTTGCACTTCTGCCTCATAGTAAGGCTTGCAAGCATATGGTGGTGTGGGAGGAAGCAGTGCTGTGATGTGATGTTATGGTGTGTCCGTGGGACTGTCTGCTCCTATGTGACTGGTGTCATGTCCAGAAACAAGCAGCTCCATAAAAGCAATGAATTATTCAACAGAGAAGATCCAGAGGGGAAGGAAAACTTTCCAAGAGCTTGTTGCAGAGTGTTTAGATAAGTGTAGAAACAGGTGTAATCACTGAGATGCAGAGGTGAAAGTAATGGATTACAATTACTTACGTTACTGTAATTGAGTTGCTTTTATGGGTACTTGTACTTTTTTGAGTATATTTCTAAATCAATATCAATAATATTACTTGAACTCAAGTACGTTTTAAAAGAAGTAATTTGTTATATTTCTACTGTACACTCAACCATTACTAAGTAAATTATTGTGAAACACAAAAAATTATTATTATTTTTTTTTAGAGAATTGGAAATTTTGACAAACTATATTTTGTACAATGCCATTGTGGAAAATAAATTAAGTTCTAATTGTGCAAGATTTGGTCTCTTCCTTTTAAAGCTTATACATGAGATATCTAGAGATGCACCGAAATGAAAATTTGAAGCCGAATAAAATATAAACGCTTGGCCGAATACCGAATGCGGTTAAGTTTTTCATTATTTTTTTAACAGTGCATAAATAATAAATGTTTAGACGTTTTTTTTTTAAAAGAAAGTCAATGTTTATTGAATATTCTGACATTTTTTAAATATTCCAGTAGCCTTTGCTTTTCAAAAAAAGCAAAACAAAGTTTTTTTATTTATATTAGGCCTTCAAATAAAACAAAACATGCATTCCAAAAAAAAACTAATGTGCATTAAAGGGGAGGTATGATGAAAAAAATATCACTCTATAATGGTTTTGCTACAGTGATATACATGCCTTTAGCCTCATTCAGAGGGACAAAGTTAAAGTTCTGTTTCCTCCCTCCCTTGTTATTCCACATTTTGTAAAAAGTAGCTCAAAACGGACGAGTTGGATTTTGCCGGCGTTGGCAGATGACGTCACCTAACGGAAATCCTCTCTCCTCCTACCATGGACATAATATACGCCTCCTAGAATGTGAGTTCCTCCCTCTCCAACTATCTAACAGCTAAAACAAACACTTTAATATAGAATATATATGATACTTTATTGTCATATATGTAATTGCAAACTGCACTACTTTTTCTGCTACCAATCGTGTTGGGAGTCACTGCTTGGAGCCACGGCCATTGTTCACACACATCAGCTGTTAGCACTCTGTGCTAATGCTACACCAGTCTATGCAGCGAGACCCGACATCGCTTGTGAACTGAGGAGGAAACGATGGAGATGTTTACGGATTTGTGGCTCATAGCGCTAACAACTCGGTTGTGGAATTGGACGGCTTCCAACTTTTACGCGGTGATGAACGACGGAGAGCTGTAAGCAGAAAGGAGAGAGTCTGGCTGTGTTTGTGTGCGGAATGGGGAGCTGCTGCTGCTCCTCTGGTTCAGCAGCAACGCGCACACACTTTTGACTCTAAATCACTGCACGCTGTTTGATTGTGTCATACGCTACTATTCGGCCTTGCTTTTAACTCACTAAACCGAAGGCCAAATGTGGCTTTTTTTTGCAATATTCGGCCACCGAATATTCGGTGCATCCCTAGCGATATATACTGTATGCAAGGGAACTTTGGCAAGATTTATTACCAATAATAAACATGAAGGTGAAAGTAATTAGTAGCTTTTACTTTGAATACTCTTCAATTGAGCTACTTTGTTACTTGTACTTGAGTATTTTATGTATGACTTACTTGTACTCAAGTAACAGTACTTTTATTTGAGGAGGATAAATCAATACTCTTTACACCTCTGCTCAGGTGCACTTTACAGCGTGTGTTGCTATAAGGCCACATATCCACTAGAGCTGGGTGATATAGGCCAAAACTCATATCAATTTTTTTTCTCAAAATGACGATGTATAATATTCATCTCTATATTCTATAACTCAAAGTCTTACCAGAAAGACAAATCTGGGTGAGATTTGCTGAAGAAAAATGCCACACAGGCATATTTATTAACAAACAGCTGCACAACAATGTGCTACTTCTCCTCTGAGGGACAGCACGTGTGAGTGAGTTCTGTAGAATGGCTTGTTTAGGGGAAGAAATATAATATAGTATTTCAATACAAAATAAGTTATAAAATATATATCTCCAAAATATGGAAAATTGTATAGGACACCTTTTGACTGTACTCTATGAATAATATTAAATACTTGTATGATGTGATTTGTACTGTGTGATTGTGCAATATGAATGCATCTCAGAAGTATAGGCAATATTTTCAATTTCTGTATTGCCAAAATAGAAAACTTGATGTATCTTGAATCACAATATATTGCCCAGCCCTAATATCCACTCAGATTAAACACAAAAACCCATTGTTTAAATCCTTTGTTTACCAAGCCATGATGCCTTCACTGTGATGTGAAGCCTTTAGTTGCATCTGATCCCTTTGACTGAATAAATCAACGTTTGCTGGCACTCACCGATGATTTCCCTGCAGGGGTTTTCTACGGTGATGGAGACCCTGCAGGTGGGACACTGGCTGGCTTTCTTCAGCCACATCTCCATGCAGGACGAGCAGAACACGTGGTGGTTATCACAGATTACCGGCTGTCTAACCTGCGCACACACACACACGCACACGCACACGCACACGCACGCACGCACGCACGCACACACACACACACACACACACACACACACACACACACACACACACACACACACACACACACACACACACACACACACACACACACACACACACACACCAACCCAGGATGTACAAACCGTTGTTTACCGGTTAAAAAAAAACGTCGTTTGATTTTCAAAAAAAGTGCGCGGCGGTTACCTTTCCGAGGCATATCTGACACGAAATCGGTAAAGTCAGAGAGAGAGTCGATGACTGGATATTTAGAGCCATGTCAAAGCGTGATAAGATCAATAAATTTCAAACTTCCCACCAAGGCGCCACACACACAGAGGTTGTGGTGCTACCGCCGCTTAGCAGCACAAACGCGGCTACGGAAAGCGAGCGTGGCCAAAAGAGTTGCACTGTCGCAAAGAAAAGATTTGGACGGCACCTTGATATGACGTCACAGAGGTGGCCGAGCACTGCAAACTATATCCCTTACAAATACCAAAAAAGCATCAAAACCGTGACGATACAATAGTATTTTTGAAGTGGAGTAATATGTATTTAAAAGCGCTTTTCTTGACACTCAGACACTTTACAGTTTAAAAACAACAAGTACAGTGATTAAAGAAAGTATGAATGAATAATGACTAATTTACCTCTATTATTTATTTATTTATTTATTTATTTATTTTTCTTTCAGTTCTGTATGTATGATTCTTCCTTGCCAGAACCCTTTCTGTATCTTTGTATAGTGTGCACTTTTCTGTAAATTTGTATTTTTCAAATTGAAAAAAAAAAAAAAAAACATAAATAAAAATACAAATAAAATGTATCCTTTTAGAGATAATAGATTATCAATCAATAGAAATAGTCAGAGGTGGCAAAAGTACAAGTCTTTAGTACTCAAGTAAAAGTATTGAAGTTGCTCCCTTACTTGACTAAAAGTCTAAATTTACTTAAATTAAAAAAAAAAAAAAAAAGTAAAACAAATGTTATTCAATATTAAGACATGGTTTATATACTAGCAAATTCCATATCTTTTTAATTTTTTTTAAGAACTGGTAAATGGAAATAAATTAAATCTGTTACCCTTTATGAAACCCTGGAGAATTTAGCACCTATTATGAATAAAATGTGTAAAATAAAATGTTTAAAGAGGGGGAAAAAATGCAAATGCTCAATTAAACCCAGAGCGGTTTTGAATTTAACATTTTTACAAACTTGAAAATGTTAAACATAAAACTAAGGGACCAGCCTCACAGACCTTTTTTTACATCGTGACGCCATCTTCAAAGGTCTTAAAAGTAACGAGCTCATTTTTAAACTGTAAGGAGTAGAAAGTACAGATATTTGTTTTAAAAAGTAAGGAGTAAAAGTAAAAAGGCACCAAAAAATAAATACTCAAATAAAGTACAGATACCAGAAAAAAACTACTTTAGTACAGTAACAAAGTATTTGTACTTTGTTACTTAATTGTCATCTCTGGAAATAGCAAACAAAATGAGCAGGGGTGGACAGACCATTTGGCATGCCAGTCAAACCAAAGTGGGCCGGTCCGGTCTGCTATCTGCTACATTTATTTTTGATGAGTGAGCGGAGGCAGACATATTAACAGTTGGACAAATATGGTCCAAAAGTGGCAAAAAACGTGGCAAGAAAATAGTGAAAAGTCACTAAAATGAGTCAAAAGCAGTCAAGAGTGGCCAAAAAATAGGCAAATAAAGAGGAACCAGGTGGTATGTCATGGCAAAGGGTAACTTTGATGAGCAAAATGTGGCAAACCATAGCGAGAAAAAAAAGCAAAAATGTGGAACAAAAAGACGCAAAATGTTGGGAAAAGGGAAACAAGAGGTATTTATTGGGCAAAAGTATAGCTCATTTGCATGAAAAGTGGCCAAAAAATTAAAGAAAGGACAAAAATTGGAGAAAATTTTCAAAAAGAAGATTGCAAAAATGGAAAACAAAAATAGGAAAAAAGGGCAATTTTTTTTCAAAAGGAGGCTAAAGTCTGACAAAAGAATCTTTTTAAAAAGGGGCAAAAATGGGACAAATTAATATGTAAAAAGGGGTTAAAAAGTTTCCACATTTTAAGGTTTTCTCGAGGAATAATAATTAAAATTAAGATATAAAGAGCCACATGTTGAGCATCACTGACGTAATAACAGCTTCTACGTGGTGTCGCTGATAATGTTGCTAGTCTGGATAGAAAATACCAGGGCTGAATATTGGTCCCAGTCCACCATTGTATATGAGGCTCTGTCATTCAACTATTTTCAAGCTTAAACCCAGGTTTAAGGAACTTCACAGTAGCTTAACTTTTCTGATTAAGAAATCGGATAACTACATATTTCATAACATATAACATTACAGCATAGTGCAAATAAAAACATTATAAAATGCCTGTGGCACACATGTAGCCTACTCAAAGGGTAAACACATGTAAACAAAGAGGGGGCTGGCTCACAACGCGCTACGGTCACCCACAAGGACAGAACGCAAAAAAGTCTGAAAAAACTGTGGTGGGAAAAAAAAAACTTGAATTTGCAAAATAAAAATTGTTTTCATCTACAAATTTGATAAATCGATTAAATAGATTTTTTTGCCCAGCCCTATTGTCCCCTAGTTTACATTTAAATGTATAACTGTTATATATACAGTAGTATATGTAACGCACCTACAAAATCCAAGTTAGTTGTACGTGACAGGTACCAGTCCATGCAGGATCGACTTATTGCCTAAATTAAAAAAAAAAAAAAAAAAAAAAAAAAAAAAAAGAATCGTGTCTAAATTCACTATAGTTGCCCAAAATTTATTTTGAAGAGTTGTACTCGTAAACTGATTTGCATGTCTAAAGTTAAACTGGAGAAAAACTTTGAAATTGAAACAGGCAAAGAGTCCTCTGAAAAGATTAATGGTTCAAAAATAGATTTGCAGAGGCACATATCTTATTTCTAGGTGAAAACAAACATTGCACTGTTTTACCAAGGTTTGCTTCATATAAATATTATACTTCAGAAGATGTCTTCTAACTTGGTCAGTATGCTCTCTAAACCTAAACAACAAACTGTACTGGTCCTTATGTTTTGGTTCTTTGTGAAAAGCTAAAACTTGTGAAATCCAACATGGATATCGTAATTTAAGTTAAAGTTGTTGAAAAATTGTGAATACATGCTTAGTTTCCCACAATGTGACATTTATTCATGTGAAACCTTCACATAAAAGATGCCAATGTGGAATTTTCCCATCCTTTGTTTCACATGAGTAATCTAATTCATAAAAAACACAGCAAAGAGGGATTTATTATTGGAATAATTTCCCCTGCAAAGCATTTCACATTATATCCCCACCACAGTTAATCCCCCAAAGGCCATTACTCATATCTAAACCAGTATGTCCTGATCGTCATCGTATCTCAAACCAGGACATCTTCTCCGCAACTAACATCATTAGCATTGACTGCTTGAAAAAAAAAATACCGTTGTACACCCATCCTGCATTTAAAACATCACCAGTGCTTGTTTGATTGTTTTCAGTGGGATTTTAAACACACAACAGGCTACATGTTTCACTCGTTTTTCTTACTGGCCAATGCGTTTTTATTTATTTTTTTATAGGCATGTATTTGTTGAAGTTAAAGACTCATCTGAATGCAGAAACCTGCTTTATTGCTTTTTTTTTTTAACCATTCCATAAGAAGAATACTGTATATAAATGTGCAAATGCAGGTTTTTTTGGGGTACTTTTTTAACAATCCAGATATTATTCAAATAATATTAGGAAGAATTCCTGATTTGACTTTAAAATATAGCTTGGGTGCTGCTGTGAAAAGCTTTAATCCAAGTCTATATTCATCCATGACTTCAGAGTGCACGTACTACACAGAATGCTGTCAGTGATACTTTCCCGTTTGTGCAGCACATAAACCTACACACTGTAACTGAAGTGGTTGATAAATTATTTTTTTTTAAAAAAACAACACCCAGTGCCAGCCTGGAATGAAAGAAATACTCATTGTCCGACCGAGGCCACTCAGTTATAGAAACAAGCCACTCATTAATTGGTGACAGTCAATTAATCACGACTGCCGCAGACGACTGCATCTATTGATCTTGTCCCAGGACTTATTCTTCATCCCTAAATGACAACAATTACCAGATTTGACCAGCACGTGTAATGGACAGTGAAGAACCAATGACCCAAGTGTCAGTCTTGTCACTGGGTTAGATCTTGACCCCCAACATTCCCCTCCCACCCCCCGCCTCCCCCCACATCTCTGGCAAATAGCGTCTTTACCATTTCGCTTGGAAAGGTTTAGACTGCCCTAAGAGCATGGCAGCGAAACGGTGCGCTCAGGTGCTCCGATGACCTTTTCTGTTTAAGGCTTAATCTCTGACAAATGCTTGCTTTAATTAGCTTGATACCCCCTGCCTGTAGACCGCCCCCCCACCCAGCTCCTTTACCGCTGGGCCTGTTAATCTCTCATTTCTCTGTTCAACTTCCAGACCTTATCATACACCTATTTAGAAATCACCTGACAGCTATGTATAGACGAACACCAGAGGTAGAGGCTGCGATAAAAAAGTAAGATATGTTTCTGAATTATTGATATTGTAAGAATATTTATCGTGTAAAGATCGTGTTTTAAACATACACAGTGTGTGGCTTTTAATCTGTCCCACATCATTATAGAGGTGAAGTTACAGTCGTGCTAGTGATAGTAATGATCGTTTTGTTGTTGTTAGTTGAACAAATAAAAAAACATGAACACATAATCCAGATTTTTTTTAAAAACATACATTAAAAGATAGATAGATAGATAGATAGATAGATAGATAGATAGATAGATAGATAGATAGATAGATAGATAGATAGATAGATAGATAGATAGATAGATACACAATGATGGCCTCACAGTAGCTAAGTTTCCATTACAGATTTTCGCAAAATAAAAGCGACATTTCTAAATGTTGACGAAGTATAATTGCGTTTTCAACGTGTTTCCATTTAACGTTGTTTTAGGCGGGAGCCGTTGTAACTCCCGCGAAATCTCATCTTGCGAAACTTTGTTGCAGGAAAAGGGATGCTCAGAACCTCCGTAGAACACTCTGTATAATGTGGCAGTAATAATTTTAAAGTATAACGCTAAGAAATGTCCCAGTCTCCTCGTCTGTTTACACGCACCGCGTCATGTTTTCTCGGAGAGAAGTGGTCACGTGACCAGGTACGTATGTTCTGTGACATGTATTTGCGTAAAAAAGGTGTTTCCATTGGGCTTCTGCGACACATTTCAATATTGCAACATGTGAAATTCCTCCTCGTGAAAGCGTAAAAACTTTTTTGCGATATTTGAGTGTTTTTTTTTTAATTGAGGTGTTTCCATTACCAGTTTTTATGCAGCTATTTAGATTTTGCGCATTTCTAATGATGATGGAAACACAGCTAGTGACGATATGATACAAAATCATTTTGGGAAAGAGAAAAAAGTCCAAAGGAATTGCAGTCTGGACCTACTTACACATACATACTAACTGTCACATATTACGTGACAATATCTTGTCACATAATATCTCCTACCTTTAATATCTGTATATATAATTGTTGATTGATGCAAAAACTAAAATGTGATCCTCACCACATTTGGTAAATGTTGCTGGTTGTTCTGAAAGCCTCCCTCTCATTCCACACTGCTGCAGATCCTGCATCTCTGTCACTGCAGCAGCAAACACGAGTAAAAGAGATGCATGGCTTCAACTCCTCGTTTTATTGGAAAGGAGCCTAATTATTAGGATGTAAGTCAGGCTGTGACTGGAGGGCCGTCTCTTTGATGGGGGGAGGGGGGGGGCATGGTTTTTTTTTATTTATCCCTCCTTCTGCAGCTACAGCAGCAGTGCCACCACCATCACTACCAGTAGCGTGTGGCACTTTTATTACATTGCCCACAGGCAGGTTCAGCTCTCTCTCACACACACACACACACACACACACACACACACACACACACACACACACACACACACACACACACACACACACACACACACAGAGCCTGCAGGACCGACAGCCAGTTGAGTCCCCTCTGCAGCAGAGTTAGCCCACATCCCCATGCAGCCCAACATGGGCCCTTGGGATGGTGAGGGGAGGGAGGGAGTATTATGGTAATACGATAGCCTGCTGCTCCCTTCCCTTCTCCTTGCAGCACAGCTGGGAAGGACCATCATTACAAGTATTGTAGCAATCTGTTTAAGAGGGACACATTGGAGAGGTAGGGTGACAGAGAGAATGAGAGCTGCATACATAGATCACATAAAATATGATTAAAACGTGTGCGAGAGGGCCAGGAATAAAATGCAAAACTTGTTATGAACACCTTATATCAAGTCCACTGTCAAAATAGCCAGCTGTAAATCTCTATTTTCCCATTTGTACTTTTTTTTATTTTATTAAAGGTTTCTTGTGTTGAGCTGGTTATATCTCACAACAAGATGCCTGTGGCACAGAAGGAATGAATGGGACATAAAATACTTGAATCTCTAATGTCTCTTATAGCTTTACTAATCTAGCGTGTCACCAACTGGAAATCTATTTGAGAATTTTACACAGCCCAGCAATGGTGTTCACTGCTGTTATTAGTAAATCATCGTACTCATTTTTAAACGCTACCAAAAAAAGATATTTTTGGACACGAATAAAAATCCCCAAGACATCTTCATAAAGACTTTGAGATAATCTATTGAATTTATTCTATTCCAGTTGTAGAGTTACCTAGTCTGATTCCACCTCAGTGCTGCAATAAATACCTGTGTTTGAATCAAGTGTTGATTATTAGGGGTGGGACGATATACAAAGTTCACGAGACAGGATGATCTTCGACACTGGGCTCACGATAACGATACTGGACGACATACATACATGTTTAACCTTCTTAACTCAAGTGAATATACAGTCACAAAATAAGACCATTTAATGCAAATAAAATGCAAAAACCCATACATGTACACACACACAATATCACGATTGTGCAATATATCTTTTGGCATTTTAATGTCTCAATATCTTGTCGCGCCATTTATCGTCCAACTATTATTGATTATTTATTAATATAATTTGATCAGAATAAGCGTAAATAATATGTCCTACCCTAGAAGAGCACTCGGTGGCTCACTGTCAGATATGGCTCTTCGTCTCCATCCATCTACAGTAAGTTGGCCTGTTTTTGTGCAAAGGCTCTGACTCCATCGCCCTGAATACATTTTTAGGAAACACAGATATCCATTACATCTTTAGTCTCTCCTCTCATTCTATTTCCAGCTCTGTCTTGAGCTAAAAGCTCTATTGATAAAGCACAGAATCTATAACGGCGTGCACCGAGGTGAAGGGTTATTGAATATTCCAAAGATGAACTATTAAAAATGTATATTATCTCGTTATTCCTGCTGCCAAATGACTGGAATCCAAGGATCCTCACTTTCTCTTTTCCTGTTCCAACAGAGGCATGTACGGAGGAGAGAAAAGGAGAAGATTTGTTTTTTTAAAAAAAAAAAAAAAAACCTGCTTTGCTGCACTAATGTCTCTGAAACCTGATCCTTTACTGGATCCGAAGGGCATCAGACAAACATTCTCTATCACAGAAATAGGCGACTTTTATCAAAGCCAGAGCCACAAAAAGATGATTGTCTGATCTGAGGGACACATTATCTACATTCACGTTAGCATTTAGAAATCTAACCAATGTGAGCATGAACACAGGAAATAACAAAGGCTTGTGTGTGTGTTTTGTGGTCGTTTTGTATATATTTAATGTATGATGGGTGTGTCTTTGTTCCAGTTTGGTGATTTTGTGTGTTTCCGTTGCCATTTTTGTGTTTGCTTTTTTTGTTGCCATTTTGGTTATTTATTTGAGTCATTTTAGCGTTTTTAGTTGTTTTGTGTGAATTTGGAGTTAATTTATGCCGTATTATTGTCATTTTGTGTATTTTTCTGTAATTTTGTGTATTTTTCTGTCATTTTGTATATTTTCCTGTCATTTTGGGTATTTATAATGTATGATGGGTGTGTTTTTAAACCAGTTTTGTCATTTTGTGTGTTTTTGGAGTCATTTTGTGTTTGCTTTTTTGTTCCATTTTTGTGATTTTTTTCCAGTCACTTTGTGCCAAATTATTGTCATTTTGTGTATTTTTCTATCATTTTGTAGATTTTACTGTTATTTTGTGGGCTCTGTAGTCTTTTTGTGTATTTCCCTGTGATTTTGGCATCATTTGGTGGTGTTTTGTTGCCATTTTGTGTATTCTTTGAGACATTATAGTTTGTTTTTTTTTTTGTTCTTTTGAGACATTTTGTGAATTAAGAATCACAATCAAAATCAGAATCCCTTTATTGATCCCAGGGGGAAATTGTTTTTGTTACAGTTGCAGAAAAAAATACAAATGTTAAAATTTTTCTGTCTTTTGTGTATTTTCCTGTTATTTAGTGTGCTTTTGGAATCTTTTTGTACATTTTTTTATTGTCATTTTGTGTATTTCTCTGTCATTTTGTGTATTTTTTGAGTCAATATATTGTGTTTTTTGTTGTTTCATGTGTCTTTAGAGTTATTTTGTGCATTATCATTGTCATGTGTAATTTTCTGTTATTTTGTGTGTTTTAAAGTCATTTTGTGTGTTTTCGAAGTCATTTTGTGTATTTATGTTGCCATTTCGTGTTTTTCTTCAGGGGCCGCAAATTAAACTGTGGACAGCAAGTTGCCCCCGGGCCGCCAGTTGCCCTTGTCATAGCCAGTGACTAACAAACAGCAAGACCATGTACGCCAATGCTTAATGGCTGTATTTTCTATTAAAACAACCACTAAGAGTTGTAGAGAATAAGTGAGATTGGTCAGCACTCATCCACCTCCCTCCTCACGCTTACAATACACACACACACACACACACACACACACACACACACACACACACACACACACACACACACACACACACACACACACACACACACACACACACACACACACACACACACACACACACACACACACACACACACACACACACACACACACACACACACCAGAAGGCCTTATTAATTATTTGTAGCCACTTGACTTCATATTGTGCTTCCAGTGGCTTGGTCAAAGATTATAATTACCACTTCCCTGTTTGTATCATTTTCCATCTCCTGTGCTTTTAGTGCAGGATTACTTCTCTTGTCCCTCTCTCCCTCCTGTCTTCCTCTCCCTCTCTCCGTATACACAAGACCAAAAGTGCAGGCACATCATTTATTGATAAGACAAAAAGAATGTAATGAAATTATCAATGTTCTTGAATTAATTATGAACATGATTAAGAAAGCTAAAATCTCAGGAGCCAGTCTCTCATTACCCATTCACTCTTAGGGATTGCTTTCATTCAGGGAAGAAGAGGCGGAAAAGCCTTCCAGTGGAGCCCACTCAGGCTCAGCTCCTCTCCCGGTGAGCCTGTCCTCTCAGCTCTGCTGCCAGGCCGGCCGGACCAGCCCTGCCCACAGTCAGGCCGCCACTCTGCATGGATGGCTCTGTGGCTGCTGTGTTATGATGGGATGTAGTCGAGAACAGCTTGGCTGCTTTGTGGCCTCTGCTTGGAAAATAGAGGATGTGCTTAACCTGCCTGACTTTCACCTGCATTCATGCTATGACCCTCATTTAAAAAAACCTCTGACACTTGTGGTGAGTAAAGACATTTCTCTTTAGTCTGATAGATGTGTAGTGTTCTATGTTTAAAATATCTTTGCTTTTTCTTTTATCTCTTTGTTAGAACATTTAAGAGAAAAAATCTAAGATTTTCCAAAGTCAGCTGGTATATAATATTTTATATGTGTTTGATAGTTTGTATTAAAAAAAAATGGCTGAAGACAATAATAATAATGTTTGTACAATAGAGTACAAACATTGATATTAGCACTTTTATTATGTCTCTTTCTATCATCTAAATTCAGCTTCAGTATATTTAAAAACAGTTTTTTTATCATTATTATAATTATTGTCAGTGTTTCAAACAATATTATAAAATCTACATACTTCATGTGCTTTTTATTATTTTAAATTAATTGAAATATTTTTGATTATATATAAACATGTGTAACTTGTCTCATATTATTGTTTAAGTGACAACAATAAAAGCAGAATATTTACTATTTTTGGTAATACAAAATCTAATCTTTATAGGTATAGGTAAAATAACTATACATTTATATTCAGCGAGAGCAGTAGCAAAGCTCTGTGTATCTTTTGTATAATCTGTCTGTCACATGGGACGGTATATGGGGTAATACTCCCCAAAGTATTGGCAGTTTCACACATAATCTAACACCCACAGTTTCTCTCACCTCCATCACAGGGACTGAGTTCCCAGCTTTGCCTTAATGTCCACAAACCCGTGAACACACATCATTCTGTAGTGGAGTGGGTATAGAATAGAATAGAATAAGATAAAATAGAATATTCTTCTAGTTTAATAATTAAAAAGAACAAGTACAATGGAATTCTTGTACATGTCTCAGAGTCAGATTAGAAAAAAATATTAGAAAAAGTATAGATGCAAAACAAGGAAAGAACAGAAGTACACTCTACAAAAAGATAAATAACTATAACTTGAGTTTAATTTATTTATTTATCTTTTTATTAAGATCAATATAAGTATAAGATAAGATAACCCTTACATTCCAAGCGATTATATAAAAAAAGATATGTGAATGTTCATCATATACTATCAATTTTATACAGCTGTTTAATTCAGTTGTTATTTTTCTTTTTTAATTATTTTCTTTATTTTTATTTTGTATTGTTGCTGCTATGGTTTCGTTGATTAATTTTGTCACTCTGTAAATTATTTTAATTTCGCCAGTGAATCGAGAGGGAAAAAAATATTTTTGTGAAAAAATAGAAACCAAGACAAAAAAAAAAGAGAGAGAGATCTCAGGGGTTAATAGCAATCCTCCTGTCCCAGGGATTGATCCAAGTATTGGATCGCACATAAAGCTGCAGTTACTGGATATTACCCTGCTTCATGCTATCGGCCTGCAGTGATGGCCTGGATAAGAAGTGCTTACCAAAGAGGATGCTCCTCCAGGGCAGATACGGTTTCCCAGCCCTCTGGGAACGACCAGCACACGCCTGCTGCTTGCTCAGGAACTTTCTACCTCATCGAGTAAATCCAGGGGCCTTATCAAGTTACTGGCCCACTGAACTACTCAAGAAAATGTTCATCCTTTTTTTTTTTTTTTTCTACGTTTTTGAGCTGTGCAAGGGGGAAGGCAGTCATTAAACTGCACCTGCTTTTCATAGATAAGGCTGTTGATCGTTGCGGTTTTGTTTTATGTCAGAAGTAAAGGGAGGTTATCAGAGATTTAGATGCTTGGTTCAAGTGTGAACTGGCTGATTTTATTTTAAAGTTTATCGTCTCCATCCTCCATGTTTCACCGACCTTAGCTGACTAATTACTTTAATAGCTGAAAACCTTTTAATAGGGGACAGCGCTGCACTTCCCATGTTGTGTTTTTGACTGCAGCTATGTTGTGCTGAAAACTGATCAGTGCCAGGGGTGGGCATGCACTACCCATGAGCATCTGCTGTATGTCTCTCAGTGGCATTACCCATGAAGCACCTGGCTCGTGCCACACACTATAGCAACCAGAGCCCAGATGCAAGCTAAGCAGGCTAATTATACTCCGACACAAAACTCTGATGTGCTACACCAGCACTGAGGGGCCACTTTGGCATTGTGTGTTTCTTTCTCCCGATCCACCACAGAGGATGTCTGCCATGGAGCTATAAAGATGTCAAGTGGGTAATCATTGCCATGCACAGGCCCCGGTTCAGTGCTTGGCATCCGGATGAATATAGTTGTTTATGTGCAGCCTACTTCAGAAGAACAGAGGCCTTTAGCTTTAAACAGTACTTCTCTTTATTACTTATTGAAGCTGATGGGACACTCGTTTTTATTCCTAGTTCACTATGAAACAAACAGAGGTGTAAATAGTTCTGATATATATTGATTCTTGTATATATCTGACTATTATATTGTAATATTATTTTATCTTATTGTTTTCTACTGTAATGTGTGCACCTCTATTTAATCCTTATCTAATTAACAGTATTTTACTTAATTATGTTCACTTTTCTCTTTCTTTTTTTAGTCTTTATTCTTTTATTTGTAATATTTCTTGAGCCTCTGTAACACAAGTCATTTCCCCCAAACATACTGTAAATAATGTATATTTCTGGTTCTGATATCCTACTCAAGTACAAGTACAAGTAAGTCATACAGAAAATACACAATTAAATAGTACTGAAAGTAAAAGTTACCAGTTACTTTCACCCCCCATGTTTATTTTTGGTATTAAATCTTGATAAAGTTTCCTTGCATACAGTAAATATCTCATGTATAAACTCAAAAAAGGAAGAGATAAAATCTTGCACAATTGGAACTTAATTTATTTTTTGCACAAAGACATCTGTATAAAAATAAAAGGAAAGTTATTTTAAAAATAAAATAACACCAATAAATTAAATAAAAAAAAAAAAAAATAATCAGTCTCTCAGTATAGCTACATTTATGAACTATAAAACAGTGCGAATATTGCCGTGGGGCCATTAAGCAAGGCACCGAACCCCAACACTGCTCCTTTCATCAACTTTGAATACCCAGAAAAGCACTCTAAAAATAGATGTACAATAATAATAATAATAATAATAATAATAATAGGTAGAAATCCTAACCTGAAGCTAAGAAAGTGGATGGGTGTTGATCAGAAATGGTACGACTAAGAATATATTGATTATGTTCAATGTGCCAAGAAATGTTTATTTTTGGTATTAAATCTTGATACAGTTCCCTTGCATACAGTAAACATCTCTTGTATAAACTTAAAAAGGAATGAAATATTTCACAATTGGAACTTCATATATTATCCACAAAGGCAACTGTATTAAAATGTTTTTCAAAATTCAATTTAAAAAAAAAAAAAAAAGTAAAGCTAAATTTATGAGCTCTAAAAATGAGAAAATAACCAGAATTCAGCTGTTTTGGCACCGTGCATTACATTTAGTGATTGTTGTCTGGTCTTTTCATGCTTTCACAGTGTCCAATGATCATTTCAAAAATAATAATAATTTACTCAGTAACGGTTGGGTGTAGAGATGTAACCAAGTATTTTATTTCTTTTAAAACGTACTTAAGTATAAGTAAAATTACTGATTAAATAAAAGCAACTCAATTACAGTAACGTGAGTGCTAGTAAATACTGTATATTCACCTAAAACATGCGTATTCATGCTGATTTAACTGCATTATAAGCAATGGTTTCTGTTTTTTTCAACGATGAATATGCAGATTTTTTCTTTGGATGTATTCTGTAAAATATGTCTGTGTTTGGGGTTGCCAGTCTGTCCCCATGGTGGACACACAGAGGTGTTGTGACGTCCCCAGATGACACAGGAAACCATGCAGGAGCTTCTACAAAGCTCATTTATAATGCTGCTGTAGACGCTCCACATCATGGAGGACACAACATGTCCTTGTTTCAATTAGCACGCTCAGATCTGGTTCGTATTTATGTTACAACAAGAGCAGCGTTTCAGTTTTTAGTGAAGGTTGTTGGAAAAACGACGACTATAGTTTAGTTCAAGTGCAAGTTTTTGGTGAATTTGGCCAAGTGGTCTCAGGAATGAACTGCAGTCACATCTTCTCCACATTCAGGCTGATTAAGTGTTGCCATTAGGGCTCATTCAACGTATCACCAGCAAAAATCAGAGAAAGTGTGGGTATCGATTGATAAAGCTGGCATTTAAAACAAGGTGCAGTGCCCACTGTGATAACCTACTGACTCCACCAGTCACACGCCTGTATCTTAATCTATTGGTTCTATAGGCCAGTGGTTTCCAACCTTAATTCTTGCCTTGTGAACCCCTTGAGCCTTTTTATCACACCATGAGTACCCCCTCACTCATACGTGTTCATGATTCTCCAAAAGTAGAACACAACACAACTGAATATTCAACGCAAGTCATTTTATTCCATCTTCATAAATTGAACAATTCATATTCAGGGGTTATCTTCTTATTTAACTCAAATTAAATATAAAATGATAATGCCTTCAAGGCAACAAAAATGATAAATAAGAAATAATCTTATAGTAAACGTTTTTATTATTAATACTAATATATAATGATTATATTGTTATTGAAGAAAAATAATAGTTGAAAAATATTAAGTAATATAAATAAATAAATACAAAACAAATAACTAACCTGCCTGTGTTATATATAGCGTTTATGACATTTAGCACAAAAGGAGCTTCTTTGAATATGTCCCCTTTAAACAGGCATTTAAATTTTAAAAACAAGTATCATTTTATTGACTAACTTATGAAATGAGAATATTTTTTATCATCTTGGAAATAAAGTCCTAATTTTTCCACGTACCCCCTGCAATGTGCTCACATACCCCTAGGGGTACGCGTACCCCTGGTTGGGCAACACTGCTATAGAGAACCCTGTGTTTTAGGACCTAATGTTATTTTCCTAATGCATCGCATGCTTTTCATAAGACTGGAGGGAATGAACTTATGCAATTAGAGGAAAACTTCTTCATTTACTGAGCATTCAAATGCATTTGTTTGTTCACCCAGACTTTAACTTTCCTATCAATTATTAGCACTAATCATCATGCCTGCCTTACACTATTTAACATGCAAAAACATACTCAAACACTTTGTTCATTTAGACATTTTAAAACATTTTTAATATTTCATATATTATGTGAGGTTATTATATAAAAAAATTGTATAATTAATAAATACATTTAATTAAAATGTGCCCATCCGCTTCAACAGAATATATTGTATAACATACATACTGTATTTAGTCTCAGCATCATATTATATACTTACTTGAAATTTCAAACTCTAATACTTCATTAAATTAATGTTTATCAGATTTTCATCATCTTTTCACAATTTCTTTTCACAGTCAATATTCACTTGTAAATTTTGATCTCCAAACTAGAATCAATTGCAGACTCATCCTCACTTAAACGATTCAAGAGAACATGAAAAATGCATATAATGTTTATTGATTGATTGATTTTTTATTGCAAAATGTTGTTCCCTGTGCGAGCATTTTCACATACATTGAATTAATATTTACCTCACTTTGATCAGGTTTGTCTATTTTCATTTAAATGTGTTTCATTTTGTTTCATTTTTGGTGATGTTGATGAAATTGTCTTGCTTTGTTTTTTAATGATTAATGCATTTTCTATCACTAATAATGTATGGGCAAGGTCCAAGTATATCTACTGTCTACAGGTTATGTTAAAATAATCCTATTTTTTAGAAACATTAAGAATATGATGATCTGTATCTTGTGATGGACTGTTCAGAGTGTCAAATGACAGCTGGGATGGGACCAGCAGACCCCCACAACCCTGAAATGGATTATCTGTATCATTTCTTGTATTTTACACTTTGTGTTAACTTTCCTGGGTAACAACCCTGGTGGAAAAAAAGTACTTTATTGTATTTTAAGTATATAAAAAAAAGTAAATATATAAAAAGTATACTAATATCACACTTTGATGGAAACACTTTTAACACAATATTACACTTTAAATATGTTTTACTAAAATATACTTTAAATTAATTTGTACTTATTTGAAATTCGTTTTTACACATTTTTTTTACACGCTTTAAAATTGATGCTTAACACTGTCATTTTATCACTGAAAGCATATAAATGCATTTTAAGTTACACTTGAGTCTAATTATGAAGTTATCTTGTACCTTAAAACATTTATTTTCGAAGGTGTTCAATAGTATTACTGTGAACATGCACTTAATTTAGTAATTTAGCATAAATTAGTACATTTTTAAGTCATATACTTAAAGCATAATAAATACACTTAAAGTTGTTCCACTTAAGCGTGTAAAAATACACTTCAAGTTGAATTTAATTACAATTCAAATAATATTTAGTACAAAATGACTTGTTCCAAAATAAGTTCAATAATCATAGACACACTAGAAGTATATTCATGACTAGTGTGGCTCTAAAAGTTAGTACAATTCACACATTTATTTTTCACCAGAGAAGGAGACTATTACCAAAAAAAAACACACGAGTCAGGCCGATAACACACACGGATTGGCAGTTATTAGCACAAACGCACACAAACATCTCTACAAGATGCTGCTTCATTAGGAATTAAATGTCTTATGTTCTACCCTGTGTAAAGCCAAGTGTTTTTGAAACTAATAAGCTATAATTATTCACCATTTTACTGCCTCACATTTCTCCATCCACCTGCTATTTACACAAACAAGAGGCCGAATAGGACTTTTTTTTTTTTTTTCTACCTAAAGTCGGAGACAAATTAGCTGAAATAAAGCAATAAAGACTCTAATTTGTCCCAGAACGGTTCTATCTCATCCTCCCGCCCTCCTCCTCCTCTCTCCCTCTCCCTCAAGTGTATCCCATCTGCTTTGGGGACCTCTCGCCCAGCATGCTGGAGCAGGATAAGAACACCATTTCCCAGTCAATACTTTGCTATTAGCCCCTGCAGATCCATATATCAGTGTGCTGTAGGCCAAGAGACGGTGTAGGGTGTTCTCCTTATCTGAATGGCCAAGACTGGGGAGCCTGTCTTTGCTCTGCTCTTTGATTTATCAAAGCCACTAGGTTAATGAGGGATGGAGGTTGGCCCCTTACTGTAGCCTGAGGGGGTGAAAACATGTGCATGCAAAAGGATGAAAATAGCCACGGAGAAAAAAGCCTGTTATCAATATTTATTGTTTACATCGATGGTTGTAAATTAGTCGCGATGAATACAAACGTGTGCTTTGTGTAGAAGCGTGTAACATTTGAGGTGTGTGCGTGTCCGAAAGCATGTTGTGAATCATTTTGAGTCTCTGCATTTTAATTTGATGTCTTTGTTTTCCACACCCAACCACAAAAAAAGACTTTTTACTTTACACGCATACAGCACATTAGCTTTACGCTTTGTAATGAAACTGTGTTAACTACATTGCGCCTGTTGAATAATTAAAGTCTGTTTATGCATATTTTCCTAAAGTGGACGTAATTACTTTCCAAAGTTCAGTTGTGTACAGTAAACTCAGACATGTTGCACAGAGTAAGTGTTTTTTTTCTTCTTCTTCGTCTTAATTCTAGCAGATAATGATAAAAGGCAGTCTTTTAAAAAAAAAAAAAAAAGATGTGTTGCTCTTCAACTCTTCCCAGGATCAGTGCACGTTGCGTTGTTGCCTGTTACATCAGTGAGTTTATGACCTGCAGATATTTGGCCTCAATCCAGGCTGGGTCTGTCTAATGAGCAAAGCTGCATGTGTCAGTGTCTCTTGCAGCTACTTCACAGCAGTCTGCCCGCCCGCCTGCACACTTTGCTGCGAATGCATGTGTGTGTTTGTGTGTACGTGTTTATGCACTAAAAATCCTCTGTGTTGAAGGTTGGGGGGGGGGGGGGGGGGGGGGACTCAGAAACACATACAGCTCTACAGGGGAAGACAAACCACTGCCAGATAAATGTCCTACTTATCTAGTAACGGTGGTGTACTTCAACAAGATGTCTGACCGCTCGCACTGCACACACTCTCACACACACACACACGAGCATGAAAATATCTAACATATGGTTGTATGCTTCCAGCTTGTATCCCAAGGCCAGTTTCCCCAACTGTGTCCCAGAGAGAACAGAGGGGTGCTGAAAACACGGCTCAATAAAGGGGTAAAAGAATAAGAACCGCAGAGAAATATAACAAGGCAAAGAATAGAAAAATGAATAAACAATAATAGTAAGAAAGAGTCTAAGGACTGGAGGTTGTTGTGTGCCATGCTATCTGTTCTCGTTCTATGGCAGATGTATGCAGGTTTGGTTGTTAAGTACCAGGTAATTGGTTTGCCTGTAAGGCATCACTCGGTGCCTTCTGTAGCCGCTAACAAGGCCCTTTCAGGGACGACAGCTTTTTACTGCGATTTACAAGGATTACTGCCGTGTTGCTACGCTCTCGGGGGTATTGGAGGTTTAAAAAAAAACACAGAAAAGTAGTCCTGAATTTCAGTGAGTCGGTTAGTGTTTTCTCTGCAATGGACTTGCACCCTGTCCACGGTGTAAGCCCACCTAGCACCTTGAAGATAGGCACCAGCACACCCCTACAACCCTGATCAGGAATAAGCAGATTGGAAGATGAATGAATAAATTAATTCAATTCAATTGAACGTTTTGTATATAGCACTAATTACAACAAAAGTCATCTCAGAGCGCAATTGAAATATAAAATTTGTAATAAAAAGGGGGAAAAAAACAAACAAATCCACATGAACAAGCGTCAGCGACAGTGGGAAGAAATAAACACCCTTTAATAGGAAGAAATCTCCAGCAGAACCAGGTTCAGAGGTGAAATGATAGTACTCTTGTTGAAGGGCTAAAATAGACCTAAAGACCTCCTAAAATATTTAAATGGACATTCAATCAAAACATATGGACACTTTAAAAAGTAACCAAACCCCCAAACTGCTTTATCTGATGAAAGATCATGTATTTTGGTATGGAGTAGTGTTGTTGATTGATCCAAGTCCAACTTTTGACATTTTAGTCTAAGCATTTCAATTTGAAGTATTTTGTTGTAAAAATATAAGTGACTGCCCTCTATAGATTGAAAACCGGCTATTACAACTGAATTTTGCTATTGGTTAAGAATGGTCGTTTGGCCTCATTGGCCCCGCCCCTCATATAAAACTATCAACTATACGCTCTGAAGTATGTGATAAGTAAGTTGGATTGATATAATTATAAATAGAAAGGTACAGTGATTATTGAACAGGTAGTTGGCATAGCATAAATCAGTGTTTCTCAAATGGGGGTACGTGTACCCCTAGGGGTACGCAATGGCACTACAGGGGGTACATGAGAGAGAAAAAGAGTGGAAAATTAATGAATAATATGCCAGTCTTGGTCCTACCCCAGGCGTGACATAGCTGGAAATGATAAAAACTATAGAAATAAATAAATGATAAAAACTATAGAAATAAATAAATGATAAAAACTATAGAAATAAAATGATAAAAACTAGAAATAATAATGAAAAAACTATAGAAATAAATAAATGATAAAAACTATAGAAATAAATAAATGATAAAAACTATAGAAATAAATAAATGATAAAAACTATAGAAATAAATGTATCCATGAGACACCAAATCAGTGTTTTTCAACCTTGGAGTTTTAATAGGGTCGTCTGAAATTTCTGAAAAATGTATTTTAGAAATTTTGTAATTATTATTCTTTCTTTTAAATTAAAACACAATCTTAAACAACTGTATTTCTAGACTTTCATGTTGTGAAATATAAATCTAGTTCAACTAAACTGCATTTATCAAACATGATCAAAAACTCATTCTAGAAAAAAATATCTTTGGGGTCACCAGAAACTCTTGATGTCATAATGGGGTCGCATTTCCAAAAAATGTTGGGAACCACTGCACTTATTACTGTTTATTTCCACTTATTAATGAGACTCTTTAAAATGTGTGTTATCACTTGTTCATTCCATCATTATGTTTTATAGTTGTTTTTAAATAGTTTTCTAAGCAAAATGTTGTAGTGAGACAAAGGGGGTACTAGGATTCAGAAATAAAAGAAAAGGGGTACTTTAGCCAAAAACGTTTCAGAACCACTGGCATAGATTGTTCTTTGGAGATTCTAGCATTGTTTTTCAACATTGGGATCATGACCCTATGTGGGGTCACCTGAAATTACAATGGGGTCAAAAAATTGATACACACAAAACTGTATTCTATACTTTTTCAAAAATAAATCTAATTCAAATAACATGCAGTATAAAATTATCTGAGCTAGTGCATACAGTATTTAATACTCTGTATTTGTGACACTTTAACAAATATGATCAAAAACTAATTCCAGAAAAACAAATGTCTCTGGGGTCGCCTGAAATTTGTGATGGGGTCACGACCAGAAAAAGGTTGGAAACCACTATTCTACAGTATAGACTGGGCGTGTCTTAAAGGACCCTAAATCAACTTTTCTGTGTTTTAAACATCATAAAGTGCTATATGGGCTTCATACACATGCCCAAAGTGTTTTTTTCATTGATTCCCTCAATGGTTAGTTAGAGGGTGATGTTCTCCTTTCTTACTGCAGGGTGAGCCCAAACACCTCGCTCCAATTTGATGACACGTTCCCACTTTGATGACGAATTTGACGCGGCACTGAGCTGGAGAAGCCACGCCTCCAGGAAGCTCTCTGCCGTGATTGACATGTAAACAGACACACCCACGAAGGTGAGCATTTCAGTGTCCTTTGCGCAGTGCTATGTATGTATTTTCTACAGTCTATGTATGTACTGGTGAACGCCCCGCCCCCACGCTCTGTCTTGTGTTTATAAAGCAGCATGAGCTCAGGTACCTGTGAGTGGGAGGAGGCCGGGTCATCCTCTGGCCCTACGTCACCGTGCAGGGAGGAGGAAGTCAGTGTCCTGTCTATAGACACGCCCACTCATGAATATGCATAAGTAGGACGCAAATCAGCCGTTTTGTGTAGAGTTGATCAGAAAGTGACTTTTCAGAGGCTAAAACTCTGGAAAACATGCGCGTTTGGGAAAATAAACCTGAATAACTATGATTTTGGGGTTCTTAGAACAAATGGAGATGGATGAAAAACATGATATGGGACCTTTAACTGCTCTAGGAACCTTTATCTTCTAAGGCTTTGGCTCTCATGCAGCAGAATTTCCCTGCTGATATTTCCCCAATACATCTGAACAATATCTATCTTTTTAAATCTTGTGGGAATATATTAGTTTTATTACAAAATACAATATTTGGGATTGGGACAGCTAAGATTTCAAAGGTCCCAATGATAAAAAAAAAAAGAACTGATCTTCATTTTTTTATTGAGCCTAATAAGTTATTAAAGGTATTTTGAAAAATGTCATTAAATGTTAAAGCAGAGCAAACTTCCCATTCCCTAGACAGACATAATTCTTATCTTTACAACCTGAGAGACGTGTTGGATTTGTAATGTGACACAGCTGGGAGCTCAAAGAAGCCATTTCCCACTTTAATGCTAATAATCAAGCAGCCCTGCAGACATTTTCATTATTGCAATTGCTCTTCTTTGCCTTTTCACAATACCATGTCGCATTCTGTCTCGAAGGGGTTAACATGACTTTGTGTGTGTGCCGCTGCCTCAACATCCATCATGTTTCTCCATAACCAGATCATAGCTTCAATCACAGGGAAGATTAGATAGCAGTCTATTAATCTCCCATATTAAGCAGATCCATTTGTGAAAGCAAGCAGCCCAGAGAGGCCCATCTTGCACTTGTTGTCTCCAAATCTGATTAGCAAGTTGGCTGCTATGGTATGTTGCTGAGGTTCAATACAGATATAGATTGATCCATGCCTGCATATCCACTCAGAGGGTGGGGTGTTGCAAGAATGAACAATTTTACATTCAAGGCCTCCAGGGGATTCATCTTGTAAACACCTTGTATATTGAGTGAGCAGCATAAAAGAAGTAGTGTCTAATAAGGTGTATTTTTCTTTCACCCCCTCAATTGAGTTGGTTCTCAATCCAAAGCAAATATGAATGGCATCAGCGTGCCACAACACATTTGATTATAACTGGAGAGAAAAGGGTTTCTCTTCATTAATAAACAAACAGGCCACAGTCGCAGCATTGTCAGGACAGATTGACTCTCCAGCTGGAGGTCTAAATTTAGTAGTTCAGTTTTTATAGAAGTCACTGCTGTGAATCTGCGCTGGGATGATGAATATGTCCGTCCTCTCATAAACACCTGCTGCAGTGTGAACCGTGGAGGAGCAGAGTATGAAAGCATCACGCCGGCCTTTAAATTAAAGACACAAAGCAGAATCACATGATAAAAAACCTCCCGTCTCTGGAGGCAACTCTTACTTTTAAAACAAAAGCTCTACATTTTTACAAACAATTGTATTTTTAAGCAGATTGTTGTTGCAGAGAAAATAATGAGTACTTTGGATGGATGGTTGGATGGATGGAATGATGGTGGATGGGTGGATGGATGAATGAATATGTGGATGGATGAATGGATGGACAGACAGGTGTGTGAATGGATAGATTATGGATGGATGGACGGGTTTGGTGGGTTGATTATTGGATGGATGGACAGGTGTGTAAATGGATGATGAATGAATGGATGGATGGATGGATGATGGACATGTGTGTGGGTGGATGAATGGATGGGTGTATGAATGGATGTATGGATGAACATGTGTGTGGATGGACGGATGACGGATGGATGGACGGGTGTGTGGATGGATGGATGGGTGTGTGAATGGATGGATGGACGGATGGACAGGTGTGTGGATGGATGGATGGATGGATGGATGAATGAATGGATGGGCATGTGTGTGGATGGACGGATGATGGATGGATGGACGGGTGTGTGGATGGATGGATGGATGGGTGCGTGAATGGATGGATGGATGGATGGACAGGTGTGTGGATGGATGGATGGACGGGTGTATGAATGGATGTATGGATGGATGAATGGATGGGCATGTGTGTGGATAGATGGATGGACGGGCTTGTGGATGGATGGATGGATGGACAGGTGTGTGGATGGATGGATGGATGAATGGATGGGCATGTGTGGATGGATGGATGGATGGACGGGTGTATGAATGGATGTATGGATGGATGAATGGATGGGCATGTGTGTGGATGGATGGATGGACGGGTTCGTGGATGGATGGATGGATGGACAGGTGTGTGAATGGATGGATGGATGGATGGACGGGTTTGTGGATGGATGGATGGATGGACAGGTGTGTGGATGGATGGATGAGTGTGTTAATGGATGGATGGATGAATGGACAAGTGTGTGGATGGATGGACAGGTGTGTGAATGGATGGATGAATGAATGGATGAACAAACAGGTGTGTGGATGGATGGATGATGGATGGAAATATCCTTTGTAACAACTGTGATTAATTACCTTAACTTTCATTTATAAGAAAAATTGGGCACAAACATGTTTTTTAATGACTGAAAACATTTTTAATGGGTTGAAACACTTATTCACATACTAAAGTAAAAAAAACACAAAAATGTTAGACAAGTTTAAAAAATTCAAGAAAAAAAATTTTTAGAAGTTGCTAAAAAACCTAAAGGAAGCATATTGTTTTGTCTAATGGCTGAATCTAACTATCGACATTGTTAGATCTATTTTTTGTTTACTGTTCAAGAAAACATTCATATTGGTGTAACATAAATGGAAAGCTGAAAACTAACAGCATTTTTTTTAAAACTTAATTCTATTTTTCTACTGTTCTGTGCTATTTACATAAATGACCGAAACTGCCAGCCATGTGTGAATGAGATCATAGTTCTGTTTTTAGCCTTTTTAACCTCACAGAACACTGAAGGAGAGCCGACAATAACATTCTGGTTGATATCTAGTTTCTTTATTTGACAGGGCAGGGAGGGGAGGAGGGGAGGAGGATATCCGGTTACAGCGAGGAGCAGCGAGCATGGGGACGGATCTGTTTACTTGGTTGGAAGTTAATTGATTGGATGGAAAGGTGGTGAGGAAAGAAAAGGAAGAAAAGTGGTTGAAGGGGGCAATGAGGAGAAAGTATTGATCATGTGACCACTGCAGCCGTAACCTCCAATATGCCTCAGTGCTTTTATCGCACAGTAATCCCAAAGAAAAACAACATTTACTCGATGAAGGGGCAATGAGTCATTGAGTTTACGTTCACTCTTTAAGATCAATTTTCTTACTTTTTACATGAACACTTTGACCTCCCAAAGGTTAGGTTTTAATATCATAGCCATACTATTATGACCAACTGGTCATACTGGTCCAGAAAGCTGCAAACCAGAACCCAGAACCAGTTAGAACATTTCATCTTTACCTTAGATGTATATGCTAATAGGGATGGGAATCAAAAACCGGTTCTTTCTGAGAACCGGTTCCCAGTAATCCAATTTCTAGGAATCGTTTGTTTGAGTTCCTGTCAATTCCGCTTATCGGTTCCTCTTACGTCGCAAATACGTAACAATTAACTTCTCCAGGTCCTGTATATTGTGTTTATGCTAGCACCAAGTGAAGCTCTTTCCACCATATAATTATTTGCTGTCCACCGCGGAGAATCCACCTGCTCCACCCGCAGCTGTGCTGTCCTCCTTTTGTAGCATCTCTGTTGCTATGCTAGTCACTTCCGGGTCCTGTACACTCGCACTAAAGTTGCTTCTTGCACGGACTTCTGAAAACAACAAACTTTAGCAAGAACACACACCTCGTCGCCAGTTTATGTCCTCATAACAAGTGATCAGACACAGGGGAAGGACTGGTACGGATCGTTGTCTTTAGTTTGCTCTTTGACACGTACACGTACCCGTACACATACATGTACACACACACACGGCTGATGACGTCACAGGTAACAACGGGGACGGCGTCTCTGAAGGTCCATTTATGTAAAAATGTAAACAAAGGCTAAACTAAAGCTCTACTGTTTAAATACATAACAAGTGCAGCTGTACTTTTTGTTAATATGTTCTTTTTACAGAATAATTATTTTTTTTATATCTGAATTAGTTTTGGATGAAGTTGTTCAAGTTCAAAAGAAGCACTGTAAATATTCTCAAATGTTTGTAGCCAAAATGTGTCATATGTTGTAATAATAATATTAATAATAAGAATAATTCATCAATTTTATATAGCGCATTTGTATGTATTATTATCCAGTGAAAACAATCCATACCTGGTGAATTAAAAGAGAGCTGATATCCCTGCAGGAAATTAAAGAGACAAAGATAATATAATAAAGAGTTAAAGCAAACAAATCCATTTGTAATATTTAATTCCCTCACCCAATGAGAATCGATAAGAGAATCAGTAAGGAATCGAATCGATAATGGAATCAGAATTGCTAAATTCTTATCAATTCCCATCCCTATACGCTAACATACCAGTCGGCCTTTGTTTATCTCAAGCCTCAATCATATACTCTCAGCCATTCCTACATTTTCCTCTTTTGGACAAACTTTGATAGATCCTGCTAATTTGATAGAATTTTATTTAGTAATCTATCTCTATCTTGCTCAAATCTTTCCAGCTTTTAATATACATGCATACTGTATTTTAAGGCAGATTTTTATGTTGACCAAAGTAAAGAACTATATCTCATTTGTAGATAAATGATTTTTAAAATCCTCGACTGACAAGAATGAGACTTTTATAATTCTAATGTTTTGCCTCTTTTGCTCATATATTAACAAGTTCAATAGAATATGTGCTTTTTGGGACTGATAGCATGGTAAATGTTAAAGAAGAATGCATGTGCATTAGGTCCATCAGGGTAAATAGAGGAGAAGATGGAGAGGAGTGGATAGCAGTCTGCATGCAGTCCACTTTGTATTGGAGAGATCACATTAATTATTTATCAGCAGGGCTGCTAGCTATTATTACAGCGAAACAGTGCAATGCATCTGGACATTTTCCTGATGTTTGTATGTCAAATACACACCTTGCCCTCTGAGCATACCCAAAGCAGAGCCCAAACCTTACAACAAGGACACAGCATGGCTATCGTGTTAACTGGGTTATCGTTTTATTTATTTGTACACATATAAGATATAAAGATGGTAACTGAAGTAATCTCCATAAGATGTACAATACATAGCACTTATAATAGAACAATATCATAGGACACAGTGGCAGTGTCAATATGAAGTGACTTATAGAGTAACTAAACCCTGAAGTTTGGCCTGGAAATACAAAAAATGCCTTCCTTATGGGCAGAGCTCCTGGAGCATATAAGACACGCCCTCGAAAATGTACAAATAATCTATAATCTATGCTCTACTATCTACCTCCTCAATACACCTCTCTAATCACAGTTCTCTTAATCCAACGTATTCACCACAGTTTGCAATGTCAACAAGTGCTAGGTCTTATAGAAGGGGCGGGGCCAACAGTAGTGTTTCATGACGTAAAAAGACATCAAAATGTCACAAATCACCATTCTCAACCAATAGCAAAATTCAATTTTAATAGCTAGATTTCAACCCATAGAGACCAGTCACGATTACATTACAACAAAATACACCAAATTGAAATACTTTGACTCAAATGTTAAGAGTTGGACTGAGATCAATCAACAACACTACTTCATACCCAAACACGTGTTTTCAGCAGAAAAAAAAGGTGGTTTTGGTGTTTAGTTACAAAACACATTCACTCAACTTGAAATTATACTAAAATGCTTTATTAAAGCAGTGAACTGGTCTTGGTACATGTTGTGGACGTGAAAGACGGATATTTGGGAATGGTTCTCTCTCATTAAAATTCAACTTTATCTATATCGCACCAAATGCAAGAAAATTTCCATATTATAGCAAGCATGGGCGAAGATGTAGAAGCAAAACTCTCTTTAAACAGTGAGTAATGTCCAGCAGAGCCACACTCAGAGGTCGTAGCTATAGGGTTAGTGGACAGGAAGAGAAGAACAGAACTATCAAACCTGGTTACCTGAAAATGAAAGAGAAGAGAGAGGAGAAAGCACAGACAGCAGCCTTGACTCGCCTATATTTTGAATCCCTCTCGAGCTTTTTCAGGATTGATATCCTCTCAATTTTCTACTCTTTCTATTCCAGGCAGCAGTTGGACGAGAACAAGTAGCTTTTAAAAGAAGAATGACTGAAAGCTGAAAAAGGGATTGCTCGGATTAGTTTGCTATGTCATTTTTAGCTCTTCTCCTCTTACCGTCGGTCCATCTTGGCCTAGACGTGCAGCCCTCACAAGGTTATGGTTTTTAGATTGAGGGCAAAGCCTGCTGCCGGCTGCTTGTTTTAGAGGAAGCCTTTGTCAATAGAGATGTTGCAGCGCTCCGATTGTTTGCAGAGTTAATAGTAGTTTGATGATGTCATTCTCAGTGACCTGAAGTTAAATTGACCCCCGTTGTGTGAGTGTTTCTAAAATGCCACCTGCACAATAACGACTGCAGTGTCCCTGGGCTGTTGTATGCCACGTTTGTTTTATCTGAGACAGTTACATGTGAACGCACACACACACACACACACACACATACGTGCACTACTGCAGTTTAATTTGCTGACCCATGCTTCCCCGTCTTCTGAAAACGTGTTCGTCGATTGTCAGTAGAGATCAGGCTCCCTGTAGTGAGGATGAAATCATTTATTCATCATGAGTGACTTAAAGCTTTTCTCTGTGAGCTTTTTACACATATTTATGGGCTCCTGTTACTCCAGCATAATGTTAACAGCTCTAGAACATGGCCTTCAATTTGAATCTCGATTTAAAATAACAGTTCCCATACAGGGGTACGTGTACCCCTAGGGGTACAGGAGCACATTCCAGGGGGTACTTAGAAATATTTAACAAATAATTTCAAAATAATCGTGAAATGTTACTAGTTTGTTTTTAGGCTTTTTCTTGGGTGGGGACAAATTCACCAAAAGCGAACAGTACTTTTGTTAACATGATTATTTTATGCTTTAAAGGCCATTTTATCACATTTCTGACAATAGGAGATAATAATTAACTACATTTTACAGAGCAAACCGTATTTATTTACTATTGAAGTAATCACATAGAAATTGCATGGTAGTTTTTTTTTCTATATAATTTCCATTTTAAGTTACACATTGTTTTGAATTTTTAGGTTAAGCCTTTGGACCACCAATGCTAAAGACATTTACTCAATTACTAAAGTTCATTACAATTAATAAAAATTACTGAGTCTGAAATAAATAATTCCATACAGCTGAACCTTCCTTTTGTGTTAGCTTTCTGTTAGCATCTCTCATGATAACGGGTCTTAAATCAGCTGTAAAATACACTAAAAACAAATATCTATCATCTAATTTTGTCCCTATCCATTGGTTACTTTGTCATGCTTCCTAATCTATGAAAATATAGGTTTTAATATTTTTGGTGTGGGTGTCTGAGCCTTTTTTTCTGTCGGTATACGCCTCGATTTCAATTTTTTAAATGGTCAAATGTGGGAAAGCTTGATATGAAACGTATTTAATAATTGTTATCGACGTGTGTGTGGAACTGTACACAGAACTGTAAAATGGTTCCCCAGTTTTGCATAAAATTATAATTGACAACTTTTGTAGAATTTCCATGGCAATTAAAATTATCGGAACATAATTAGAATTTAATTACGAATATGACAGCGACAGATTTTTTAATTTACGCCATAATTGTAATTAATTATCAATTACGTGATAACAATTATGATTGACCCCAACAATGCTTAGCAGTGCAAAAAAACACTATCAGACTAAATAAAGAAAAAATGTGTAAATCACGTGTATGATGTGTGAATCTTTGTTCTGAAGTGGGTTTATTGGTCTTAGGAGGTCGAAATGCAATGAAACGCTGTTCCTCTGTGCCTGCAGGTTGGGAGCCATCAGACTGGATGTAGATCTGCCAACAGTGACTCAGTCAATGGGGTGACCTTGTCATGAGGTGCAGACATTTCATTGGTGAGCTGCGACTTCACAACATCTTACTCACATGCATCCTTTTGTTGGGTTTTGTCACATAGTTTCCCAATCACTAGTTCACTCCCTACTGTTGTAATGGTGGATGTTAGTATTGTGCAACGTTACAGTACAACAAACACATTTTGGGGGAATCATGGTCTTCCTCTCACTGATGCAGTTAAAGCTCAGTTAATTGGTACAGTGTGTGGATGTACCATCACTAATAATAATCTATATATAGCTGTGTTACTACAACACAAGATTTGCATCATTGTGTGTATATATTTGATAATAAGTTTTATTTAAAGTCTCGTGACAAAAGCTGAAAACCTTAATATTTTGAAATAAATACCTATTTTATTTGACAAATAACTATAGAAATGATTGGTCACAACGTCCTTGGACATATTAACTCTTTACCTGTGGTCCTTCCCACTGTGGTTATGTTCCTGGGGTCTTTCCCAGGATTGTTTGCATGTTCTCTGTATGCTAGCTTAATTTGTGCGTCCCTGACTGATGTTCTTTCTTGTGTTTCCCTGCTTTGTGTCAGATGAAAGCCTGGAACAATGGTCAGTACCAGTACCAATAAGAATTACATATGGGATTTCTTACATTAATAATAAGAGCACTCAACCAAATCTCCACCAAGCACCAAACCTCCTTTTTGCCAGATATTGTCTGTTATCTGGATCAGTGATCCTGATCATGGTACCTTGGTATCCTGATTAATCGCAATACAGTAGGTATATTGGGTAATTGAGGAACCAACCCAACATCACTGAAACACTACGATTGTTCTATTAGGAACCAATATATTATATATAATTTCTTTTTTAATTACGCCAATGATGAACGTAGAGAGACTTCATATTGATCCTGATCCCCTCCAAAATTGTACGCAATCTTCCATGGCATAAAGTATATCTAATTTCTGTCAAAGTACTTTTGACGTAATCCACCTAAGTGTCAGCAAACGAACAGATAAAGAAACATCAATGAAAATATTACCTCCTTGGTGAAGGTAATAACAACAGTAACGATAATAATTGATTTATCTCATGCCTTTTCTCTTTTGTATCAATGTCATCTCTAGCCACAGCAGCCATAAGGCAGGAAAAACCAGTTTGTGCACAGTAGCCCACCAGCAGGACCACCCCAAACTCCATTTCTATTTGTATTCATTTACTCAAGGTACATTTAAATAAAGTGTCTCGCCCAATTAGGATGAAGCAGAATTGAAACCGTCATTGTAATATTCTTACATATAGAAAAATCACAAACTCAGTTAAAGTCTCAAATCAGCAGTAACTTAACATGATTATACACATTTTCAATAATTGTTACTATTTACTTTTTATTTTCTAATTATTATTATTATTTTTTCAGGCATGTGACATTAATACATTTTGTGCAATCACATACATATCAAAAATTTCCTATACCCACACACGTCCAAAAATGCTGTACTTATCAACATACATACATACATATCTGATTAGCATGCCTGAAAAGGGGCAAAATATCTAGCGACCCTTTTAGCTCAAATACATTCAAACTGAATTTGTTGTGTCTGATCACGTGTTACAACTTCTTGTAGAAAATGTGACTTTGTGACAGAAAACATTCATATGATTCTTAATAATTGAAAATTGTTTTCAGTGATTGGCCTCAACCTCACACTTTAGTCTGTAACTTTGTTGTTAGAAAACAAAAGAAACTCTTGTTTGATGATACAGGTTTACACTCCTCTCTTGTTCCTCTTTAATGTTTTACTGTCCAAGTCTGTGTGTTCACCAGCTGTTAGTTCAAAACTCATCGTAGGGAATGAGAGCAGTCGCCTCCATCATGAAGTCAATTTAAAAAAAGAAGATTCCCGTGCACGTCAGATGGCTTTGTTCACCGTTGGTGTCACACCGGTGCATGTTTAACTTTGCAAAACAAAAGCTTTTGAATATTTCATCGTGCTGCTACTGTCAAGCCTGTACTCTCTCGTCATCTTGTGTAAAAAAACAACTTCCAAACTTCTCAATGCCTGCTCAGGGTTTCTACAAAAAAAAAGAGAAAAAACGAGAATATAGTAGAACCGACATGGATTGAAATTGAATTGAAAGTGTTTTGTGTTTTTTTCTTTTGTTTTAACCAAAAATCTTCAAAACCGTACAAGCAGAGTTTCATTGTTTGTATTTATAAGTCATATATTATTAGTGACTTAGTTGTCCTGCAGAGTGTTTTTGCTCTCACTGCAGCAAACCGAACACAGATGGGGTCCAACATCTGCGTCTGTGTCTTCCTCTAAGTGTTCCTCTGTCGAGTCAACCAAAAGGTTCTTTACTGCTCCCCATACGATCCACTCTGTGTCCTTTACAAAGATTTGGCTGATTATCCGGCGGCTAATTAGATCTGACTAGACAGGCTTTTAAGTCACACCCTGTCATGCAAGAGACCCGCTTAAAAGTTGATGAATGGATGAGACGTTAACTGATGGAGAGACTTATTTCATGGCGTGAGTGGAAAGGTTTGTCCTTGTGTTTGAGTCAGGAGACACGGAAATCAAAACTAAAGTTGGACTTTGGTAAAGACAGTTTTAGAAATCTAGTCAATGGCATCTTTACGTTTATTCTCTTTTAACTTGTTCATTTGAATATTTAATAAGAAATTAAGCCATTTCATCTGAAATGTTGCTGTTCTGTCCATAATAAAGTCTTGAAATGCCAAAGTTAATTTGGTTTTTAATCGTCAGTCCAGTTGGGTTTTAAATAAAAACCCTTAAATTTGGGGAAGAGTTTTAATTTCGGTTACCTGTGACATACGCAGGTTCACGTTGAGATTTCTTATTTATTTATTTTAGTTTTATTCATTAAAATACTTGGAATCGTGACATTTTCTCACATCAATGGTTTTTGAAAGATATATTAAAGTCTGTGTAAAGCAGAAATAAATGTGTGTTATGAGTTTGTCACACCACAGAAACATGCGTCATTGACCATGCGTCATTTGAAAGACAAAAAAAAAATTACTAAGTGCGTAAAATTATGTAAAAACAAGCACTTCTCTCTGCTCTGAAACTCTGGGGGTGTGTCAGTTAGAGGCGCTAGAACCATGCCCACGCGTGGGAAGGGCGCCGCCCGCCTCCATGTACTGCGTCGATGGGAGAGAGCAGTGTGAAAACAGCTCCAGCGTCGATAGCGCTTCTCCCATTGGTTTTCCAAAAGTGATCGAATGAGGCCAAACAAGGTGTCAGCGGAAAGGTCTGCTCTGCCCGAGTCCGAATATGTACATTTCTGCGCCCGCTAGAGGTGAAACACACAATCGCAGTGCAAAAAAAGTGCTTATTTCATGGAAAATGTAGCAGCAGCGGATGCGTTTTATTCCTGTGAGTCTGAATATGTGGGGTTTTTTTCTGCTCGGGGCCAAATTGCGCCCACTGGAGGCCGCAGAAATTTAGTGTGCTTCAGCAGCAGGGTCGGCTTTATACTAGTGGTGGCTCCGTTACGTAACCCGGCTATGATTTCTGACCATCCCAATAAATCCAGAACACAGAAATTTCAAACACAGTTTGTGAAGCCTAGCTCAACAAATGAATTATAAATGGTTGAATGGCTTTTTACTTGTTCTAAGAGATACATTTATGACCTATTTCATGTGTTAAGAAGAAAATACACAGTAAACCACACATACACAGTAAACCACTTTTAAGTTCCAAATAATTTAGTATGAACTTGTATAGACACAGAATTATCAGAATCAAAACCTTTAAAACTGCACAAATTTCAAACTCGCAGGATAAACTTGATATTTAAGTTTAAATCAGCAACAGAAAAAAAAATTGTGGGTGTTTTTTTTTGGTGACAATTTGTTCCTATGATGTAATACAGCTGATTGATTCGAGAGGAGATCATATGTGCACAGGTACAGGTCATTATTTAGTGTAAAAACAACAAAATGATCCACTATCATATGAGAACAAACGATTTTTCTGTAAATTAGTATTTTATTTAAAGTAATATCGTGACAGGAAAGAACTCGTCTGGATTTTCCATTTGATCTGAATCCTTCTCCTGGTTTAGTCATTTTGTCGTTGGTAGGTTACTGTAAGAATATGGAGGTGGCCAATATCACAAAAAAGCAGCCATATATTTAAAGAAAACAACAACATTTTTACCTTTGTTAGAAAGATATTTGTGAGCTACAAAAGCACTTTAGATGTTTAGCCTGAGAATGTGAAAGACTGGAAGGGACGTTATTACGGTTTCACCATCAACAAAACATGGCTATCAGACAGTGTTACTTCATTTCAACAATAAAGTTTGATAAAAGTTTGACAGAAATGAAAGTTAGCTTTTGTCCAATTACATAAATATTTCAGTCAACTAAATCAGCTATTTACAAAAAACTAAAAAAAAAAAAGTTAATACATTCTTCATAGATCAATGAACATTGATCCACCTGATATGGAATGGCATTAATGTCTCTAAACAAAGGTCGTCCTGTAAATGAGAACTGGTTCTCAGTGACCAAACAGGTAAAATAGAAATAAATGAACTCGGCCCCTTGTTTAGATCTAAATGTTAATACATTAAAAGTGTTTATTTTCCCATTAAACATATATATTAAACTCATTTATCGTTGAAAACATCTGCTCGTCCACATCCATGTACACAGGAGGGAGGGACCATTACAACTGTGTGAGGTTTAATAGGCATCTCAGCACAATTACTTAGCATGCACATAATGGAAGTCTAATCAATGTATAGATCCTGCCCCCTACTGTCAATGAAGAAAACGACATCCATAATCAATTAGTAGCTGTTCAATGCTGAAAAGCTGCAGGCGACAACATGCAAATGTGGATGTTAGGCAAACGGATGCACTGTTCAGCCACACAGGCAGAAGAAGTAGGACTTCAGATCATCCTTGTAATACAGTTTGTATATGAGTGTCAGTTTGGCGAGGGATGAGAGTGCAGGTTGTAATTTGTATTTCACATTTTGACACATTGCTTCTCCATTCCTTCCACACACATGGGATGATCGTGGGCTTGTGGTTGAATACAGGGAACACAGCAGCCTCTTCTGGCCAGATGAGAAACGAGCACGCGGCACCACTTTGACAAAGCATGAGGCATCTGTGTCTGCATAAGTCTGAGAGATATATGGTGATACTTCTGGAAATTAAAAGGCATTTTATAGCCATTAAAGTTTGAAACCAAGCCATTTGCTACCACCGACCGCTCATAGGAAATGTTAATCTCCTAAACAGATAACTGACTACTGGTGAAATCTTAAAATTGCCTTGGGAAGCATTAAAAAGTATTGTATGATCAATGTATCTGATTAGTTTTCACTGGTGAGCTAATCAGGCCAAAGGGATCAATGGAGTAGTTGTCACGCAAGCCTTTCATTCCTCCTGTCTTTAGATAACTACAATGTAAATGACTGCTACTAAAGGAAACCCTAGTGGGACACATACTAAACTCTGCCTGCGCTGCATCGCACACATGGGGAAACTCTTCAGACACTTAGCCACTTCTTAATCAGTGCTGTGTGAGAAATAGGTCCCCATTACAGCCCTCCCTTAGTCTCTTATCATCATATTTGTCAGAGCTGCTTTATTCATTTCCAGATCACTTTTCATACAAACTTTACAGCCTTCACAGCAAATCCTGGAGGTACAATACTTATAGCCTCTGATGGCTTCAAGATCTGTTTCTTCAGTCTTTTCTTTTTCTGTTCTCTCTCTCTCTCTCTCTCTCTCTGAGAGGCCACCATGCTCTCCCTGACTATTAGTCTTGTTCCTGTCTGACAAACTAATTGCAAAACAAAAGGTGCCAGTGTGTCTGGTTGAGTGCACTTGTAATGGCTTTACAGCCACAGCCTCTGTTCATGCTCGTGTGAAGTGGCTCATTAGAAGATCATCACAAAAGAGTCTGAATAAAGGAGGAGATTGGGGTCTATTCTCCACTGCATTAAGCACCTTTATGACAACCGGAACATGTAATGAGTCAAATAATTTATGACAATTTCCGAAATATGGTAAGTGCTATGAGTTTACTGTGTAGTTTGACACTGCGTAAATTAATATGTAGTTAACTGGAAGTCATATTAAGGTACAGCCTGGGACGACAATCATGTTTGTCAGAGAGTCAGATTTTGTCCTGCAGAAACTCTTATTTTAGGAAAATACTTCATACCAATATATATACAGCGAAAACCGGATTTCCACTGAATGCGTAACTAAAGCCTGATATATGCTTCAAAAATCTCATGTAGTGCTCTACGTAGATGTAGACCCCCTCCCCGTAACCTGACGTGCACCTCCCAAAAACCCTGACTGGGCATCGAGACGACGTGGAACATAAGCGCGCTGTGATTGGTCCGCTCCAAATAACCCTAACCCTAACAAATATGAATATGTGAAATACAATCCACTGCCGCCCTGTAAAGGTTGTAGCCCTGCCCAGCACATGAAGATAGCTGGAGCAAGGCACCAGCGTACGCAGAGTTTGCAGGGGAGGGCAGGGTAGCACCCCTCCCCCTTGAGTGGTCAAGAGTTTTTATTAAAATTTTACGAAGTTATTTTTGGCGCATGAGTCATGTGACCATCGTCTTCCTTTCAAGGCTAGAGGAGGGTTGGTTCTACGTCTACGTCTTCACGATGTAAATGGTGAAGTGACACTGCACCCAGCAGTTCATATATGGTACTGCAGAAAAAATGAAGCAGAAAGTGATTTGTTCACGACAAGTTTTTTGTAGTCAACATTATCAATTGTGTTACTAATTATGTTTGCATTATTGTATATGTACACAGTGCGGTTGGCGCAAATCTCAAGACGGTGAATATGTTTAATTCTAATTTTTCTTGCGCCCCCCCCTGGTAAGAATCTCAAACTCCGCTTTCGGGCACCAGAAGACCCCCACGACCCTGAGAAGGAGCAAGCGGGTTGGAAAATGGATGGAAATACGATCCACCTTGAACACGGAGTCATTTATTTTGAAAATAAACCAGATGTTTTATTTCGCGTCTGTGCACTACTTTATGTGCCGCACAAGCTTATCTTTGCTGAATTTATGCGTTGTTGCTCTGGCTATCGGCAAAAAATAGGAGGTCTGTGTGCGCGTTGACGAGAACGGAAACGTATCAGCTCCGTTGCCGTTACACATCCAGCTAGTCGGTACTCGTTGCCAATTTACTCTGTATTAATGAGCGTTACTCTGTAAAGACGTATAAAAACTGCATGCTTGCTTACACAGGTTTCTTCACCACTGCCAAAGATCTTATATTAATGTAAGATGATCTTTGCTATGTGGTAAAGATGCAGTAGTGTTGAGATTTCTCAGTAAATGCAAATCACTGAGTTATCTGACAACAAATGAGACTGATGATGTACGTGATGGGTAAAGGAACACAGTTATTGGTCACTGTGCCACAGTGGAGGTGCAAGGGAGCCACAAGTGGCTCTGGAACCATAGGTTGCTGACCCATGCCCTTTATGTTCATCTAAATACACTTTTATTGTTGTTGTTGTAGTATTTGTATAGACTCGTATTAACTGTCATACACCGAGCCACTAAAGGAAATTGCTTGATTTATTACTTACCTTGACTGACACTAAATAATTAAACTCAACAAAATGCTATGGAGTTACTTATCAACTCATGTGCTTTATTCAAGTTTAGACTTTGATAAAACTGCCTACGATGTCTCTTGTTTTACAAATCACACAAATGCATATCATAGTTTGATTTGATATAAAATGACTAATAAATAGTAGGTAACCGCTGACATAGAAATGTGTATAATTACGCTGTTAATCACTTCCTTTTTAAAAAAAAAAAAGACAATGACGCTCGTCAATCACAGAAAGAGTAGAGCTACAATAAATCAATAATACAAGTCTTGGGTCATTTAAGTGCAAATGAACACATTTACAAGGCACAGCAGATGTTTAGGTACACTATTGTTCCTGGACCCAATGTTTGAACTTTAATACTTTACTGACGTGTAGTCAAAATATTAGCATTTATTTTGTTGAGGTTAATAATTCACCTTTTTTGTCTTTGTTTAATTTGATACGGTGTTTTTTCTTACTTTTTAATGTACCTAAAGCCTATATGCTGAAGTATAATGTGATATTAATAATATTAATATCTGTATTATATTTGTACATTTTTATAACTGAATTATTGTTATTTTGTCTACTGTAATGTGTGCACTTGTATTTAATCCTGATTTAAGTAACAGTATTTTATTTAATTATGTACGTTTTCTTTTCTTTCGTTTCTTCTTTTTATTTGCAATATTTCTCGAGCCTCTGTAACAGAGGTAGATAAAGTATTTCTGATTCTGATAATAGTATAATAATAATAATAATAATAATAATAATAACTCATTTCAACATCAACACTCCTGATCCATTAAGGTTTTGTGGAGACTAGGGTTCGTTTTAGCAGTTTGATCATTTATAATTAAACAAATACAAATGTCGACGTGCGTTTTATTTGCACATTAATAGAGCAGTTCTGATTCATTTTATGGTGAAATGCAATTATGTCTTATTCTTACTTAGTTCAATTTAACTCTTTTTTTTTCTGATGATCCCCTTTTAAGTGAGCATATTAGGTATGTGCATTACACAGAACACTGCCTTTGACTGAAAATGAGGAGAACTGAATCAACAACTGTATCTCCACAAAAGGAAAAAAAAAACATGCAGTTTGTATTGGATTGCATTACATCGAGCAGCCATTGTTGTGGGATACAAATGTAACAAATGTTTCATCTAATGTGAATCTGTGGGGATGATTTGTTCCGTCTGCAGAAATGTGTCCCATCATTGGATCGTGCGTGTGTGTGTGTGTGTGTGTGTGTGTACGGTTAGAGCCGAATCCTTATCTTGACAAAGTTGGGTAATTAACGACACGGCCTATTAAAGGGAGAATATTCAGCCAGTGATAAATGGCTTTAATAACAGGGCCGTGTTCTCTGTAACAGAGACAGATCCTGCCGCCACACTCTCCCTGCCCACCAGATAAAAACTACACACACTCCAATCTCAGCACCCTCTTCATCTTTGGCCTTTTCCCATCGGCAGCCCTCGCTCCTTTGCTCCTTCTCCTCTTTGTGGTTCCTTCTTTTTCTAACTTTCCCCATAGATTGCATCTTTTCACATGTTTTTTTTCTTTTTTTTTTTCCCAAATGTTCTTTTCTTATTTAATAATTTGATCTACTTAAAACTATGTCACACAACAGCCCTAAATTACATCCATGCACGTATTGTCTATAAGATGCTTACTGTGCAAATACCACACAAAAAGGAAAACATTTAATAAGCACCTGCATGCATGTTAGTGTTGGTAATATGGTCATGTTTATGCATGTTTGTCTTGTAAAAGATCGTTAGCCTCTTTGTGGAAGGGCCATGCAAATTGGACAGTTAAAGAAGCGCTATGAGCGATTTATGGTCCGGTGCAGCCCTCTAACAGGGACTGGGCTCCTGTTTTATGTGTCCTGGTGGGTTTAAGGGCAGGGGCTGACCACAGGGGTCACATTCATCAACAGCCACGCATTGTGAGATCAGTCCAGATGTCAGTCCTCATTAAAACAGGACACTCCAAAAGTGAGAACATTCAAGCAGCCACTCTACTATTTGCAGAGTTAAGAATGCTGCTGTATAGTCCAGTTCCCTGAATATTACACACAAAGTGGGAACTGAGTGAGTCGAGATTATACATGTTGTGGATTAGATTTTATTCATTTTTTAATCTGATATGCACAATTACTCAACCCTTAATCTGCCGTCACATGGATTTTCAACTGGTGGGTCATGAAACAATAATAAACCCTCTACAAACTGTTTTTGATTTTATTTTGAAGGTGAATTATGTATAAATGCAAACCTTCTAAAAGCAGGAGCACAATGTTTCTCAGCATTTACATCCTGATGAGGGAACCCAAAGAAAACTTCAGGATTTATCAATTTTCTCTGAATGAGTTTGTGGATAAAAATTACTACTCGTGACACTATAAAGGATCCTGATCATGCAGGTAAATAAATAACATACAGGTCCATTGATAGAGAGGCTCAAAAAGGGGCAACTTTTATCACAGCAGGGCCACAAAGCTGTGATTGGCCGATTACAATTGTAACATTATCAACATTCATGTCAGCATTTAGAATAAGGAGCGATCTGAGCATTAACACAGAAAAAGACAAGGTCTGTGTGTTGTTCTGGTTTGGTAGAGTTTCTGGGCATTTTTGTGTGGTTTTGTACATTTTTGGAGCCATTTTATATAATTTTTCTGTAATTTTGTGCTTTTTCGTTCTATTGTGTGTTTAGGATTAATTTTGTCTATTTCTGTTGTGTTGTGTCTTTGAAAACTTTGTGTGTTTTTGTTACTTTGTATGTTATGAGTCATGTTGTGTATTTTTTATTTTTTTTATTTTTTTGTGTATTGATTTGTAATTTTGTGTTTGTTTACTGTGGGGTTTTTTTTTTCATTTTGTTGGTTTAAATTGGGGGCCGCATAAAATATTCGCAAATGCTAAAGTTCCAGTCTTTCTGAAACACCAGATAAACAACCATCATAACGTCCTAAACAACAAAATTGGAAACAAAACTTTTTTATTTTCCAATTCCAAAACCAGGCAAAAAAGCATTACATTAAGAATTTTAAACACATGCTTCTGTATAATTGCTGTAACATTTAAATTGCTGAGGAACAAAGCAATTTACATGAAACCAAACTACACAAAAACATACAGTAAATGACTGCCATGTTTTAAAAGAACTGATAGAAAGTAGAGAAATATAATGGTTTCAATATTTCTTAAATGTCTTGCTTTTAGACAGAAATTGAAATATTAGCAACTTTAAAAATGTACCTTCATATGTAATATTCCACACGCACACACGCACACACACACACACACGCAAAGCCCTTTCAAAGTGTGACAGTCCCAGGAGAATAGCTACCTTGGCAGAGGTTGTCGCCTCTCTGAGGACCAAAGACAGAAAGTCCATTAAATACACATGAGAGTCTCATTAGGGACCCCCCTCTCGTGTGGCGGACTTGGAGGTGGGAGTCATTGGGGAGCCGCTGTGGCATGACCCCAACATCCAGAGAACACGCTCTGCAAATGAATGGAGAACGACCGAGAAGCGTCTCTGTGAGTGACTGGAACCTCTGCTTCCTCGCACGCAGGAATGTTCACAGATGATTGTTCTCATTAAAATTATTATCATTATATCATTATGATATTAGAGCGGGGACACGCACAGACTCTGGCTGTGAGGCCAGTTTGCGTATGATGGTAAATTTAATGTGAATGTTTATTATCTGTACAGTTTAAGTGACCTTTAAACAGCACCAGGAGTGAATTATTTAGAAGTGTGTGAGGCTACATTTATGCAATCATTCAAACAGCAACATCTCTATTTCAGCGAGCAGACAGAAACAGATTATTTGGCTAATTTGTCCCTGAACGAGAAGGAAAGGAGCTCCAACAGATTTCCTATTATAATTAGGTCGATAATAACGTTTGCTGAGTTATTGCACTTTTGTTATTTAGGAAAGTCCTTCCGCTGCAGGCTATATGAGATATTGGTGCGGACATAATTCTTATGCTGCCAGCAGCGTAGTGACTGATATTATTTAAATTACACCTCCTTAGGCAAATCATTCAGAAATACTTTGCAGATGGGATTCATCACAAAACGCTATGAGGAGCTTTAGCGGCTGCTTGTTTGATTTGCACCAAGAATGTCTTATTTAGCAATAAGAAAAGAAGTAAATGGAGTAAACAGAGGTGTGCAATGACCTGGCACTCAGCAAAAGGTGTGTCAGGGTCAAAAGTAAAATGGACATCTATAAGTAGATGAAATGTGAAAGTTGTGAAAACAAACATTTTAGAGAATTGATCCCAGAGAGAAAGTTTTCTAGCAAATACTGGTCTGTTCAGATTAATGGATACTGTCCATACTTTAAATGATCTATGCAAAAACATGCTTGAAATAACAAAATATTAACGCCTGTCGTCAAAAGCAGCAATACATTTTATTTGTGATGCACTTTACATTCAAATAAACCTCAAAGTGCAACAGGTTAAAAAAAGAAAATAATGAAAATTAAAAATAAACATCCAAGGAAGAAGAATACGGAAGCGTAGAGCTTATTTTGGATCGCTATATTGTATGAACAATATAATTATATTGTTCAAACGTGATATTATGTTGTTTGTACAATATAACTATATTGTACAAAAAATAAAGAAAGTACAAACATTGTTTATTTTTTTCAGCTAAAAAAAGGTAAAGAGCAGAATCTACTCTTAAATTTAATGTCTGAAAAAAGAACCAAAAACATCTCTAAACATTGTTTTAGATTGTTTGCACAATATAAGATCATGTACAATATACTGTCATTCGTACAATATAAAAAGCTTATTGTTTGTACAATATAATATATTTTACAATATAACTATATTGTTCGTACAATATGTTTGTACAATATAATTATATTGTTGTACAATATAATCTGTTTGTATAATATTATATTGTTCATACAATATAGTGATCCAAACTATATTTTCCCTACGCTTCCGTAATCAGATTGATCTTCTGCTGTTTGTGAATGTTTTAAAACTGTAACTATAATAGTTTCTTTACTTTCATTTGTACTTTATTTCAAACTTTGTAATATTAAGTATTAACTACAAGTTAAAAAAAAAAGCAACATTTCTTCTTATGAGTCAATCATGTTAGATTCAAATTAAGATTGATTCTCTTTGTGGTGCTAAACCACATGGTTGACATGTGCAGGTTATCTAACATCCTTCCTCACTCCTCTTCATCACACGTCTGCTCCCTCATTGGCTGGCAGGCTTGGCCTTTACGCCTATACTCAGGCTTTACTTTCCAACAAGTGCACTGTTAATGTCATCCAAACAACTTAATGTGGCTGTGATTGACAACTGCTTAGACTCCCAGTCGCGCGGCTGCCTTGCAATAACGCCACAGTGTTTACGCTCAACTGCACTGGTTTTAAAAACGGCTTTTTATGGCCCCCTGTTTTTGTTCTATGTAATAGACTTTTACTGGTATACGGCAGAAAATATACAAGAATGTGAAGCACATATCCACTTTTATGGCACACAATTCAGAGAAGATTCCTGTGCACGTAATGTACTCGAGCTCGTTCGTGGAGGAAAAGTGTGCAACGAGACGACGACACGCTTTTTCTCTTTAGTTGTAAACTGTAAATAATGCCTCGTCAGAGCAGTGAGTTTCGCTGCTAAATTTACTGAACTTTAACCCTACATTGCCACCCAACAAGCCATTTACAGAACTATATCATCCAGTTTTGGTTTTCCAATAATGCCCTATTACAGTAATGGAATATTATTGTTTTTTTACACAATTTCTAAGAATTACAGTCACTTCTTACTCCACTGGCCCATCATCTGTTCTTTTATGTATTATAGGACTTTAAATCTCCCTGACAACATAACAGCAACCTGGCAAACAACACCTTATTAGTCCAGATTTCCTATATCCACAAGGACGTCATAACTGTAAAACTCGGTTGTCATTTGTAATCCCTTGTAAAGAAAATAAAAATAAAATTTCTCCCAAGCCAGCTTTCGCCTCACGAACACTTTGCAATGAAAAAAACTCCCCAAAAGTAGCCAAAAATGAATTACATTGTGGATTATCGTGTAATTATGGATCTCCTTTGGAAGACTGATCGAGCAGGAAAATTGAGTGTTGAATATTTCATAATGCGTGGCACCATCTTTGCAGATGAAATTATTTAGAGATATGCGTGCTCATTTGCAGAATGGATCAAGGTTCATTGGATGTCACCAGAGTTCAGTAATTGGCATAAGCTGGTGTAAGATACGGAGCAATCATTCAAAGACGAGATGAGCCTTCAGACCACAATCAATCCTCAGCCACGTACGCAAAATACTGTCAGTAGAGGTGCAAAGAGTAGTAGAAGTACTGTTACTGGATTGAAATTCTACACAAGTACAAGTATGTCATACATAAAATACTCAAGTACAAGTACAAAGTAGCGAAATTAAATAGTACTAATAAACTAGGACTACTAGTTACTTTCACCCCCCATGTTTATTTTTGGTGAAATCTTGCCACCGTTCCCTTGCATACAGTAAATATCTCACGTATAAACTTAAAAACTTAGAGACAATTGGAACTTGATTTATTTTCCACCAAGGCATCTGTATAAAACAAAAAAGGTTTTGCAATTATGTGCCATAAAAGTGGATATGTGCATCACATTCTTGTATATTGTCTGCCATATACCAGTAAAATTATAAAAACAGAGGGTTGTGAAAAGCTGCTCTTTAAACCAGTGCAGTTGAGAGTAAACACTGAGGAGTATTTTTTTATTTTATTTTTTTAATTAATCAATAGACATTGTGTAAAACCACAAAAAAAAAGAGAAATGACCAGAAAACAATGAAATGCATCACATTATGTAATGCACGGTGCCAAAACAGCATTGAATGGAGGTTATTTTCTCAGTTCATAAAATTAGCTGTAATCAGAGCCTGAGAAATTTTTATTTTTATTTTGAATGGAATTCATTGCAGTTATTTTTTTTTTTTTTTTTAAATAATTGTGCATTTTGTGCATCACATTCTTGTATATTTTTGGTATATACTGTGTTTTGTTCATTGTCATAGACTTTTACTGAGGATAAGAAGCAGTTTTTGAAACCAGTGCAGTTGAGAGTAAAGTAAACACTGGCATTACTGGGTAAATTATATATTTTTTTAGTTTTAAAATGATCACAATTTACTCAGTAATGGTTGGGTCTAGAAATGTAACAAATTACAATTACCAGAAAAATTACTTAGAAATACTTTTTAAAAAAGTACAAGTACCCATAAAAGCAACTCAATTACAGTAATGTGAGTACTTGTTATCTGTTACTTTCACCTGTACCAACCAGGCTATTTGTACTGTTGTGTCACAACACTGATAAATGTGAACTGTTTTTTCTTCCTGTAGATAAACCGAGGCGCTGCCCAGTACTCAGCAAAGGACATGGTAACTCACACTGTGTCACCCAGGACTTTCAGACAAAAGTGAAAGTGGTAGAACATCAGTGTAGTGCAATTTTCCAGGCTGTCTGTGCGGGAAAACATATCAAGTAATAAAAGCATGATGATTGTGACAAATGTCAGCTTTAAAAGGCAAATCTAAGTGTCAGAGAGAGCGATACTTGTGCACAGAAGTGTTGCCTTTTGGGCCAAACACAGAGGAGTGAGAATAACATTTTCTTCCCGTTGAAATGAATCGCAGCTTCCCGTCATCAAGCATCCGAAGCAGCACATTCGCATCGCCTGGAGAGGAGCGGCGTCACTGTTTGCAACATTAGTCAGGGAATCAAGAGAGGGAAAACACAGCTGAGGGCAAACATGCTTTTGGTTTTCTGTTACAGTACAAAGCGAGACGTTTGTGTCCTGGTGTGCAGCATCACACAGCGACTTTGTTAAAACTGTCCCAAATCAACCTAAATAAAGGGATACGTATCACAGATTGAAATAATGAAAAATTAGCATGAATAAGGTGTCATTAAGTTTCATTTTAGCTAACCCTTAGTTACCCTAACCAACCCCACTAGATCCCTCCCCAACCCGAAAAATGCCAACATAGCTCCAAAGGTGTCATAATTTAGCAAATGACAGCCTTCATGACACCTTATTCATGCCAATGACAGGTGTCATGTCAAAATAACAGCGTATTGTCAGCCTTATGTAAAAAACTTCAAGTATCTTAACACTTTACATTTGAATCAATAATTTAGAGATTTTTCCTAACTTGTAAAATGTGTTTAAATTCTGGAAGAGCACGAACAAAAGCACTCAGAGCACGCAAACCTTCACCAAGCGTCAAATATCCTCTGTCAGTTATCTGGATGAGTGATCCTGATCATGGTACCCTGATCATTCACACTTTAAAGGCTTGGAATAAATTGTTATCGCTATTAATAAACAATACAGTAGATCTAATTCTACAGGCATCCACATTTTTTCTAAAAATCCCGATGAAATGCAGAATCCGGACCTGATCCAAATGAAACCCGGTGTGGTAAATGAAGAAGAATCACGACGTAAATTAGTTAAATTTCATAAAGATCGGTAATTATGAACAGAGATTAAAAAAACGTTAAAAATGATAGAAAGGAATCAGAAAATTGGTCTGGATCTCCTCCAAAAATGATTGGAATCTTGCAAGGCCTAAGGTCGGTCTTCAGTTATAATTTTGTCAAACTCCATTTAGGACGTAATTATGTTAACAAACAAACAAAACAGCTGTGAAAATATGATTTCCATGGCAGAGGTAATAAAGGCCTGGACCAGAAGGTCATAGGTTTGAACCATACATACTGCAAACTGGCACATCCTGAGTGTAGCTCATCCTGAGTGTAGCTCATCCATGTACGATCATGTTTAGCTGCATAACAGGCCAAAAAATTAACTACATTTTTCTGAGCGCTTTTGTTGTTGCATTCAGGTTCAAGCTGCTACCCAGAAGACAGACAACAGAATCTTTTTCTTTTGTTTTTTTTAAGTTTGAGAGAAAAACATCTGATCCCCCCATTGGTCAACCTCAGTCGTGGACAGCGTCAATGATGATTCAGTCATCAGAGCAGGTGAGTTTCTTCAGGAGGATCAAGAGGCAGAATAAGTTTCCCCTCTGATCCCACTATAGGGGCTTTTATTTTGATAGTTTGAAAAGGTCAGGCAGAGCTAATCTTTAACTTCCTGTCTGAAGGGCACCTTGAACCCAGGAGGCGTTTAGGTGTCTCGTCAACCCTTTGGAGAAACACTGGGATATTCTTCATTAATGAGACAGGAATGAATGTCCCATCACTTTTGGGGCCTCATATCCCAAAGTGCTTAACACTCCTCCTGTCAACCCCCCCAAAAACACCCCTTCATTTTCTTCTCTCTTATGTTCTTTAAATGAGCTTCCCAGCTCCCAATTCTTTCCTGCAATTCAATTTTACAAGGCCATTATCCTGGTGTAATGTGGAGGTTAAATATATCGGGGCAGACGTTATGTGAAAATAATTAGTGTTAATGAATAATGCACTCGTTCAGCTGATGAAGGATGGTTGTCAGGGTAATGGAGAGTAAAGGAGCGGCGCCTTTGACAAATGAAATTAAAATATTTAAACACTGCTTTATGACATTAGCAGAGTCTCACACTCTCTTCTACCTATATGGAGCCAGCCGGGCCCTTCCAGGATGACACATGATGGTTGTGTCATTATTCACCGGCAACATCTGTCAGACTAAAGGAGGAAATGATCATACTCCACTTTTACTATTCCACACTTAACAGCTAATCACCCACCGCATCAGCTCTATCGACTCCATCGCCTTCTCTACACTTGATTGCATTTCTTTTCTTTTCCTCATCACTTTCTACATAATGTGACTGAGGGGCGGAGGCTTTTTATTGTCCGGTTTTACTGCAGCCTCCCAGCCAATTGGTCAGCGCTAATCAATAATAGTGTGGATGAGACACTTGTTTGCCTGATAGACGGTGGAGCATTAACATCCTGGCATTAGATCTGATGGTTGGAGGACAGAAGAGTAAAAGTATCAGCACTTCAAGAAAGAAAAAGAAGTTTGATGAAGGTATCATTTAAATGTGAATTATAAATTATCACCATGAAGATGTATTGTGAAGCTGCACAAACAGTATTGAGCTATACACTATATACACTGTGGGGTCAATAAGGAATCAATCCCATGTAACAGAGTCAAATTTTACAATGATCAGTCACTTACAACCTGAAATGTGATTTTTTTGAAATTTTGCCAATGATTGGAGATAAAGATTTATTTATTTTATTTTTTTATTGATCAAGAAACTGTATACAGTATATTCATCCAGATGCCCCCCAAAATATAATTCAATCTTCCATGGCGCAATATCTATTTTTGGTTTTTTTTTTTGTCAAAATCCATTAAGGACACATTTTCAAAATATTAATGATACAAGATTAGATTTCTCGCAGTCGTGTGGATTTAAAAAAAAAAAAAAAAATGTTTTTTACAATACATCTTGTCACATTTTCATATTGTGATATCTTGTCGCCCAACCTTTGGTATTCATTTATTGTTATAAAATAAGGAAATGTGTTTGGTTTGAACATGAAAAACTTTAAAGAACTGAAATAACTTTTCATATTATTGTTCTAAAATATGTGTTTGCACATTTTATGTTATTTGTATGAGTTTTGGAGAAGAAAAGTCACAATTTTTCCCTTTCTTCTCTGTTTTTTTTAAAAACTTGTCGTGAAATGTTGTCAGAAAATGTTGAACCACTGCCTTTGGGCAGATCAGTTTGCAAAACCTAAACTAAACATTGAATAATTTATTTAAGCTTTAAACAAACTTAAGTCAGGCTTGGTCTCACTGAAGCCACATTCAAACTACACATTGTAGTTGTTAAAAACTAATAAATTGGACACTGATTAAAATGTTCCTCGTGTAGATGTTAGTTTAACGTCTTCCTTAACTTAATTATTATTTACCACTTCAAACAATATCAGGAATGGATGTCACGGTTTTAAAACCATGCAGGTCGTAGCTTGTGGAGTGTTTAAATGTGTGGGTTTTTTTTTTTTTTTTTTTACAGTGTTTTGCTCTTGTAAAATAATTTCACTATAATCTGTATTTCCCCCAGGGTTAAGGAAGGACACCCAGCACACCAAACTTTGTCACATCTGACAACATTCCTTTATTAACCCATATTTTGCCGTTTGGCATTTCATATATTTGACTTGCAAAACAGACCTAATTACAGGGCTGCAGTATGCGAGCCCCACATCAAACAGCAAGTTACAGTAAAAGCCTGGCATCCCACTCCTCGCTCTCTTTTGTTTCAGCCTCCGCTCACCAGAAACACTGATTATAACAGGGGCATTAAAAGGGAATTACATCCAAACAATTTACACTTAATGTAGCAGCTGTATGAACATGGAAGAAAGATGGACAAAGATATAGCCGTATTAATAATACATGCTTTAATTAAGTGGCTGGGAAAGCGCAGAACACGATCAAGGAGCAAAAGAATAGCGAGACTAAAGCTGGAGAATGGTCGTGGGAGCTGAGAATGAGTTCAACAGTTGAAAGGGTTAAAACAAGTGAAGGAGGGAGGAGGATCCGTGAAGGCTGCCGTGGGTTTTATTCCTGCTCACTGTGATTCATGGGCAGTAAATATGCAAAGCCTGATGGCCATAAGGCAATCAGAGGAGTGTCACTCATCTACATGTTGCACAGCGCTCCATAATCCATCTGAGGGGAAAGGAGTAATGATAGCAGGAATAAGAGCAGGGAGTGTTTATTACCTCCGACAGATCCATAATGCATACAGATGTGAGGGCAGTGCACGGCAGCCTCTGGCCACAGAAAAAGTCCATAGAGAAAAGCAGACTGTGATATTGTTTTTTAGTGTAATGAAACTCAATCTGATTTAAGCACTTATTAGGGCAAATACATTTGGTGTGACATGAAGTTTTATGTGCTAGACTTAAAAACAGGCTGCTGGGGAAGTGGGAAAAGAGCTAAAGCAGAACGTTCAAGGTCAACAATAAATGATAGGGAGACTGAAAAATGAATGTAGTCACAGAAAGGAGAGCAAGGTCTACAGTTGGCAGAGGTCTGAGAATCAAGTAACAGTACTTTTCTTTGAGCAAATACAAGTCATATGAAATACAAGTAAAAAGTATCTCAATTAAATAGTAATCAAAGCAAAAGTTACTTTCACCCCCCATGTTTATTTTAGTAATAAATCTTGCCATGGTTGCCTTGCATACAGTAAACATCTCATGTATACACTTAAAAAAGGCAGAAACCAATCTTTGCACAATTGGAACTTCATTTATTTTCCACAAATACATCTGTATAAAATAAAAGGTTTGTCAAAATGTACTGGAAGACACTCATAGAATGGACATTGAGTGTAGAATGGGAAAGTAATGAAATAAAACATGTAGAGTAGCAGGCAATATGCACCTATTCAAGTTGGTTGCAACACGTCAATCACCAAGGAAGAAGAAAGCACAATTATTTTCAAAATAAAATAATTCAATTCAATATTGAATTTTTTTTTATCAGGCTCTAAGTATAGTTACATTTATTAACTCTAAAACATTGCCGTGCCAAATGTGCCATGTGCGTAACAACATAATAGGCAGTAACACCAAGTGGCTGGGCTTTGATCAGAAAGTGTAACGACTAAGAACATATGGATTATGTTTAATGCTCAAAGAAACCATGAAAAGGAAATTTAAAAAAAACAATCATAAACAATAATACTTAGTAATGGTTGAGTGTAGAAATGTAACAAATTACTTTAGTTCTTTTAGTACAAATAAAATGACTAATTTAGAAATATTATCAAAAAAGTACAAGTACCCATAAAACCAACTCAATTACAGTAACGCAAGTACTTGTAATCCATTACTTTCACCTTTGAAAGTCGGCCACATGTGGACGTTTTACATCCTTTTCCAACTGTGTGGATAAAAACTACAAGTGCCAATAAAAACTGTATATTCCCATCATCATGTTGACTTCTCCTTATTCGTCCACAAACACACACACACACACACAAACACTAGGCAACCCCGTCTCCTCTCAGAACACATTAGAAGCGAGATGGTGCTAGAGTAAGTAATAAATTGTGTTGGAACATTGATAAACTAATGCAATTACCTGCAGGGCAAGCAAGTCAGCTAATTTAAAGATAGCAGGTTTGCTCATGGGGTGGTGAGCTTCAGAAGAGGCCCCAAGGGTGAAAGATTGTGCCTTTATTACATCTGAGAGGTCAGCTCAGTGGCACTGTATTAGGATTGATCTTTTGATCCCTACCTGAAACCAAACCCCCCACAGCCCCCCACCCAAACACGGTACCGGCCCCATCTGGCCGAGAGGAAGAAAAAAATATATAGAAATCAGCTTATCCGGCACAAAGGATGGACTCTAGCAGGAGGGAAGCCTAATTGAGCACCACATCTCAGCTACACAGCAGAAACAGGAACCCAGAGGGTCGTAACAAGCCAGGCGTGACTTATTCACATAATAAAGCAAGCAGATATCTAAATGAGCCATTGAGCCAGCCACAGGGAGGGAGGCCATTAGGCCACGCCGACCATGGGTACATATTTGTAGATCTGCAATTGCTCTACCATTTGCATGTGTGTCTGCCCATAGAATTGCTACACTGGGCTGGTTTTTCAATATCCAAGTGAAACAACAGAATAAACATCAGCAGCAGCCTCGTAAACGAATCAGTCACATTTATTACATCCAAAAGTATTACAACCTGTATTTACAAAAAAATTTGCAAACATGCCACAGACTATAGTCACAGGTTTATCTTTTATCACATCGGACCTCTTGTTGTGAGAGTTTTTATTACATTGGGACTTAAATTCAGGGAAATCCAAAAAAGCGGAATTCTCCAAATACTGAAACCCTTATGGTGCCTGACACAAAAGTAAACTTATTGAAATAAAGAGGTGTCAGCACTAGAAAATGTCCTTTTAGATCATTTATTTAGGCACAATGAGGCACAACGGACATGTTTCGATTCTCTTTTCAGCGTTGAGACACTACGTAGAACAGCACCTTCAATACAGGAAGTATACACAACATCACAGGCATAACTTTCAAAATAAAACATATTACGCTTCCTAGTAGGATCTCTACCGAATAGCAGTACCTTGTATTTAAATTAAGAACCTTTGAGAAATGTGCTACAAAAACATAATACATGTGTTACTGGCTTTAGTCTGGTTTTCTCTTTAAGTCAAGTCATACATTTAAAGAATCCTTAATGACTTCAATAAGTCCAGTTTGTGTTAATATCCACTTATTGACCATTTAATAAAGCTTTACACATAGCTTATAAATAGTCCCCTGGGTTTAGTTACACAGGATTCACTCATTTTACATGAATTTACAAATGATGCAAAATAACCTTTAAGTTTTTCCTTTTAAAAACCCAAAACAACCCTTGGTTAAGATATAAGGAATTTTCCACACAACTGAATAAGAGCATGCTTGGATTGTTAAAAAAAAGGAACAAACAGCTGTATCACTGGCTCGAAGATTACCTTACATGCTTTCAGTGGCATTGTGCATTATCAATCCAATAAAAACACAATTCCATCCATGGGAACCAAATGTATTACATAAAGGAGCAAGGGTAAGTGTCAGTGGGATGGAAGAGAAGCTCCCTTTCAGAAGAAAAACCTTTTAGTCAAACCAGACTCAGCGGTGGCAAACATCAGCTTCAACCAAGTGGGGTAAGTGGAAAGTAAGGAGTGGGCAGAACAGGATGGATAGAGAACAAGTCAAGATATCCCAAGCTTGTTGAGCTTGAAACGACAAACTCTTCAGTTCAAGACGCAGAAACCTACAGGAAAACACAGAAAGACCCATATTGGTGAGCAAGGTGTCCAAAATTTACTTTTGAAGCATGAGGGACTCAGTGAATGTAAAAGAAATAATCTGAATGAAAGAAACAGCAGTTTAAACCTAAAGCAGAAGACCTTGATATTTTTGAGAAGACAAGCCCCAACTCTTCTATTGTAAGAACGTTCTGTACATCAGCAGTGTAGGAGCTGGTAAAATACGTCCCTAACAGGTAGTTATGATAAACTGGAGGATGACAATGAAGGGGTTTGTAGTTAAGAAGAGGATGAAATCCATACTAGTTTTGACAGGTTTTATATTCTTGCTTGAGACTTTTAGAATTAACTACAGCCTTTACTGAGGTACTTAGACATCTGAACCACAAACTGACAACAAACCTCTCTACAACCTAATGCTATTACTGCCTTGTTCGGCATCTCTCTGGTGCCTTTGACTAAAGGCAGGCATACACTGTGCAATCTTTGGCTTATTTTGAGCAGATTTTCGACTCGTGCGTCTATTTTGTGGGATCACGCGAGTCTCTGCTAAATTGTGTGTCGTGCATCGTGTAGGATACATGGGGTCACGAGAAGCAATTAACACCTCATGATCAGCAGTCTTATGGTCGTAAAAAAATCAAACATGTTTGAAATCCAGTCGCTCCTTGTGAGGGTATCACAGTTGAAGCAGTGCCACGGACTAGCTTACCGTAAACGTTCACACTGCGCATGCGCGAACACTGTGGGACCGGTGCAAAATTGACGGACTGTACTGCCCACGTCTGTCCAGCCAGCTCCTGGTCCATCACGTTGCCGTCTTTTCTTTTTTTAAAGCTCTTTCTGCTGAGATTTGCGAGTCTCTCTCCACTTTCGGGTTTTTCTTCTTCATCTGTTTTAATGGTGACGCTTCAGAGTAGTTCTTCTTCTTCTTCTTCTTCTTCTAATTTGTACGTTGCATTTCCGGAAACCATTCCATGTCAGGTATGAACGTACAGTGTGAGCAGTCAGATCGTGTCAGAGTGTCGGTCCGTAAAGTGTGAGAACATGCATCGGGCTCTGCATCTGAGTCGCACAGTTTGAGCTGGAGCTGAGTACAACGATTGAAAACAACGCACAGTGTATCCCAGCCTTAAAGCACAATCCCATGATAAAAATATTTTTTCAGTTGTTCCTGAATAATGTCGTATGCTGTCCTGTTTTTGACTTTACCTGTCAAGTAGACCTTGGACTCATTTATCTATTTTCTTATTTATCTATTCTTTTTTTTCTTATCCTGCTTCCCAGATGGTAAATGTCGCGCATCTGTGACCATGGTGACCACCATGTTCCAATGTGTTTGTTGATGTTGACTGTATAACTGTCATTCACGAGTACTGGGACCCTTTCTGTGCACAAAAAAATGATGGTGTTGAAAATCAACACCAATAATCTCGTTTGGATGAATTGGTTTTTATCAGCATCACTTTGCCCCACAATGTTATTGATTGAAAGAAACTGTGCAGTGCCAGGGATATTAAGTGTTACATTTAACAAATGTTATGTTTTTTTTTTTCCCATTCAGGTTGACAAAGTGACCAAAGAGAGGTCATTTTGTTGTTACAAAAGAGGATTTGTGTTACTCATTTGGGTCACACACACGCACGCACGCACGCATAATTAAGGCACTTATTCAGCTAGAAAGGCCTCGTTTGAGGATTTAGGAAAGCCATTAAAAGACAGATTTATGGCCTCTGAAGCAAAAAAAAAAAACTTAACTTTGGTAAAACACTGCCTCTTCTCAATCAGCAAAATAACACCAAGTCAGAAATAAGACAACATTTATCTCAAACACTGAATATCTTGTAATTACCATTTGTTTAGTCTGTTCTCGTCATCCGTGTATGTTGCTCCAGTTAAAAACACAAGGTCGTAACTGATCAGCAGATTTCTGTGGCTGTGGGTCAGAGGTCACCCTTTAATGTGACCTCTGACACATAATTAAATTGCCATCTTTAACCTCAGTTACAAGCTGTCACAGACCATCGGATTGCATGCTGCAAATCAGCGTGCCAATCAATAGCAGGAGGGAGAACAGGAGAAAGACATGCAGCGCACAGAGATTATCTTTAATGAAGTTGAACTGTACTGTGATCATGTTTGTGCATCTTCTAATTGGATCGTGAAAGAGACACTGCGACTCACAGAGTTGGAGATGGTCGTGGGACAGAAACTCACACTCAAGCAGCATCAAAAACCACTTCATTGAGACCGTGACATATCAGTGAGTTTAAACACTCAATTACTGTCAGGCCTTTACAGAGAAATACAAAAATTAAATAAACAACAGTGGTTTTAGTTTCAGTAAGGGGACCATACGTCCGGTTTTACCCAGACAAGTCCTCTTTTCACAGTTTTGTCCGGAAATATTTTACATTACATTAATTTAAATGACCGTAACTCCGCTAATATTTGCTCTATCTGGGAAATTCCACCAGTTTCTGAAAGCTAAGCTCTTTACAACCAACCGGGTGTTACATTACAGTAATTTCCTTCATACGTGATGGAATCATTAAAGATTTGTTTGGATGAAATCGTCACACGAGGAAAAGAGAAAGAGGACCAAAGTCCAAGACATTAAAAGAAACCAAGTAACAGTGGATTTAATTATTTTCTTATATTTTTAATGTCTAGGAGGAGATGTTTCTCATCGTTTCAATGATTGAGAGATTTTCAGTTATTTCAAAGATAGATTGTTAAAATGCATAATAAAGGTGATTGACTTCAGTCATTATTAAAGTCTTTGTCATAAAACCAGAAATTATGATTTAAACCTTACTGACAAAAACATATTTATTTATTGTCTTGTGTTTTACCACTGCAAGGTAGAGGTCGGCCTAAGTGACCTCATTTTTGGAAATAAAAATATAGTCACCCTAGCATCAGGAACACACTATTTCCCATAGTGCATTGCTAAAAGGCTGCCCAGGGCTTCATGTCTGCCATGAGTCAAACTGTGGCAGGAACCAACAACAACTGACTGATAGATAGCTCCTGCTAAGCATGTGTAGATTCTACTTATTCTCCCTCTTTGAAAACTCATACTGCTTTTATCTTGGTTTTGCTTCTTTTTTTTTTAAATAGTCTGGACACATTTTGTTTATTAGGGAACTTTTTTTTTAACTAAACATGACATTTTTCCATTTTCTTAAACCAAAATCTTTGCTTATGTAAAAACATTTTGGGCACTAATCCATATAGGACTTTAGAAAGAAAAATAAATAATGCCACTTTGGGAAACACATTTTTGCTTTATTTTTATTTTGAATTGTGTCCCCATAACTGTTTTTTTTGTTCATTTAATAAGTGTATCCAAATTGAAAATGGTGCATGTATTGTAAAAATAGAAATAAATATACCGTGGCAAAAAAACTATTAAATAAAGCAAGGGGTAGTGAATCATACAAGGTATGGCAAATTTAACAAGCATAATAAATAGTAATATTGCAAACAATATGTGTATACCTTGTGTAGAGCAATGGTGTGTCTCAACTATAAGAGTTTCAATCTGTGATAAGAGATCTTGAATGTTCTTATGAGCTTACATAAGAGCAAAACCCCTTTAGGCTAACTGGAGTCTCTAAATAAATCTGAGTGGTTTATATATATGTCCCTGTATTACCTGTAAATGGACCTTCAGATGCAATCGCTTCCATTGGATCAAGGAAACTTCTGAAACCTCAAGGATTGTGGCCACCCAGGACCTGCAATGTGCCATCAACAGAAAAGATAAATTACAATTACGCCTGACAAACTGAAAATTATCAAATCAGGAGAACTACAGTTTTTTTTACATTGTCTACATTCACGTACTGTAAGCAACGATTTCTAAATGAAAAGCAGCTGATGGTGCAAAAGAAAAGAAACTGTCCCTAAACTCAAATCATCCTGAGCGACTGTGCTGATTATGATTTAGAGGCTGCTGGTTTTGTTTCAAACTGTGCCTTGCTTTGTGGCCGGGGGGACCAGTGTTATTTAAATGGTTGTCGGGGTATAAAAACTAAATTAATCATGCTTTGGCTCAACTTGCTAGGGACTGAAATTTGCTTATGGAGGCCCGTGATCACATCAAATATTAATGTCTTCACAGAGAACTGGCGGAGCGATGGGGCAAAGCATCTGAAAGCACAGAGCACAACATGTCAGGCGGGGACACTCCTGGTTTTTAAACCAGCAACTCTTCATCTTATCTCAGTAAGTGTGGTCCAGGGAGTGGCCGAGATGTTGTTGGGGATTCATCTTTGTCTACATTAGTGCACATCTATGTGTGGTGATTGTGTTATCTGACGTGTAGAAGTGTTTTTGTATCAGTGATAATATTCAAATGAATGAATACAGAACATGTAATATGTATTTTCCAACTTGCTCCATATCTCCATGACCGACTTCCTGAGGCCCTACGGGCTTCAAAAACAAACTGCAATCATTTTCACTGACAGTCAGCGAATCGCCAAACAAACACAAGTGAGACTTTAAACACAAACCCCCATTTTTCCAGCTCAGCACTAAAGAGAGCAGCAGAGAGAATTACCATCACGGCAGTCCAAGGATTTGTGCTATTTGTCTCCCTGACACAAATCTGAGTGAAAATGCATGAAATGAATGAGACAGAGGCAGTAAACTTGTTCTTCCATATTTCCAGAGCTCACACAGAGCACATGAACAACATTCCCAGCCCACTGACACACAAAGGGAGGCCGAGCTGTAGCATTAGATCTACTCAAACAGCCGCAGACACAGTCCTGAATTGTCATTTTTGTGGGGCTATTCCACAAAACGCCACTAAATAATTGCCAGGGATTGTCGAGTCCTGTGACACTTAGCCTAGCAGCGAGGCAAATTAAAGCTAGTGTGGGTACTTGTTCCGTCAGAAATTCTAAGTTTCGGCACATAAATGAGAAGGAGGGGGGCGTGGTTTAGTTACGGAGGAGGTGGTGAGAGGGTTCCCATGATGAACAGCAGAAATTCCATGAAAGCAAATCAGATTCCTCACAATTATCTCAGTGAACGCGACACAGTCCAGGGGGGGCCGGGTAACCATGAAGTGGAGGACACTGATTGGCTTATTTCTCCTCTATTATTTGAAGCTGAGGGATTGTGGAGCCCCTCCCAGCAGGTGTGCTACATACAGTCTTTTGCAGGAAGCCAAAACCTTTCAGTCAGTGAAGGTTTGGAACAAACATAGGCAACTGGCGGCCCAGGGGCCACATGTGGCCCTCGCTCGGATTTTGTGCGGCCCCAAAATAAATGAAAAGAATAAATCCAATTACAAACAAAATAACAAAAATGCATAAAATGATTCCAAAAAACATACAAAATGTCTGCAATAACACAAAAAAACTACAAAATAAATAGACACAAAATAAGACAAAAAAAATACATACATTACAGAAAAATACACAAAATCATTAAAAAAGGCATACAAAAACAATAGACTTAAAACACAAAACGATAATAAAAATCCCCAAAATGACTCTCAGAAGCATACATTACAGGGAAATAAACAAAATTACAACATTACACAAAACAAGCACTTAGAAAAATTAAAAGGAAAGATCAGACGATCACATTTCTGCCACCCCTGTGATAAAAGTTACTTACATCTCTAGTTGAAAATATTAAAAAACTTCCGATATCAACTTTTGTTAAGCAGAAAAAGAAAATTGAAGTGGTGTGTGTAGCATTGAAGATACAAATACTAAGTAAGTCACTCATGCAGACTATGTTTTCTTTTCTGCTAATGATCAAAAGTAACGTGCATAAGGGTGCTTTCACACACACACAGTCTGGTGGAGTCAGTGCGATTCTGGCTGTGAATCTGCAACATTGTTGCATTTTAACTTGGTCCGGTCTGCTTTTACACATTCTATTTGCCAAGTGCACCAAACATTCTGAACAACGTCACACAGGCGAAACGGTCGGTCGCCGATTGGACAAAATACTTCAACCTCCATTGCCTTGATGATGTGGCGCTGCCCTGTCACTACTGACAGTTGCGTCGTCACGTCCTATATTTGTTCTCTCTTCCTATGTTTTCCAAAGGAAATGCTAAAACAATCCCAGCAGAAAAGTCATTAATAATAATTTTAAATAACCCATAATCACATGATGCCACAACCTGCACTAATGCTCTACATAAACACAGAGGTGACTCCTCTCCGTCTCCATCTGTCAGCGCTCAGAGCCGTCATGTCACCGGTAACTTACCGGTCAGGATGTGTAATATGTGAAGATATGAGAATATATAAGCAGATAAAACAGAGCAGTCAAATGTGCAGCCATTGCTGATCATGTGAACCGTTTGGGAAAACAGAGATGAGTGAATTAAATGAATGATGCGGGACAAATACGGGAGTGAGGAAATGTGACGTGTTTTTGTGTGTGCTTACAAAACGACTCTGAAAATGGATGGATGGACAGATAGATGTGTGTTGCTGCTGGTGCACTGGGTTGTGAATGTGTGGTTATGTCCGTTACCGTGACGGCAGGCACGTAGCAGCAGCAGCTGCTGCTCTGTCAGTGATGGAGTTGCTCTTTTACAATTAAGCTTCATTGTAAAGTCCTATGTTTGGTCCTGGTTGCTTTCCCACATTTTTCAGAGGAACAGAGTTCCAGTGACCTTTCACATATCGCGAAAAGACCGAGTATCCGAGGAAGCAAAGCATAGTGCGGAGCAAAGATGTATGTGTGAAATCACCCTGAAATACTGTTAGCAGTAAGAAAGCAAAGTTAACAAAAAACAATGCTAAACACATGAAAAGAAACCCTGATGAGAAAATGCCCAGAGACCAAACAGACTGTCCACTTATGACAGAATGCAAAATAAATGATTAGAGATAAAAAGGAGCTACAGTAGAATTCCATTTAAAGGTTAATAAAATTATAAAAGGAGTACCAGAAAATATATTTTTTCTTTTAGACAAAAAATATATAAAAAAAAAATAACTGGCTGAAGTTTACTTGGCTAACCAGTGAACCAGCATAAGAACAGGGTGAAGGATTAAAATCAAAACAAAAAGTTCAGCAACTGCTTTTAAAATAATCTTCTTTTATCCATTCACCAGCTTTCAAGGGAAATACAGTCAGTCGAACAAATCCCTCCCACAAACAAGACGCCATGATATAATCAATGGAGTTCACTTCACCTGTCAGTGTTATGGCTCCTCTGTGCATGTGTGAAAACGCTGAGGTCACTTTGCAGAGGAGTCCATGTTTTCTGAGGTTGAACCCTAGAAGATATTCAGTTAGTGGTGAAAATAAATGAATAACTAAATAAAATGTAATGCATGTTTGAAGAGAAGCTAATAAGAAAAGATAAATGGACAATTGATAGATTAAATCATCCTCTTACCTTAGTGTGATTAGTGATAATTTACCTTACCGATCCACATTTTAAAAGAAAAACTGACGTAACCAAAAGGATGTATTGGTTGCTTTCAGGATGTATGCTCTTACGGGGAAGAGGAAGTTTTTTTGTTTTTTTGAAATGGTCTTTTTAGCTCTTTCCAGAGCAACATTTTTTTTCTTTTTTTAACTTTCTGCCATGATGTTTCTTTTTTCGTTGTCATTTCGGTTGTTTTTCTTTTCCTTTTTTTCTTTTTTTTTTCTGGCAGGATTTTTAAAGACCATTTCAATTCTTTATTTTTTTTTTGTACAATCCAAAGTAAAGCTGTTAACTCAGAACCCAAGCATTTGTACAAATCACTCAAATCCAGACATAAAATATTTACACATAAGCAATGTGAACCGGTCTAACTAAAAAAAAAAAAAAACACTAGTCTGCAAAGGTTAGTCTGTTAAGTCACAGCACAAGTCTTCAACCAAATGTGTCAAGTTAGCTTTCATAAATTGTAGCAAACTATTTTGCATTTTATAAGCTAAACAAAGCAGAAAAAAAATCATCTACATTAAGAGCAATTTAAAAAATTCTAAATTTGGTTTACAGGTTAAAATAATTAAACTTGCTCGTCTGCAGAGCAAGCAACATTTCAGGGGGGAAAAAAGGACTAGTCTGAGTGAAATGTTCTGTATTTTAAACAGTCATTTTCATGTCAATGTTGTGTTTATCTGCGCCAGGAACGAGGCTCGTTGTCGTCATCCTCCTCGTCGTCATCCTGCAGCACGGCGTCGTCACTCAGAGACTCCTCTGGAAACTGAGCAAAGAAATAAACACTGAAGTTACTGTTGGTGATTAAAAAAAAAAGTGAACAAAAGCCAATTCAAAGTGGAAAGGCATTTTATTGGAAAGCTTACTTAAAGGGTCTCGGAGGGGCCTGAATTTTCAACCTGAGCATCGTTATACTGGTTTAATGAAAGTATAAGAAACCATGCAGAAGCCAAATAAAGCCACAAGCCAGTCTTTTCCATGATGTGTAATAGCTCCCTCTTTTGTTTAATAAGTGTGCAACACAACACAAAACTTGTATTAAATAAATAAATGGGAAGTCTGGGCTCAAACAGCCTCTCAGAGGTAAATATTTATAGGCAGATTTGTTGTATACTTTTATGAATGCCAGCATTACGAGCAATAAGCCCAGTCCACAGTGTCTCACTGACGGAAAAAAAAGCCTCCACACACCTCATCCTCCTCTGGTTCTGCCTCATCAGCGTCCACAGTGCTGAGGGTGGTGGGGGGCTTGTGCCACACCAGGCGTAACGTCTGGTTGTTAAGTCTCACTCCGTGAAGAGCCGCCTGCAGGTGGTCGCCGCAGAGACGCGCGCCGATGAGAAGACAGGCATGTAAACAAGAGGCCATAACGCAGCATGTTGTTTGTGATTATCCAGCACGAAAAGAATGTGAATGTCAGAATCACACGTTAAGAGAGGCACAAAAAAGCAAATAGTTGCTCACATGCTCTGCCTCCATTCTGCTCCTGTAGGTGATGACTGCAGACAGGTGGTTTTCATCAATCTGGCAATCTTCAATCTCTCCAAATTGCTTCAAAAGTGGAAAGACATTTAATAATTAAATTAACGCCAATGATTTATTGTTCAGTTACTTTAACTTTGAGTTGCTTTTTGCTGCTGTTACTGCCAATAAAAAGGTCATATTTTCACCCATGTTTATTGATTTGTCTGTTTGCAGGATTATGTCAAATGAACACATTTTGACTAAATTTTAACCGAAGATAAACCAAACACCTTGGAAGATTCCATTGCATTTTGGAGGCGATATGGATCAATATAACGATTCCCTCTTTCATTATTGGTGAAATCTCCAAAATTAATCTCTGGATTCGTAATTTGCCGATCTTTATAAAATTTGACTCAATTGTCAGATTGGTTCTTTAATGAACTCAAAGTTTCATCCAGATCAGATCCTGATTGCATTTCATCGCAATTCTTTAAATTAATTCTGTTTTGGATCATTCCATCTAATTTAATGTATAATTTTTAATGGGGATAATTTATTCCAAGCCCTTAAAGTGTGAATGATCTCTGAGAGCTCTTGTTTAATATAAAAACTGCAGTAAGAGTTCAGGTAAGAATTCTATTTTACACTTTTGCATTTGCTGCGTTTCTCCTTAAATCTAATGTTCTTGTGTACCATCAGTGAGTTATTTCTGACCGTACAAAATATTCAACAGCCTTACAATTTTGAGGATAGTGATACAAGTATGATTACAAACTTGTGCAAAAAATAGTGGCAGCTTAGTCAGATGTTCAGTGGTTTTGTACATTTGCTGATTGTCATTTGGAGTTAAACTGTACTTGAAGACAGCTGTTTTTTTTTGTTTTTTTTTAACGTTGAATGAAAAGTTTCAACATTAACAACAGGAGCAGTTTGAGTTTGGTGCTGCACTGTGCAAGAAAACCACCAGAGAGCAGTAGTGAAGATTTTGCTGAAAACCTCAGTTAGTTAAGAATCATAAATCATCATATCAGCCGCATTTTCTGAATCTGATTTCAAAATAAACATATTATAACTTCAACTTGTAATAAATTATGAAACATCCTTCACTGACTAACTCACAGCAAAATGCGGCAGCAGATTGACACAGTCCGACTCTGCAAATCCAGAAATCTCCAGTGCCCGGGGTCGATGGTCCACGACTGCGTGCCGTGGGGGCCCTCTTCCCCGTCCCCTGGAGCCTCTTCCCCGGGCCTTGACAACACCACGTCCTCTGGTGTGAACACCTCGGCCTCGTGCTGGAGACAAGAGTCCCCTTTTAGCTGCCTGAGAGCCCCCCCCCCAAAAAAAACAAGAGTTTAGAAACCATGAAGCTACAGCAGAAAACCAACTGACAGATCAATGCTAACAAAGGCAAGAACGCCCCCGTGTGGCTGCTGACTGCACTGCATTGTTCAAACTACAAGTATAAGATGTATTAGTGAACTTTATTCTCTATTTATTGTGTTTCATTGTTCATAAGTCAAAGGCAAGTAATAGAGAAAATTATAATTGAAGAAGTGTGTGTGTTGAATGGTAAAGATTTACCTCAATTTGCAGTTGGGTGTACTTGAGCTTCAACAAAGCAGTGTCCTCTCCTGCCTGGCTCTTTTGGTAAAGGTCGAGCTCAGTATCCAGAAGTTCTTTTTGTGCCTGTAAAATATTTACAGAAAAAAAACAAACACCACTGAAATGTAAGATCAATAGAATAACTAACAGTCTGATTTGGTCAAAGACCAATTTTCTGACAAACGCCACTAGGAAAACAGCAAAAAGAGAAGAGAGATTTTTGTTAGTGTAGTAAAACATGCTTTCACAGTAACCCTGCAGCCTGTTATATTCTGAATCTGCTACTGGAACAAGTTAAGTGTAAAACGGCAGCAGTGGCATGTTTGGTTAACCTCCTGAAGTACTGGCACTGTGCTCTAGTTTACTCTTCAAACTGGGAGACGTTTAATTACCTCCGCCTTGCTCTTAGCTGCCCGAAAAGGTGTGCAACTATTTGAGATGCCCTTTATCTCATCTTGTAGTTTGGTGATGCTCTTCGTCAATATTTCCAAAGTTTCCATGATCTTCGCTTTATCTTCTGTCTTCATTGATTTGTTCTTCTCAAGTTTAGATATTAGAAGCTGGGGCAAAATTAAACAAGAAGCCAAAGATAAATCTATTATTTCATCTCATTTTGATTATATAAACTGAATTTCAACGTATCATGCTAATGCATTTTGTTGTAAAATAAACTTGATACCTTTTGAGTCTCAATGTGTTTCTCCAATATTTCCTGTTTCTTCTTTCTAACATCCTGCTGAAGTCTTAATGCTTCCTGAAAATGCAACAACAGCAAGTGATTACTGAAATTGAAATAATAAACCATACATTTAATTCTCCTCTCTGATCAATGCACTTTGGTGTTAAATTCTCACCCGTTTCTTCTTCAGGGCCTCCTCAGAATGCCTCTGAGCTGCTTTCACTGCAGCTGGATTGTACACAGTTTTAGTAAGGCCCATGGATGTTGAAAAAACCTGGACAGTTTGAAAAAAAAAAAAAAAAACTATAACCTTTTACATTTTAAAGAAAAAAAGTGTAACTTTTTATAAGTAGGGGAACCCCTCTACTCACAGACTGGACAGATGCTTTATCCACTGGTGCAACTGGTTTTACTGAGAAATCCAAACGGTCCTTCACCGACATTTTAGTGGGGTTCTGGGAGAAAGCAAAAAAACTGTTTACCCCACTTTACTTCTACTTTAACACGTAAATACAAAAACAAAACATTCTGATCATACACTCACCTGTGGGGTGACACTGGGATCCTCAGAGGATTCAGAGTTTGAAGGAAGAAGCGGGCCCAGCCGGTCCTTGACAGACTGTTTAAGAGATGTGGCTGGTGGCTGCTGGAAACAAAACGGTTATATCTACACATTAGATGTCTACCTAAACACTATTAAAGGGATCACTGTTTTTACAAATGTGGCCTAAAATCTTTGAAATGTCCTTAAAAGATTTATGCCTAACAAAAGGCAAAGGTAAAGATGTCAGTGTAACCCTCTTTGGTTTACTGAAAGAGGATAAAAACAGTTGTGACCCGAAAAATAACCTATGACCGTTGGGGCGACAATCCAACTCTGCAGTTTGGTAGTAGACAATGAAGCAGAGAAGACAAGTGAGTAAATCACAAACTGTTGAAGGACTCCCACCCAAAAGGATTTCTATCTTCAGGGTTTGTGCGTCTCCAACAGTCTGTATCTTTTCCTGATTATGTAGAGCAAACAAAAGCAGCACAAACTGTCGTTTTGACCAAAAAGCTGCTAAATGATCTAAAGAGCAGCCTGAATGTATCACTCCAATAGAAAAAAATGGGATGTTTACAGGCAAATGGGGCTGTGTGAGATGGTGGAATAAAGGTTTTAAAACAGTGAAGTAGTCCCATTTTTCAAAATTAATAAAATGAAAATGGTGCAAAAAAGGCATTTTGTTAGGCATTGATCTAATAATAAGGTCATTTCAAAAATTGAAGGCCACATCTGTAAAAAACAGTGGAGGATCCCTTTAATAATGTGATTACACACGCAGCGTATGAATCTACTAAACCTAACAATGATCTGAGGGAGTCTTAATGGATCTACCGTGGCAGTCGTGTTCTGAGGAAGCTGCGGTAAGCGCAACAGTCTCTGTCCTGCATCTTCACGAAACCAGTGCAAGTTGATGAAGCGGTTGTCGAGAACAGCTTCTGTGCTTCGCATCGCACGCTTGGCTTCTTCTGGAGATGCAAACTCAATTAGCGCCCCCCCTGGGTCATTCTGGTACGCCACCTGTGAAACAAATAATCCACCCAGAAAAATGTAACATTCCAGCAGTGTTTGGGATTGTGATCTTTACTCATTCTAAATAACAGAATAATGGACACTTTAAAAAATACTCGAGATAGTAAAGCAAATATCCCATAATAGCAAGAATCACTTTGCTCCGATACCGACCTGTAGGTTGACGATGGTGCCAAACTTGCAGAAATGCTCATTGAGTTTGCTGATGTTGTTGAGGTCAGGAGGGATTTGCCGAACAAGCACCTTGGCGTTTGGAGCGAACTGATGTCTTTTGTAGAAGCCGTGTTGGCTAGGTTTGTTCATGTTGGGACTAAAATTTCAAACATTGTTGAAGACACACAGACAGACCTAAAATATTTTTAAAGTTATAAAAAGTGAAGTCTTACTTTTCAAACCACGGTTTTAGAGCGGGCAGGCTTCCTTCATGGGGAGCAGCAGGTCTCTTCCTTAAATTAGTCTCCATGACGATCCTCATGCTGTTGTTCACATTTTTCTCTGTCGCCAAACAAAACATTGACCAATTAGCATTTTAAAGACCCAACTTTCTTTTATGATTAGCTGTGTTTTCATTGCAGATTTTCGCAAAATAAAAGCAATATTTCTAAATGTCCACAAAGTATAATTGCGCTTTGAACGTGTTTCCATTGAACGTTGTTTTGGGTAGCAGCCTCGTAACTCCCATGAAATCTCATCCTGCGAGACTTCGCTGCATGAAGATGAACGCTTAAAAGCTCCTTAAAACACTCTATTCCTTTGCTATTTGCTGTCTACTGTGTCAGTAATAATTCCATAGCATAAAAAGCAAAGAAATGTCTCAGTCTCCTCTTCTGTCCACACGTACAGCCCCAAATTTTCTTGGAGAAAAGTGGTCATGTGACCAGGTACGTCACCTTCTGAGATATGTATTTACGGAAAAATAGTTTCTATAGCACTTTTGCGATACATTTCAATATTTGAAAACCTTCTCATTAAAGCTTAAAAACTTTTTAGTGATATTTGAGTGTTTTTTTCTAAATGTAACTGTTTCCATTCCAAAAATAATCATTCCTAAAACTAAACGACATGTTACAATTAATAAACGATAAACTAGGTTCAAATATTTATTTTGAAGCTGCTCATGTAACCAATATTTATTTAAAGACACTTAAATATCAAATGCACTGAATTGGCCTTGGTTCAGGGAACTTTTCTCTAAAATATCTGGAATTAAGCAATTATCCCAGTGCCACAGGATATTTGTATCAATAATAAGGCACAAAGCCTGCACATTGAACGAGAATTATCACTGCATAGGATAATCAAAATATAAATACTGTATATTACATAAAACAGAAGATTGTTAAATGTAACAATAAAAATGCACTTAATGCTAATGTGCAATGAATAAAATTGGATACAATTATGGGGCTGTCCAAAAATTCTAAAAATTGTCAAATTATAAAAAAAAAAAAAAAGAGAATAGGCGAGATCGCAACTGATATGTGCGAGAGACTGCTCTCTGTAAGATTTATGAGAGATTTCCAAACTTCAGACATGTTGCAATATATGCAAATACATCATAGCACAATGATTGATAAATTAAGATAAGTGCATGGTTTCTACATGAACTCTGACAGCTTAACTGGTGTTGAAAATACCTCGTGGTGGATGGTCAACGTCCCCCAGAGTAAGCCCAATCAGGTTGGGTCTCTGTGTGTAGCGCTGGCGAAATGGGGGCCTGCCAGTGTTGGTAATGCTGGGAGCCTCAGGATTATATACATCGGTGTCATAGTGATCTGTTTAAAAAGCATAAAATGTAAAACAACAAGGTGGCAAACATTACCTTTGTCATAACAATTCCAAAGTCTACCAACGTTCATGAGCCCTTACCTGAAGTGAAGAGCGTTGCTGAAGGCGGAGGGACAGACAAGCGCATCCCAGAGGTGACAATAGTGGGAACAGAGCTGGTGATTGAGTTGGGAGGAGCATCCATTCCTGACGGCTGAAGCGGAGGTAGCGGAGGTGGAGGACCTGTGTCAAATCAAGGGAGCAAAACTTAACAGAATCTCACAGAAGAACAAAGTTCAACGACAGAAAAGACTTTAACAGCCTGTGGATGCACAGATATGCATGAAAGATAAACATGTGCACATTAGAGGGGTCCACATTTTTTTATTTCAGATTTTGAACATTAGAACCCTACATTTGGTTATAACTTCATTATACTTATTTAATCCAAATAATTTGGGTAAAAACTTATGCAAATGAATTAATATGTAGAGGTTGCACAGGACACTTGAAAATTGCTCCATAGTATAACATAGCGAGCTGAAATAAAAGAAGCATTAATGAATAATTTGTTATTTTGTTCTGCAAAAACAAACATAAAAAGCATAACAAACATAAAAATGTTACTTAGAAAGTCCAGCAAGCACTGTGGCTTTGTTGACATCTGCTGAAGAATTTTTAAGAATTTTTGTGGCAGATCCAGAGTTTCAAATAAACGCATTGTGCCAGTGATGACAAAATCCCTGATCTGCTTCCTTTCATTATCTGCTTCATTAAAGGCATCACAATGCTTTGGTGGAATCTCTAAACCTTCCTTTTCCATAATGTTATGTGTGTATAATGTATATGTAATTAGTCAATTTCCAAGAAACTTTGAACAGCTTGTGCAACCTCTAAATCATCTTCATTTTCTTCCAAATTCCTTTGTAAATCATCTTCCAAAACCAAAGCAGGATTCTAATCTATTGAACCTTAAAAGAAGGGGTCCCCAAACTACGGCCCTTGGGCCACATTCAGCCCGCCTAAACAACTGGAGTGGCTCACTTAACGATCCCAAACAATCACTGTAAACATGGCCTGGCTCCGTTCACAGACCACGCGCGCGCTCCACAGGAGCGCATTGGTGTTCATACTCGGCACATTCTCCGTTGCAATACCCGCAGCCAAGTCAGGGGGCGGTAGAGAAAATTCTACACGAAGTAGAAGCAGTACGGCTCTGTACTAAAGAAGAAAAGCCCGTGGAAGGAAGTAAACAAAGTGTGTGCAGGCGAGGAGAAGATGTCGAAACTTTTGTTGAAACGGAAAATTGATTCATAGTGCAGAGTTTTTAAACAGCAGTGGACATATTAATATTTTTTGTCCAGTGCAAGAAAAAGGCAGTTTTTCTAATCTGCAAAGAGAAAGTGGCGTTATTCAAGGACTTTAACATCTGCCGACACTATGAAACCCACCATGGAGGGCAGTATGCCAGCTTGCTGGGCCAAGTGAGGAGCGATAAAGTGGCTCGGCTAATCAGTGGGCAATGCTACGCCAAACACAGGTGGACCTGTCATCCGTTCGGGCCAGCTACAAGGAAACAAAACTGATTGCCTTCATCACCACAGCACAAAAACCTCATCTAAGAGTCATGTAAATACAAAACCAGATCAACTTATATATTTGTTTGTTACAATGTATCTGTATAAATGTTATTTCACTATAGCCTTAATAAACACATCTTTTAGACAAAATACTTGACTATTGTTAACTCACCTTTATCTGAGAATACAAAATCAGCTCAACAAGACAACACTACCTGATTCTAAACATTATTCTCGATTAATATTATTTCAATGCATGGCCTTAAAGAAACAAACAAACCTGAAAATACAAAATAATTACCGTTTGTTAACTCACCTTTATGTTACTCTATACATACAAATTCAGCTCACCTTAATAAAAGTACTTCACCTGATGTTTACTAATATTCTGTATTAATATTATTTCACTACCTGTAAAGACAAAATACCTACCAATTGTTAACTCACCTGTACCAATTACAAAATCACATCACCTCATTGTTACCTGGTATCAGCTTGTGTTTTTATTTTCAATAAAATAAAAGGAGTATCTGCGGTACTTAAAATAAACACGTGAAGACTTTATAACTTTTTTTGCAAACCAACAGGTGGTGCCAAAGCCCAGCTGCAAAAATATCATTGTAATCTCCACAATAATAATGGGTGTCATTTTGGTCCATATAGTTTCCTGTTATAGACTGAGCCCAGCCCCTTATCACAGAAAAGAAAGTTGATGTGGCCCCCAGCAAAAAAATAGTTTGGGGACCCCTGCTTTAAAGTCTGCATCCTCCGCACTGCAATTTTCAGTCATTTTCTTTGTACAATTTCTTTGCAATAACTTAATGAGTCAGAGTGTTGTTTGACAATTCCCAAGATGCAATTGGTCGTGACTGATTTAAGGCAGATTTGCAATTAATTAATTTAATATTAGTTTTTTAAAATAGCTCCACACCACGAGTATTTGTACAAGGTTTCTACTTCTAATTACTGCATTTAAAAAAGAATCTAAGGTCTTACCTGCAACAGGAGGAAGGCTTGGTGGAAGGACACATGGTGGGGGCACGGGAGGTCGAAGGTTCACGGGTGGAGGGGTCATGAGAGGCGGGGGTGGTGGGAGTCCTGGGGGAGGGGGTGGTTCCACACCAGGGATTGGTGGAGGTTGAAATGGTAGAATGTTGGGCAAATTCACATCCTCCACAATGACCGGATCACTTCCATGATCAAAAGGACACATGTCCCCCCTCATGCAGAAGCCCTTTTCTAGGAACACAAGTGTAAATCATCAGAGTGACAACAAACTGTAAGCAGTAACAAATACCAGCAATCAGGGTTGGGGTCAATTATAATTGTAAATATACGTTGTCGTTGTATAAGTAGTTCAATTGTAATTGATCCGATATACGACTTTGTAATTGTAATTTGCATGAACATTACATAAAAACTGTCAATTACAATGTAATTAAATGCAAACCTGGGGAACCATGTTACAGTTCTACTGTATGTCTTACACATACGCAGTTAACAATGATCAAAATGTGTTTCAGATCAAGTTTTCCCAGTACCTGTCACTTCTCTTCAGGAATAATTTTACCATTTTTAAAATAATTGAAATCGAGGGGTATAATGACAGAAAAAAGGCTCAGACACCCACACCAAAAATATTAATACTAATATTTATATGTATAAGGAAGCCTAACAAGGTAACCAAAAGTTGAAAAACAAATTGGATGATAGATAATATTTTTTTGTGTATTTTACAGTTGATTTAAAACATGGGCCAAAACAACCTGTTAAACGGAAAGCTAACAATTATTATAGGTTTAGTAATTAACATTGATTGTTATTGAACTTTAGTAATTTAGAACGTAATTGTAATTGACTTACAGGAGAAAATAATAACTGTAATTTTAATTGGAAAAAAGCCAGTCACCGTAATCATATTTGAGATGTAATTTAACATGGATAATTGAAGACGTAATTGTAATTGAAAAACGTAGTTGACCCAAACCCTGCCAGCAAGCGTCTCCTCCGTACCATCATAATCACGGCATCGCTTCCTCTGCGGAGGGGGTTGCACCCTGCTAAAAGGAGCACGGTCTACAGGGTGCTCAGGGTGGAAGTCTGACCAGCTCTCTGAGGTGTTGTTGCTATGGTGATGGGTCGGGGCTATGACTGTGATGGTGCTGTTGAGCGTTGGCACGGGGAAGTGCGAGGTGATGGAGGCGGAGCCAATGGTTGCCGTTGTGAAGCCGTCGCTGCTCTCCAACCTGTCGACTCTGTCATGCTCGTACTTTATCTTCCCCAAGTCTCTCTCTGTAAAAACACAAAGTTACTGAAGGTAAAGCTGTGCGATATGACAATATATATTGTAGTGCAATATAAAAACATCTACTGTCCGACATAACCCTCTATCATTTATATCGCAAATTTAATGTGTGTGGATTGGGTCCCCCGGAGCGACCGGAATCATTAATTAGACAAACTGTGTCACTACAGCCAATGCGACTCTTCCAAAGAAAAAAGCTGCAAATGTGTCTCACAAGGAAGTGTAAATTTATCTCCTCCTGCTCTAGAAGGACTTTGAAAAAATACAACCTAACAAAACCTCGACTATTATTTATGAATTTTGTTAAATTCATATCAGGTACAGCTTAAAAGTGTAAAAAATGTTGTTTTTTGTGCCCCCTGGTGGCATTTTCACATACAAATTGACAAATCAGAACAAGTGACAACAGTATACTGTATGTAGCAAAAGTCACGAATATTCCATTATTGAGAACATTCTTAAAGGAGAAGTACCATTTATTTTAAGATATTTTTTAAGTTTATTATTATTTATAATAAAAAAAATAAACAATGAATAGCAATTTTCCATTCATTTCATGTAATTTTAAAGAAGAAATACTATATTGAGATATATATATCTTTATCAGGATATAACTCTACCTATATCGTTATCAGTGTTGGGCGGTAACGACATCACTTTTTACAGTAACTAGTACTGTAACGCAATATTTTTCTAAAGAAATAACGCCGTTACTGTTACAATATGGTGCATTTGTCCATTACTTTGCTAGCTGCAGTGTACTTCCTGTTTACAGTGGCACTACATTTTTTTGTGGGACAACGTGCCAACACGGTAAAACAGTAGAAGAAGAAGCATTGTCAGCGTGTTTCTGTTAACATCACGTGAGCCAATCATGGCGAGTCAATGCGAGAGCAGGACGTGCTTCTCAGAGTGGAAATACGTGCATTATTTTTGTCTCCAAAAGATGCATCAGTGAAGCTAAGCTAACGCTGCGGCTGGATTTTAACGGACTGTGACTGTTATCCAGGAACAGGTCAGCCAAACTATTGCACGGTATGTTGTTGTACATATGCAGCCTGTCGCTGCTGCTGAGTCACTGCTAACAGCAGCTCATTAGCCTGATATGTTTAGCATTGTGTAGCTGAGAAAAATGCTGTGAATTAGTTTTTCCACATTTATTTTTATAAGCATTTTTAACAGCAGAATATGCACCTGGAATATGCACAGCTTACTTTACATTACTGTGCTAAGGCTGAAAAATTACAGTTTTAATTTTGGAGCAGCTGTTTTGTGCTTTATATGCACATCATTTATGGTTGTTTTATAGCAGTTGATCAACAGTGGATTATTATATTATTACAGCACTAATATGAAGCTGTTTGGACACAAATGACCCAAAATAAATAATACATTCTTTAATTCTAAGTAACTCAAAAGTTACTTTTTCCAGTAACGCATTACTTTTTGGTGTAAGTAATCTAAATAGTAACTGAGTTACTTTGTGAATGAAGTAACTAGTAATGGTAACTAGTTACTTTTTTCAGTAACTAGCACAACACTGATCGTTATACACAATTTTCTCCATATCGCAAAGCACTATGAAGAAGTATCCAGCGGCTATATGTACATTTAAAATATAGGCTCTGCACTCTGTAACAGTGTATTTATTCAGTTAGGTTTTGGTACATTTTAAACTCTGTGGGTTATTTTTCTTTCTTCAGTGTTGCTTTAACTATTCATTTGCTCACACTTCTATTGATACTAATCATCATGACATGCAAAACATTACAATTTTTAATTACTAATAAGTAACTAATAATAAGTTACATCTTAGTTAAAAAAAAAAAAACTATTGTAAATAAACATTTACAACATGAAAAAGCTACTCTATGCTTTATTTTTCACAGGCTGTGACAGTCTGTATGTATTAAGTGACGTCGTAACACAAAACACCATTACACAAGGCCTTAATGTCATTTAATTGTTTTTTTTACCTCCACTTCTGCTTGGTGAGTGAGTTCTGCTGACTGAGCGGCTCCTGCTGCGATCGCGGTCCCTGTCACGATCTCGGTCCCTTTCCCTGTCCCTCTCTCTGTCGCGATCCCGCAGCCTCTCTTTACTCCAACTCCGGCTCCGACTACGGCTGAAACTGCGGCTGCGACCTCTCCTGCGGTTGTAGCGATCCCGGTACGAGTCCCTCCTTGGTGGGTTGCGGTCGTATTCCCTTTTCCTGGAGCGATCATCTCTCTTACGGTCATCTCCTCTCCTGTAAAGAAACACAAGAAAAAAATGTTTTATCAACTTACTAGTTTTTTATATTTACAAAACAAGTTCTACTTTATTTTTTTACTAAATAGAAGAACCTACACACACCTGCTGTCTCTACTGTAACGTGAGCTCGATTGAGGAGGGCTTGGGTTTACTCGTCGAGGAAACTTCTTATCTCGCTCCTCTTCCCGACTTGGCTAAACAAACAAGGAAAAAAAAGTTAGTTCAAAAATATGTCATTTCATACTGTTAGTGTTAAATATATAAACCATTTGTCAAATATTTCTGATAGTTACAAGAAAAATACCTCCTCTTTCTTTGGCTCTTCTTTCTCTTCTTTGACTGCAGAGACTTCCTGCTCCGACTTTGGGAGGTAGCTTCTGTTGCTAATGGCTTCAAACAGTTTATCCACAAATAGCTGGGTTTCTGCAAAATGGGTAAAGTGATCAGACTTTACGAGCATCATTAATTATCTTCTATAACCAGCAGCAACGTGCTGAGGGCTATACCATTTTACTAAGGATGTAAGGCAGCACACACGTAGCTAGCAGCTATTTCAGGCTACAAAGACCAAATTCCATTTTAATGTCTACCAAACAGTTTCCAATATCATTCTCAAATCCCATTTAATTTAGTTTTAACTAGTGATAGATCGATATTATCAGCCGATTTTAGCGTTATTTAGGTATATCTGCATCGGCCGATGTGGGCTGCTGCGTTCGCTGATCCACATTATTTACAGAGAGCAGAAATATTTTTTACTTGTTCTACATCACCTGTTTTTTTTAATATTTGTTAAATATTTTTTACTTGTCGTCGTTCTACCTCACTTTTGTTAATGTCAATAAATGTTCCTTTTTTAATTTTTTTTTTAAATCGAGACTCGTACAATTTGTTATCATCATTGTGTAATTTTTATCATGTAAATTGAGGGAGCAAAAGTAGTGTCGGCTCCAAATATCGGTTAAATAAAATTTGCAGTCCGTATTGGTCATCAGCTAAGACTGATGGAAAAATAATCGGTATCGGCCCAAAAAAAAAAATCCATATTGGTTTATCCCTAGTTTTAACTCTTTGTTGTAAAATGTATCTTAAAAGGAATCGTACAAGTAGAAGTTGAAATATACTCATGATTGCACATTTTTGCTTTTGACATTGTAACTACATAAAGAAGTGCACTGAAACCTTGGCATGTTGACCAGCTTGTGTTTTTTCCAAAAAATCTAAGTAAAGTACTAACTTTCTGCATTTATTTGTTGTTCTAGGCATATACCTCAATTAAGTTGCACTAAAGTCAAAGTTGGTTTAAAAGCCACAGGCAGATTGTATGTTTTTTTATTTTTTATTTTGAGTTGTTGGCACATGGTATGTTAAAGCCAATGTTTTGAGTATAAAATATGCCAATAAAATATATTTCATACATAATGTTCTCATGAAGGTGTACACACTTACAGATTAGTTGTTTCTTAAGTCATATATTAAAATAAAAAATTGCAATAATCACCTTATACTTCAATATCAGGATATATCGTATCATATTGCGATCTATGCATCGGGATACGAATCGTATCGCCAGATGCCAGGCAATACACACCCCTAGTAATTAGGGATGTCCCGATACAACTTTTCCATTTGCGATAAGATACCGATATTGCAGCCTTGCGTATCAGCCGATACCAATATTGATCCGATATCAGCATGAATTATACATACTTTATTCTCTCTCTCTCCATTTTCTTTAACAAAAATAATAATAATTACTTATTTTGTAGTGTGGAATGTTAGAAAAGGCTTGATCAAGTTACTCAGAACAATGGTCAGAAACAGTAGGTATGAGGAAAAACTGACCCATTTATTAAAACAAAAATCCAGAAATTTGAAACCGATATCCGATATTCATTTTCGGGCTAATATCGGGCCGATATCCGATATTGATATTGGGTCAGGACACTCGTACTAGTAATTACAATACATTTCTCATAAAAACCATGGAATTCATTAGCCAATATTACATACAAAATGTAATACATTAATATCACAGATTGCATGAAGATATAATACAATTATATAATTTAATTTGGCTTTTAACATGAGATAATCATCCTTTTGAACTATGTTTTTAAGTCGGTCTGTTTTAATCCATGGTTTTATACTTTTTATTGGCTCGCCATTCCTTACACTGTACTTTCTATTGATCTCTGCTGTCTGTGCAACATGTCCGATTATATATGAATGAAAGGTGCTGTAAAAGTAAACAAAGTTGAGTTTAATTGCATTACAATTAATGCACAGCCGATGTTTAAGTTTGCCATACCTTTCTGGAGGAATACATCCAGCTGATCGATACAGAGAGCTTTAAGTTCCTTCTCAGATTTCTCTTTCTTCACCAAAGCTACAACATACTTGGCGAGGGCAGAAGGGTCTGCATCACATCTGAAATGAAGATACCATCACATTTAACAGTTAGAAGCATTCTACCACGGTTTTAAAGGAGATATGCAGTCTACAACACTGTACTTTTAACAGTGAAGTCCTGGGCTCTGTGTATTGTAAGTTAGCCTCGAAGCTAACAGTGCTTACATTGGCTCCAGCGTTTCCGACAGCCATGTTTTCAAAGCATCGATGTTTTCAATTATCATCTTCGATGCAGCCGACCTTCCTCTCCACCACAGTCCCCGTCCGTAGGCTCGACTCTTCTCACAGTTAAAACAAGACGGTCAAACCTTTGGGAGTCTTTGGCTGCTGTTGCGGACGACGTGGGTTGAGGCTAGCTGGGCTAGCATTCGGTTCACGAGGCCCAAAAACGTGCTGCACCACGCGTCGACACTCTTCATGTAAACATTAAAATGCAACCGGAGAAAGCCTATGTTTACCCAACATTGAATTTATGTTGCCTGAAATCTCCAACCGGCTTTATTTGTTAAAAGTATGACGCAATCACACTTTCACCGTTACTTCGTCTACCCTTATTCACTGAACGCTATCACTGCTGAATTACGACTATTTACTTCCGGTTATCTTCTCGCTGGAAGTGTTTGAAATATCGCGAGACAAATATAAATATACACGCTCATACAAATACGTGTTGATCTTATACTGTATATATATATATATATATATATATATATATATATATACACACACATATATATATATATATATATATATATACACACACATTAATCCTAAATTCACCCATTCACACAGCAAACTGCATTTCAATATTTTGATGTTCTAATGACTAAGACAAAGCATTTTTTTATTTTTATTTGAATAGCGCATTTTTACACACAAGAAAATTAAATGTGCTTCACATGCTTACAAATGCAACATTTAAAAAACAGGGTTTAAAAATGAACAATAAAAACATGAAAGCCATTAAGAAGAGTTTGAAATCAACAATAAAATTATTAAAAATATCTCTCTCGGTCATAAGTACTAAAAAAAAAAAAAAAAAAAAAGTATCAGTAGATTTTAAAGATTTAAAAAAGAAAGAAAGAAAACTGACTGGGAGCCAACGTAATAACTTTAAAATTGGAATAATGTGCTGACATCTTTGTTCTATTTAAAAACCAGATGAAGCTGTTTGATGAAGACCATTTTAAGAGCTGGAGAAAAAAGCATGGATCAACTTCTCCTAGTCTTTTTGAGACATTAAACCTTTCACTCTGGAGATGTTGAGGTTTTTGTTATCGATTTAATCTGAATACTGATCGTCAGATCCGAGTTAATCAGAATACCAGGGTTTCATCATTGCCATATGATGATTTAGTAGTTAAAATTTTCTAAATCAGACTAAACATTTATTGGACCACAATCATCTGGTTTCTGTGATGAAAGTTAAAGCCTGACCTAAATTAATCAAATAAAACTTACTCATCAAAAGAACTCAAATTAAAAATCCTGTTTATAAAACAAACACATACCCAATGTTTTAAAATGATAATATGCAGTTTTATTGTTTGCCAGCATTGTGGAAACAAAACAAAAAAGTAAATATATTTCATCAATAAAACATTTAGATACTTTATTTTCTTTCAAACATCATGATACTTCCTCTCAGTAAAAAAAACAACAACTTGTCTATTTCCTTCATTGTTGTCATAATCTCTGGAACAAACTCCTTCAATCTTTCCCTCAAAGAATAATCTGTAATACAGCGAATGTGTTAAATCACTGTACCCTCATTCTTGAGCAACACAAAACACCTTCTCAGACCCAATTGCATATAATCCAATATACAAAACCAATGACCTCAAAAACAGTTTTTCTTTATTCATTCGTTTTGTCATAAATCATTTACCAACAATCAAATCACTGACTTAAAAAAGCTACAAACATTTTTCTTTTCTAAAAATAGAAAACTTAAGAATGTAGAAGTGTTCAGTTCGCTCAAAGTCTTTACAGTATGTGGATTAAATGTTTTTTTCATGAGCTACACAGATTAAAAAAAATGAAGCCAGAGTAAAACTTAAACAGTTAAAATTATTTGGCTTCCATGATATTGGAAAAAAAAAAAAAAGTTTATCTACACAGCAAAGCAAAGGGCAGCTTTATAGAAGAATACAATCACAGCTGCCCTTAACAGTTATTACATTTAAAAAATTCTAAAAAACTAAAACGGCACTTGTATGCTTTATGAGAAATATACATGAATATACACACAGACACTTGAAAAACAATAAGACTTCTTCAATAAGAAGGCGGTCAGAGAAACAGTTTAGGGCACTTCAGGTGTTTCCACTTATTTCAAAACCTTATGCAGTAAAAAGTAAAATCCCAGCTCACATTATCTCCACTGTGTTTTTGTTTCATTACAGGTGAGGTTCATTTCGGCCTGAGTAAAACTACATCATTAAAATGCGGCAGTGAAAAGTGGTCTAAAGGCTTTAGTCCCCCCCACCCCCCACCCCGACATTCCCTAAAACTTAAACAATGCTACAGAATAACCAGTTTACAGTAGACCTTATGAAGACAGAAATGCATCTGAGTTTTCTCTGTCGGTGAACTGCAGGTGGATGGGAGCACCAGGGCAGAGCAGGCCGTGGGTTTTGGCCTTGATGTTATCGGTGGTGGGACACAAGGAAATGTTGAACTTCTGAATGAGCTGCATAGAGAAGATAAAGAAAAATGTACTGTAAGATATGACAGAGCGCATTTAGAAGAAGGACGGAGCGGAGAAGAGAAACATTCTTATAGTTGGTTATTATGGGAGATTTGTGAATATAAAGGAATTTTAAAGCTGCTGGAGACAATACTTAAAAATAAAAAAAATAAAGAAAGTGTGGGCCTCATAGTTCAATAATTTGAGGATTATTTGTTCTTACTGTTCTTATTCTTACTGATATTTTTCTAGTTTGTTTACTTAATTCCTCGTGATATTACCTCACTTGATTCAATTTCTACGGAGCCCCAGACATGACATGGCTTAAAAAAATACTAATTCGTGGCCACGAAATACTACATCCCTGGTGGTTAGCGACTTGTTGCTGTAGCAACGACACATGCAGTCAAAGAGGAGCAGGTTGGTTTCATTTATGACGTACAACCGTTAAAAGTGTTAATAAGTGAGTGTATGAAGCTCTGTGTGTACAGACAAATCACATGCACAACAGCAGAATTTTCGATTGCTAGTAAACTCACCGCGGCTGCTGTAAAAAGGAAATGACGTGTTTTGGCGCGTTTGTGTTGCTTGGTCATATTTTATAATTTACAATCTGTACTATAATTTGATGAAACAACACGTGTGTACAACATATCTCGTAAAAAAACACTTTCAAATGCTTCAACGGGGTGACACACTCCACCAGGTAGTTAGCAGTGTCTCAGCCCCTTTAGGTAGTTTAGTGTTGGTGCTTGTGTGACAGTTGGTTGTGTGTGAGTGTGTGTGTACTCAGATGTAAAGTCTGTATGTGTGAGTGTCATCCGTCTGTGTGTGCACGTGTCCCTGCTGGTCTGTGTGCGTCTCGTGTTCTTTATGGGTGGTGTGGGTGTGAGTGATCGGTAGATCAGAGCGTGATCATGTGTTGTATGAATGTTTGAGTCCATCAGCAGTAGAAAAGGGAGGACCTGATGGTGTGGCTGGAGGTGCGCTCGTTTTCCTTGGGGGACCAGGACGGTGGGCGGTGCCTGCTGTCCTCCACGGTATGATTTTGTAGCAACAATTACTACTTCATGGCCACAAATTAGTATTTTTTTTTTTTTACCATGTCATGTTTGAGGCTCTGTACATTTCAGCCGGATTCAGATCTTTCCATGTAAACTCCGAAATACACGCCTGTCATTGTTTTGTCACAACTTTCAGTTCGTGAAAACATCAGAAATGTCACTTTGCCAGATGTTTTTGGGGGCAAACATGCAAAAGTTTTTTGACAATGTTAAGTGTGCTTTTGGTGGAAATCAAAACAAATTTTCCGGGGTTAATTTAAACCTTCTACTTTTTTTCTTACACACAAATGATCTTCAATTTATTGATCTATGAGGCCTACACTACGTCTTTATTTCATTTAAAAAAAAATAAAAATCATGCTCCCTTAGCAGCTTTAAGAGCAATGAGAATTAAAAGTTAAGTGACTTACTACTGGATAAAATTAGATTTCTCTTAACAGCTTGCAATCTTTCCAGTATCTATCTCAAAAGTCTAAAAACATGTAGAACTGTAAAATTATTTTCAAAGAGTCAGTCACACTTATTTAATCACCTCACTTAATTAGAAACCCCAGGATCAGATTGTCATGAGCACTTATGAACTTGGTCTGCATAAGCTGATGTGGACTATAAACAGCAGATAAAGGAGAAGCTGGCAGGAAAATGAAAGCGGTGCCCAATTACTGGAGAGCAGAATCCTGACAGGCCTAATCCTGCTCATGTAGTGAATCTTTGGTCTTTGGCCAACCAAAACACAGAGGGCTGGTGGGAAACAATACCTGTAATACATACCCTTGTGAGAGCGAGATGCATCTCTAGCTCAGCTATTCTCCTGCCAATGCAGCTCCTGATGCCATAGCCAAAGGGAATGGAGCCAAAGTTGTCAACGCGATCTGTGGAGTCTTTTCGTATCCAGCGATCTGGTCGAAAGTCTGAGGCGTCACTGAAGTTTTCTTCCTCCATAGACGTTGAGTAATGGCACAAGGCCAGCTGAGTCTGAGAAAACAAAAAAAAATGGGGAGATTAATTTTCGTTGCGCAATAGAAACAGCTGGACTACATATAAAGTAGTTTCACGTTTCCCCCAAATTCACTGTATTGTTTTAGGCTCAACGTTGCAGTCACGCTATTTCCTCTGCACATGCAACTACCCTCCCCAAAAGAGCCTCTTTTGGTCCCACGTACCCCTTTGGGGATGAAGTATCCGCCAACCACCAAGTCTTCTTGGGTAATCCGTCCGTTGCCAGGGAGAACTGGAAAAAGCCTGCCCCCAAAAAGGCCCACACAAAAACAGCTATTCACCAACACTATACACAATTCTTTACAAAGAAAAAAAATGTGTTTCATTGACAAACAGAAGGCCTACAAAGAGGCTCCAAGTACTCAAAATTAACAAAATGTAGAAATTCCTTCATTTCTGTACCTGAGAGTCTCTTTGACCAGCCCTCTGATGAGAGGCAGACGAGGGACATCATCAGCTGTGGCGACTGTTCCAGCTCCCAGAGTTTGGTGGATTTCTGAATAGATTTGCTGCTGTGTGTGAGGGTGTCGTGCTAGCAGGTAGCTGGCCCACGAGAGAGTGAAAGATGTCTGGAATGATAATTAAAAAAAACTGTCTTTGGATGCAGACTTTTTCTGCAAAACTGTCAGTAGTAATGTGAATAAAAGTAAATAGGTTTGGAGAGGCACAAACAGAGGGGCCTAATCTCATGGACTGCAGACACAAAATTTACTTTCCCAGCTGTAGACTCAGCCCTTCGACCTTTTACCTCCTCTCATCCTTTCTATTCCTCTGGTGCCCGTATTAAATGTAATCCCACTTGGTATTAGAGTAAGATGCAGGTGTCTGATGAGATTAAACAGTTAAAATAATCCTTCTTAATTAGGGAGAGCATTGTAAATCGACTTTATTGCCGCGTCTTTTGGATATCTGTTACGCAATCCTCCATCACAACAGCATTTTTTAATTAAAACTCCTGACCTTTGGGCTTACTAAAGAAAAGGGAGACGACAATCATTCCATAACTTCCTTTCTATTGCATTATCTTCCCTGAAACGTTAGCCATGGTTCTGGGGTGACTCACATTTTACTGACGTTTTTATTACATTGTGCTGAGAACTGATATGAAAAGTGGAATTATTATGTCTGTACTCATATACTGCCCAGTTTCTAGCTTTAATTTATCTTCAGTTGTCACTTTTGGTGTGCACACTAGAGCTGGGCAATGTATCCAGATACAAGCAATGTATCAAGTTTTTTTATTTTGGCGATATAGAAAATGACAATATCTTTTTATCTTACCTTTTACCTTATCCTTTTTTTTTTTTACAATTTTTCCATATTTCGGTGATATTTCATAGCTTATTTTTTATTAAAATACTCGTTTGAGGAGTCGCTGCTTTAGAAAGATTTCTGAGTGTGTACTAACCCAGACCTTCCCCTAAACAAGCCACAATACAGAACTCACTCACACGTGCTGTCCCTTAGAGGAGAAAAAGCCAAAAGTAGCACATATTGTGCAGCTGTTTGTTAATAGATGTGCCTGTGTGGCATTTTTCATCAGCAAATTTAACCCAGAATTGTCTTTCTGGTAAAACTTTATTGAGTTAAAAATATTGAAATTAATATCGTAAATTGCCATTTTGAGACAAAATATTGAGATATTAGTTTTGGTCCATATCGCCCAGCCCTATGCATTTACAGTATATAGGAGTGGCATCTTTGTTATGGTTGGCCCCACAGGTCAGACTAAGGTCAGCGTCTCCTAGGGAATGATAAAAAAGTGTGTCTCCTCCTCTAGATACCAACTTTTGTGCTCCTTACATCCTCTCCTACATCAATCACGGCCCAAGCTTCCATCCCTGCCTCCTAATTATCCCAACACCCCTTTTTACCCGTAACCATCACTTTATTCTCCCCCCAACTCTGCTCACCTCTGCCCAGGCTGTGCCATAACTCTGTCTGTGGCTAACTAATCCTGACAGCTCTTATGTGTGCTGACTAAAGGCGAGATCACCAGTGGGTCAGGTAGCAACTGAGCCGAGACTACCCCCCACCGTGATGTGGCCACTTCAACAAGTTCAACAAAAACACACACACCGTTTTATCCCAGGGGCCCCCAAGCGCCGCAGAAAACACTCTACTATCATTAGTCTCATTTAACTGACAGTACCTCAAACAAATGAGTCTGACTGCAGACGTGTACACAGGTGGCACAACAGATGTTCAGACAGCTGGGAAAACTACCAAGTGATCAATGATCTGGTTTAATAGGAAATGCTTTTTATTTTGGCACATAGAGAGGGGGAATAATGATGCAGACTATTAAAAAGTGACTTTTAGTAACTGAAATGATATCCCGTGTTGTTTAATCTACACATTTCAAGAAAGAAAAAGAAAAAAATCACCCAAAGAAGCCAAAAAGTCACAGCAATAAGCATTAATAATATGTATGTTCCTCTGTATCTCATTGAAGTCTAGCAATAACTTACAATAGTGACGTGTATGTGCAAAGACAAAAGCCCCCCCCTCCCCCCGTGTGGATAGAACAGACAAAGACAAATGATGAGAAACTAAATCTGAGTGAGAACAAGTTTGTCAGGAGGACGCTGTGTAACCTCCATTCACTGCTTTGACCCGACGCTGGCACGGCGACGCAGGCTCAGATGTGGCGCCAGAAACCCAACCTTTGAAACTCAACGCAGACACATCAATGTGAATCCCAATCCTCCAGATTCTTCCCGGAGAAACACCCTGTGCTGCTATGTCAACATAGCTACACACACACACACACCCCAAGCTTTGCACATATTGAATAACGCAGAAACGCACCGTGTCAACACCAGCCAGCAGCATTTCCGTTGCATTGGCGTAGATCTCCTCCAAACTCATCTCCTTGGTAACGAGCAAGTGTGTGAGAAATCCCCCCTTCACCTCTTCTCCACGCTGTACCTGGGCCTTGATCTCTGAGAGCCTCTTATCAACGTGAATCATGCCTGGGGTTACAGGGAGACATTAGAGAGGAACTTACTACATTTATTTAAAAATCAGTTGGAAGTAAGAAATGTTAAAGAGCCCAAAGAAAATGAGGAAACCTGTCACTTAATATTACTGTAATAAATTTCAAAATTCATTTATTAGAGGATAAGCCCCTTGAGATGAACCATCTAATTTTCAAGGGGGTCCTCAAGATTGCAACAAATGACAGATACAGCAAAACAGACAATAAATAATTACAAAATACATAAGGAAACACAACAAAACACAATATACACACACTTGACTGCAGTTCATCATATATGTATACACACACACACACACACATATATATATATATATATATATATATATATATATATATATATATATATATATATATATATATATATATATATATATAAACACACATACGCAACCTATGATCAAAAACACTGACATGAGTTCTGGAGATGGTGTACAAGAGCATTTTTAAACAGAGAGAGAAGATAAAGAGCGGATTTCTCGTGGGAGTATGTTCCAATCAAATGGAGCTTTATATTTAAATCAGTGTTTTCCAACTTCTTTTTTGACTCTGGGGACTATAAGATATGATTGATTTAAGTGACGTAAACTGTAAGAGGATTGGAGAGGAATCAAATATTGTTTTAGATGATCAGGAAAACTGAGATTAATACATTTGAATATAAATAATAACCCGTAATAAATATAATGTAATGGTCACAGAATTACAACACAGGGAGAAGTGCCCGAGATCATTGTTTACAGTTACATTTTGGCTTTTTTGATTTATCCAGGTATACCGTTTGAGATTTGAGCAACTTTATTTTTTACATTGTATTCCAAAAATACAGTTTGCACAAGTTGGCCTTTTCTTATTCATCAGTGGCTTTACAGTCCTCATGTTGACAGTGTCACATATTAAAACTCTATTTTTTTTTTTTAATTTAGTAATGTTTTCCTTCTTTGTCTTAACCATATTTTGGTTATTATAAGAATGAGTGTTCATGTACAGTATACATCCTGTGCATATTCATGTTCTTATTCCATATATTGGTAGGTATATATCGGCCGGTATACATTACTTGACGATAACAATCGGATATCATTAGATATCAGGTTTTAAAATCCCAATATTGGTACAGACCCTAAAAATCCTATATTGGTATCAGGCTCTAGAAGAAACCAATGCAAGCACAGGGAAAACGTGCAAACTCTACATTGAAAGGTCCCACATACACTCTGGCTTTACTGCTAGAATGCTATGGGTTCTAATTTCAACATGCTTATCACAACAACACGTGTTTAATGCGTCAGCACAGCTGTCCACAGCTTCTCGGCCAAGTCAAAAACAAATGTGGTATATCTTTCCCCTTCTGAAATAGCTACCAACTTATTAGAGGTACTGTATGCGTCTATCTACGCATGTACCTCAGGGGCAGACTATAGTCTTCTTCCATATACAAACAGTTCTTCATAAGCTGCTAAATAGTGAACAATTGTCATATATTCCCGTGTCTAAAATACTCTTTCCAATTATATTGCACCATCAGCTATATTAAAACACACTTTGATTAGAGCTGAACAGTTCACAAGGCATATATAGCATTTGTAGTCCTATCTCACCATAATTTGACTTCGGTTAGAAAATCAAGCAGGAAATTACTCACTGAATTTAAACAGACCGTCCCAGGAGTGACAGAACTCCTCCCATGGTTTAGGGATGAGTGGTCGGAGCCACTTTGGAATGGCCCCAGCATACATTGTTGTCTTGAAGGAACTGAACATCAGGTTCAGAGCTCCGATGTAGTCCAGAGTTTCCTGAGGAATCTCGTTTTGCAAACATCCCAGTCTGTCCTCGTATAAAATAGCTGCCACCCCTGTAAAATGTAACAAGAACAGCTCCTTTAATTTTCAAACAGTTCATAACTGTGCTCAAAGAGTTCACTGCAATCAAACAAGTACTTTATTTTTTACAAGGCTGGTACATTATAATAAAGGTTAGTCAGTTTCTAAACTTGGTTTATGAATACTTTTTGTTGTTGTTGTTTGTTTCTCAGAATGTATTCTATTGACGCACTGCAAAGCCATTTCTATTCATCATTTCCTCTGTCATTTCAATCACCCAATGAAGGATCTTCACAGACCTTCCATGGCATATTTGAAGTAAAGGTCATTGACGTTGAGAACAGTTGCTCCGTCAGACTGTTGCGCGCGAAGGAAGCGGACTTTCTTGATCAGGTCATCGACTACATCGTTCACATCGTCGGAGAAGACGGCCACGTCACGTGGACGCATAATGAGCTGCCTCAGAACGCTCCTCATCTTCAGCCAATCATCTCCCTCACTGTGAGACAAGATTAAAAGGAGAAGTCCAGAGAACAGAATGAATGGTGACAAATCAGCTTAGTGCAGTGGTATAAAAGCTGAGATACAAGTATTAATATGTAGGGGTGGGAACCTCTGGGTACCTCACGATACGATACAAAGCTCACGATAATGATTGTCTCGCGATATGGCGATACTGCGACATAACAAGAAAAAAAGAGATTAAGTGAAAAAATACAATTTTTATTTACATCTCTGAAAGGCAATAAATTGAAAAAGTGCCCCATGAACAGTGACACTATTTTAGTGCAACATTTCTGTAAATAAGTGTCAACATACTTATGTAAACAAATAAGTATCTCCAATAGTGCTTTCTGTAAACAAAAAAAAATAGGGTCTTTCGGACCAGTGACACCATTATAGTGCAATACTCCAGTTAACAATATATTGGTTCCTTCAACAAACAGTGACAAAATTTACGTGAAGACCTATCTGCACATTGGAAAAATAAATATCCCAAATTAAAACAAAAAAACTTAGCACAAGGATAATAAATCGTGCGGGGAAAAAAAATTGCGATATATCGCCGTATCGAGATATCATCACACTCATTAATATGCGTCTGCACACAAGAGGTGTCCCAATCTAACTTTTTTTTAATTTCAGATGCTATACCGACATCAACATGAATCAAACATTGGTGAAAACGTTGTCCCATTGGTGTGTGAATGTGAGTGTGAATGGGTGAATGAGCTGATATGTAAAGCGCTTTGGGACTACTTCAGTGCAGGGATAAAGCGCTACATTAATCAAGTCCATTTACCATGAATCAAACACACTTTTATTGCTCATTTTGTATTTTGGAATGTTAGAAAAGGTTTGATTTGGCCCATTTATTATTAATCAATGGGTACAGACAGTTTAACCTTAAACATAGTATTCTACAAATGACAAGAATAAATGGAAAATAATTTTGAAGGCCGTAAAAGAAACAAAACTATACTTTTAAAGTGCAAAACAACAATTCAAGTTACTTCGGTTGTTTGTTTTTTTTACTGTCAGTTAGGGGTGTGCATTGCCATGATTCTGACGATTCAATTCCCGATATGCATGACACGACAGAATATATCCCAATACGATAAACATCGCGATATGAATATTTACAAATTTCACCTTTACAAGTACGAAATGGTAATACAACTTATTTTTTAAATTTGTGAGAACACGTAAATGATAACCAACTAATTCAACGACCAAAGTTACACTTTTTCTTCTACAACAGAGTCTGATAAGTTCTTAACTTCTTTTTAAAAAGCAACCACATATTGACACCTAGTGACTGGGAGTTTACGTGATATGCATGTCAGCACAAATAAATGTTTTTTTTCCCCATAAAATCATGATTAAAAATATAGATTTGGACATTTTTTTGAATCTTAATGATAATTCTGCGGTGAATTATTGACTAATCCATTTTTTTCTTATAATCCTGTCAATATTTTGTTCTGTGAGCTGCTGGAAAGAAGTGCTAGAGTGGAGTCTTGAATGGACTTCTTATATCAGAGGTTTCAGATGCAGGCAGATATAATAATCCAATATGATTTTTTTGTGGCTGATATCTGACCGATTGCCGACATCAGTATTGGATCGGGACACCCCTACTGCACACATGGAGTCAAGTTATGGCCCATGTGTTGTTTGCAATGGATAAAAAAAATGGGAAGAAACTGACGCTGATATGAGTCCGGTGGAACGTCCTCTCAGGTCTCTGTACTCTTGCCAAGACTCCATATTAGCTCTTTGAGGGGCCACACCCTCGGCCCTCAGCACCTGAGCCACAAGATCACGACCCGCCACAGAGACCACCAGCTGAGGCCCGAAATGGGATTTGAAGATTTTCCCATATTTTTGCGTGTGCTCCATCTACAATGAAAAGAAGATTTTGTTAGCCCTTTGACCTTGTCTCCTGTAATTTTCCAGTATGACGCAAAACATAAGAGCTTACATTACTCATTACATAGCTAGTTTTCTATAGTAAGTACATTTTACTTTTACAATTTCTAAATGCAGTAGTAGTCGTCTGTCTCTCTAATGGAATGGTGAACAGTCCATGGGGTACTTTTCTTTGTATCTATTGCATTCTGGGAAAGCGTCCTGCATCTTCCCACCATGACCAGAATGAAAAGCTTCAAAGGATAAACAAATACGCACAATCTCTCCTTCATAACACTTTTCCGGCTGAGTTTATTGATACAATCACCCACTCATCTTTTATTGTTTTATCCTGCAAGAATCTCTGAAATCTTTTTCTAGAAACTCTACACATGTTTTGGAGTTAGAGTGAAACAGAAAATTACACTTTTTAAAGACAACACTTGCTAAATGTAACAAAGCCCTTTGCAAAACAAATGGTTTTTGTCAGTGTCAGTTGTTGACACCCCAACAACTGTGACAGTAGAATAAAATGAAATAAAGTAAAAATAAATAAATAAAATACAAATACAAATAGTTCCAGTCAGTCAGTGTTTCAGGAGGAACCTGGAGGCCTCTGGGTAAACACAGTTCTACAGTCAGGTTGTCCTTGTTATCTAACCATGTATTAAATGTACAAAAAAAACCTATATGCTAAAAACGAATTTACAAAAGTTGGTTTTGTTCTACTTTTCCCTCCAGGAACGTAAAAAAAAAAAAATCCCGAGCCAAGTTTTCTTTCTTTTTTTTTTTTTTAACTAAACAAAAAAGTCACTCCTCATTTCTAATTTTCACTAAAGCCAAAAAATACCTCATAATATCCCCATTGATTAAAATAAATAATAATAGAGGACATTTTGGTGAAACCTTTCCAGTTATTTACCTGTATTTCGTGGATCCTACTGAACCCGTCCCTCCAGAAGAACTCGGTGAGGTTGGACAGGGTGCCGGGTCCCGGCATCTCCTTTAGGGACTTGATTCGGGTTTTGTCCACGACCTGCACCGGTGTGAGCAGAGACTCGGGCATGGCCTCCACCTCCTCCGCCACCTCCACCTCCTCCTCCGCGGCGGAGATCCGCAGAGCTTCGCTGGTCGCAGACTTGTGCAGAGCGCGTAAAACCATGGGTGTAACAGTCTTCCTGCATGTGGAGGAGAAATGACTCAGAAGTGCCATTGTCTGCAGATTCTTTGGAGCTAAAACAAAACAAAAAAAAAACACACACACACAAATAAAGATAGTTTTAGGTTTTTATCTCAAAGTAATCAAAGCGCAAAGTCGTTGCACGTGTGGACAAGCAGCTCCTGAGTGGAAATGTGATGCTGGATGGGAATATGTAAGCCTTTTAAATAGTGTCCTGCACAGGTTTTTAGGGAAAGAGGATTGGATTATTCCCTCAGAAAAAGGGAGGGATAACTCTGTATTTGGGTGTGGGCGTTTCCCCTCAAACAACGACCGGGTTCATTTTCTCCTTTGGAAAAAGAAAAGAGGCCCTGCTCAACGTGCGAGAGCCCGGTTACATCACATGCGTCACCCCACACGTTCCTCCTGCACAACGTGGATGCACAGGACACACGCTTTTTACAGTCTATGGTACATACACGCCCAGAGAGAGAGAGAGAGTGTATGTATGTATATGTGTATGTGCTTGTATAACCGGGCGCATATGTATGTGTATATTAATATATGTAAAATTATGTACATAACCTCGACGTTTACAATATATATAACTTAATTGTAAATTGTGTTCTACATATATATATATATGTGTGTGTGTGTGTGTGTGTTAAAATGCATGGTCAGCAGATAAAAACTATCTTCATCTGTCACATAAAGTTGTATAACTCACCTTTCCTTTTTTAAAAACCCCTTTTAAACCAAACAACTTATGGAAGAGGACATTTCCGCCATTAAAAAGCAACTAGGAAAAGTAATGATAATAATAGAGATGTCCCGATACAACTTTTCCCATTTCCGATATGATACCAATATTGCAGCCTTGCGTATCGACCTACACCGATATTGATCCGATATCATCATGAATCATACATACTTGTATTACTTTTTTTTTTTTTAAATAAAAAAATACTCATTACTTCTACTATAGTGTCGAATGTTAGAAAAGTCTTAATCAGGTGATTTTACTCAGAGAACGTATAACATACTCACTATTGTTTTCCGTATACTTTATCTATTATTATTTCGTAGCTTTTTGGCAGTTACCCCGTCCGCCACATTTAGTCCCATTGTACTAACCACGGTTGTTCTGGAGTTTCCATAATAACGGTTATTGATTAAAGGTAACAATAAATTAAAAAATTACCCATTCAAGCTCATTGGAACTGTGACATCATACTGATTCCAAGTGGTGATACTGACTCTGAGGGGAAATTTTGAGATGTTGTACTGAGGGTGATGCTGACTCCGGGGACGTACTGAGGATTATACTTACTACGAGGGGAATTCTGATTCCGAAGGGTTGTACTGAGGATTATACTGACTCCCAGGGGGAATTCTGACTTTGGAGAGTTGTACTGAAGGTTATACTGACTCCAAAGGGTTGTACTGAAGGTTATACTGACTCCAAGGAGTTGTAATGAGGGATAATTCTATTGAGTGGTTGTACTGAGGGTTATACTGAGTCCGAGGGGGGAATTCTGATTCCAAAGGGTTGTATTGAGAATTATACTGACTCTGAGGGGAATTCCAACTCCGGAGGGTTGTACTGAGGGTTTATACTGACTCCGTGGGGTTCAGCTTATACATCCTCACTTACATTTTCTTTGGGAATTGCAGTTAATCTAATTTATTTATCATTCCCTTTAAGTAAACCGGTGTCCAATGAAAAGGCCCATTTTTTAAATATTTAATACAGTTATAATTTTATAACAAAACCAAATGTAAGAAATATATCACTCCCCTTTCAGAAGCTGATACTCTACTTACAAACAAAATTTCCAAATGACAGGCTTGGTATTAGTTTGCATTTTGTCAAACTGGTTATGTCTCTTTGTCCAACTCAAGCTTGACTTCCTGCTTCATCCAACTGAAGAAGCTCTTCACAGTTAGACATTGTACTGATCTACATCGTTCTCTGTGACAGTCCACATAGTCTGACTGCATCAGAACCAACATCATGGTTCTCGTTGTTGATTTTATTTTCTGAAGCGCTTAAAGAGTGGATGGACATTTTTTCCAGCTGCAGAAGCTTTGCTGCCACGGCTCTGGTACTCCATGTAGATGGTGTCGTCCGCACCAGACATGGAGCTCATGGTGCCAGCCCGCCTTGAAACCTGAATGGAGTGGAACGATTAAGAAATGTGAGATACAGGACGATAGAAAACAGATGTAAAAACTGAAACTTTCAGCTCCCACCTGAGGTCGCATTCCCAGCTCCCCGGCCACCACCTCCTCCTCAGCATCCAGGTCTGAAGCTGCCAGGACTTTTTGAAGCAGCAGCTGCTGCTCATCTCTGGTGGAGAACATCAAGTCTTCTTCCTCAATCCCTGCCAAACTTTGTGATCACCTTGAAAAAACAGACAAACAAATCCCATTTTGATCATAGTAAGATTTTATCAATGTGAAAGTTTCACTGTATGTAGAACATCAGCATTCAGGTACAATTCTTAGTTGTCATGCTTAGCTTCGGTTTTTAATCATTTAAATCAGGGGTCACCAACACGGTGCCCGCGGGCCCCACGTGGACCATGTGGGGTGACCTCAGGAGCTCTAATCACCAATGAGCTTCATCTAAAACCTGATAAACTTTTCAGGATTCAAACTAACAAAGATAAATACAGATGAAAGACGTAATTAGTACTTAATAGAGTTAAATACTGCTAAGTGCTAAAACAATTTCTGTATTAAATTAACCATCTTTAAATGTTTATTTTCACTGGAATATTAAGACAAGTGTTTTTAAGTGTTGCAGAGATTTGGTGGATAATCAGTGGTATGTTATATGTAATATGTTATATTTTCAAAAACGCAAGGTAGATTTTCGTAAAATGCGACACAGTTGTTATATGATTAGTTAAAAGTTGTTTGTCAGTGGCTAGTGAAATAGGAACATCTATGAAGTGTAATAAAAATGAAACAATGGCAAAAATTAGGAGAAATGAAGCGTTTCATGTTGAAAGCTCAACATTTCCTACCATAGTTAAGTTACTGCTAGACTTCCTTATTATCTTACCCTCTAATTAAAGCGAAACCGTTAAATGTTTAGTATATAAGAAGTGATTTTCTAACTGGTAGCCCTTTGGACTATACAGTACCTATGAAGTAGTTCACTGTTTCAGAAAGGTTGGTGACCCCTGATTTAGATAGTATGTGTGTAGAGTACAGGTCATTTTCATATAAACTTGAGGATGCAGCTAATATGGGAGAGTGCTGCATGTGTGAAATTTTCAGCAAGTCAAGACACATTTGTCCATCAGGATGCAGAACTGCTGTACACTACGTCTCTGTGAACCGAACATTCAGCAACGAGCTTTGGAAGTCGTGTGAAAATGAGTACGTTCACAGCACACAGGACGGATGACGGCGTCAGAGCTGAGAACATTGCATAAGGTGTTTGCTTGAATAAAAGCAAATACCAGCAACGAATTGAAGTCCTGGACCAGGGGAGGGGAGACCAAAACTCATCAGGTAAAACTCATCAGAATACACCTGAATCTCCATTAAGCCCGCCCACCTGCTCTTTCTTATTTGCTGAATCATTTGACGAACACCGTCACCAGTCAATAAACTGCGGCTAACGCCATGGAGTGGCTTATTTGTGGAGTTTTCCAAAGAATATTGTACATTTCTTGGAAAGCAGCCAATACAGCGGTGTGCTCCATACCCCGGAAAATATGGTAGTTTGATGAATTAGTTGAAGACATAAGCAGAAACGAGTGGTGACGACAAACTGAGTGATTTTGCAGAGTTCTGTGGCTCACCTTGAAGCTGTAACCTTGGTCCACTAGAAACCTCTGCCTCTTAGTAGAATAAGCCATCTCCTGGGTGTCTTGGGATACCAGTGAGTAGAAATATGCATTGTACTCCTCTGCAACCATTCCTACGTAGACATATAGGAGAGAGAGGCAATCTTTTTTCTCCCGTGTACCACCTTCGCATTTTTGTCTAATCATGTGTACCCCTTCTTCACATTATAAGTACCCTCTCCATAAATTCACATGCTTTTTCATTTGTCTAACAGCAGGCTCTCCTAAACCTATAAATGTGACTAAAACAGTTGGTTCCCTGGGCTTAATCTACAAATTAAAAACAATGAGTCTAATTTAAAGTGGAATTAATTTAAAGAACAAAATACGATGCAAACGTTTCTGCGATTACTTCAATAGTAAGTAAATACGGTATCCTTTGTAAAATTGAAGGTAATTATTGTCTCCTACTGTCAGAAGTGTGAAAATGGTCTCTACAGCATGAAATTATTCTTTTTTTAATAAATAACAAGATAGTATAGTGTTTTAATTTTAGCAATAGCGCTGTTAGTTAGTGGTGAATTGTCCAAAAATTGCCTAAAAAGAAACATTTCTCGATTATTTATTAAATGTTAAATCTTTCCGAGTACTACGTGCAAATGTGCACCTGTACCGCTAGGGTACACGTACCCCTGTTTTGGAACCACTGGTTTCCAATAACCTTCTGGTTAATTTCAAAAAGTGCGTAGAGCTGAAAAATTAATTCAAGCAGAAATAATTTAGGTGTCTACTATGATTGGCTTGGCACACAGTGCAGTGTCACCAGGGGTGGACTGGCCATCTGGCATACCAAGAATCATCCCGGTGGGCCTTTAACCCAATATGGGCCGGTTTGCTATGCTTTTTTTTTAACGAGCCAGGGGAGGCAGACATGGTCACAGGTGGCCAAAGATTGTCCAAAAGTGGCTAGATAAGAGTGAAAAATGACTAAAATGGGACAAAAGCAGTCAAGAGTGGCCAAAAAATGGGCAAATAAAGAGGAACCAGGTGGTATATAATGGAAAGGGTAGCTTAACGGGGCAAAATGTGGCAAACAATAGTGAAAAAAGGCAAAAATGTGGAACAAGTGGTATTTTTTGGGCAAAAGTTAGCTCATTTAGAATTTGTGGCCAATTAAAATAAAAAATAAAAAAGACAAAAAATTGACAAAAATGCCAAAAAAAACCTTCCAAACAGAAAATAGGGATATTTATTGGCAAAAAGTAGTTAAAGTGTCAAAACTTTTTGAAAAGGGAAAAAAGATGGACATACAAAGTTGCAAAATGGCCAAAAGAAATAGGTAAAAAGTTGTTACAATTTTAACCAAAGGGTTGCAGGTTCAAATCCACTGTGGGACCTTGAGCAAGTCCCCTAGACCTACCCGGTACCTGCTTACAGGACTCTCTTGAAAAAGAGATAATTAATCTCAATGAGACTTTCCTGGTTAAATATAAATTAAAAAATAAATAAAAAAAAAGAGCCACATGTTGAGCATCACTGACTTAATAATGGCTTTTACATGGTGTCGATCACAATGTAGTGGACTGGTCTGGACAGAAAATGCCAGGGCAGGAATTTTTGTCACAGTTCACCCCTAATCGTCACCTTTCTTTGCTCTTAAGACTCGGCCAAGCCTCTGGGCCTCTTGTCGCCGCGATCCACCGTGAGACGAGATTTGAATCAGAACGTTGGCCTCTGGCAAATCAAAGGAGGTGTCGCCAACCTGTTGGTGGTGAACGAAACAAAATGACAACCATGTCGTCACTGAGCAGTTATAGGAAACAAACTAAACTTCACTTTGCCTTGTCTACTAAGAATATCCATCTTAACTACAAGGACCCTGCTGTAACGGACAATCTTAAATGTAGCATATCAAAGATGATGATGGCGCAGCAAAGAAAGTGTTGAGCAAACGTGCTGCTATATCGACAGATCAGCAAAATTCCTTAACCCACCCCTACACAGTTAAGCATGTGGTCAATATGTTACCAAATAACCTGCAAGAAGCTGCAGTGAAGTAGATAAAATGAACCTGATAATGCAAAGCTGTAAAGCCAGGGTTCTCAAACTTTTCTCTTATTTCTAAATCCAAGTACCCCTTTTGTTCAACATTTTGCTCAGAATTCTATGAAAAATGAATTACAGAGCGTAATAATGGAATGAATTAGTGATAACACACATTTTAAATAATCTCATTTTGTAAATAAGCAGAATAAAACTGTATTTTGTGCCTCCTGGATAGATTTATTTCTATAGTTTTGATCATTTTCAGTCTTCTCCCCCTTCGTGTGGGACCAAGACTGACTCTTGTATATTCAGTTCTTGTTCTAATGAAGATAATTTCCACCATCATTATTATGATTACTATTTTTACCATAACATGATCAATACAAACCCACATATTTTTAGTTCTTTCAGTTGTTAATGTACTGCTTTCTCTCTCAAGTACCCCATGTAGTACCATCACGTACCCGCTATTTGAGAAACACTGCTGTAAAGGAACCTGGTTGGACTTAATATTTTATTTTATATATATCCTAATATTTTAGTTGTAAATATTAAAATGTCTAATTGCAAGCTTGGCCTGTTAAGTAATTCAGTGAAAAGACAAGAAACAGCTCAATAGTGACTTTATAAAGTCATCACTGTCTTTTTTTAACATTATAGTCCCAATGTTGAATAAAATCTAACAAAAAGTAAAACATATTAAATCCCACACAGATAAGAGCAGCTGAGTGTCAAAGTAATGCAATAACTTCACATCTAACGGACTCATTGACCTTGGAGATGAAGATAGTGTTGATCATGGGGTTGTGTTTGAAGTTTTGTAAAATATGCATCCGCTCCCCCTGAGATGTGGGACCATAGATGAAGGGCCTCAAAGAAAAGGAGGAGAAAAAAACAACAGAAGAACATAATTATCGACCAACTGAGATATAAATAATAATACAACTGCTGTTAAACTGGAACGTATCCTACTTGTTGAGGCGAATGGCGTACTCTTTCAGGGCAAAGACGTTGTCGGCGAAGACGATGATTTTGTCGTTGCGGCGCTCGTGGAAGCGAATCAGAAACTGACAAGCTCGAAACTTGTTGGGATTCATCGTGTACAGCAAGATCCGCTTTTTGGTCTTAATAGCCACGTACTCTCTGTAAAACTCTGGAGACATGGGGCACCACACCTGAGGGACGGACACCAACGACAACCAATGTGCAGTACAATCACATGCAATGGGATGACCTTATGGTTTGTACAACAGAGTCTTTTTCATTTGCAGCGACAAATGATTGCATTTGATGATCCAACTTGGAGCCAGGGTTAGGGTCAATTACAATTACATTTTCAATTATCCATGTTCAATTACAATGACCAGCAATTTTTCCAGTTACAAGTAAATGACAACTATTTTTTTATCCTCAGAAAGTAAATTATAGTTATGTTCTCAATTACTAAGGTTCAATTACAATTAACAACAAATACTGAGCCTGAAATAAATAACCTAATAAAAGTTAACGTTCCTCTTGTGTTAGCGTCCTGTTAGCACCTCTCTCACTGTAAAATACACTAAAAACTAATATCTATAATCTTTTCTTTCCTATCTATTAGTTACCTTGATTGACTTCCTAATCAATGAAAATATAGGTTTTAATACTTTTTGGTGTGGGCATCTGAGCCTTTTTCTATCAGTAAAACCCTCAATTTTGAGCTTGATATTAAACACATTTTAAAAATTGTTAACTACATACGTGTAGAAGTATACATAGAACTGTAACATAGTTCCCCAATTTTGTGACAATTTTTATAGAATTTTCATGGCAATTACAATTACTAAACTCAATTACAATTTAATTAGAATTACGACAGCAACACATTTTTGAAATTACAAATATAATTGCAAATTATTATCAATTACAATTATAATTGACCCCAACCCTGCTTGGAGCCCCATAATTGTAGTAGCTTATATTTTTGCTATCACACAACTTTCTCTTTATTAGCAGGAATCATTTGAAATTATTATTCATTTCATTTTGATTATTTTTTTAAATCCTTAATATTCACTTTTACTAATGCTAATGTCAACTTTTACAATTCAGAAAATGTGCCTTAATTAAATATCACAAGGCCTGCAAATAGCAATACTGCCACACTCTTTCAGGTGCAAGTGTTATTATTAACAACTGTTAATAATGGTGTGAAAAAACCTAAAACAGCAAGCATTGGATTGTTCACCAACAATGATTCAATGCTTGGGTAATCTAGAATTGAACAACAAGGCTTTCCTCACCTGACTCATGTAATGTCTATTTATGGAGCATAAACATTTAGAATTGGTTGATATAATTCCAACAAGAAGACAGTCATCAACATCCCCCGCCAGATTGGTTGTCATTATAACGCATAACCTTTTCCTAAATCTAATAACTTACAGTTTACATAAGAAAATATTATCACATCAGAAAATAAATTTACTAACTATCTTAAAAGGTTTCTAAGAAAAGCTGTCCCCTTTGTAGATACCTCCAACAGATAAAAAAAAAATGAAAAAAGGGCAATAACTCCAGAAAAACAATTGCGCGCTTCTCATTTTCGAACTCCATCAAGGTATTGATACCCTGAAGCCACACAGCGAATTTGGTTATCCTATCTTAAACGCTTTCTGAGAAAATCTGTCCCCTTTAACTTCGACGGACGGAGCTCAAACCTATATCCCCTTCACACTTTGTGGCGGGGATGAAAAAATGGATCAATAGCTTTCAAAAGGAAGAGTTTGGAAACAGGAGCACATGGAAACGTGTTTCACTGAAAACCGACCTCTGCACATTGAACTTTGGCAATGTAGCCGTTGTTCTGAAGTTCCATCCAGTTGGCCTCATACAGTTTAGGCCCGATTAGGAAATTCAGGTCAACAATCTTGTCATCTTCTCTGACCAGAGTGGCAGTGAGGCCCAGTTTGCAATGGGCCTGGACGATGGTCAGAACACGGCGGAACATCTTTGCAAAAAAAAAAAAAAAGAAGAATTGACATCATAAAATGGAGTCAGAGATCAGCTTTAAAGCTTCAGTGATGGTTGATGTGCTTTGGTTTCCTGAGAGCTCACCAGGGATGGTGTGCACCTCATCCAGGATTATGAGCCCCCACTCCTGACTTCGCATCCACTCCATGACACGTTCGGCCTCCCAGGAGCGCTTGGTCGTGTGCCCCAGCATGGAGTATGTGCTAATAGCCACGGAGCAGCCAATGGGCTTGTCCTTGGCGTCGGAGGTGAAGCGACAGATCTGCGAGTCGTCGATAGTGGACCACATCTTGAACTGGGATTTCCACTGCTCCACCGATACAGATGAGTTCCCCAACACCAGGCAACGTTTACGCACTGTGGATGCTGCCGTCACGCCCACCAGAGATTTACCCGCTCCTGCATGTGAGACATACAATATATTTTACCCATTGATATTCACAGGGTGACAAATGTTGACTGATTTTTCATTCAAATAAAAATGATGCTGAAGCTGCTTATCAGAACTCACATTGATTCTTAAAGTGTAAGTACACCCCCAGGTTTTTGCTAATCTACCACTAGGGGGAAATTAAAAAAAATGCCTTGATTATGGGCGTTACTCCTGGAGTAGTTAACACACGCCAAGTCACAGCAGCCCCGCCCCCACAGCGCTGCACAGTTCCACATGGAGCTGTCAATCAATGCTCACTGAGGGCAGTGAGAGGAGAAAACCTAGTATTTTCTTTTATAAGAGGGGCGGGACCAACAGTGACTGATCTAATCTCAGCCAATAGCAAAATTCAATTGTAATAGCTGCCACTGAACCCATAGAGGGCTTTAACTCTGACATTTTACATCAAAAAACACCAAATTGAAATACTCTGACTAAAATGTAAAGAGTGGGACTAGGATCAATAAACTACATTACTTCATAACTAATCATATATGTATTCAGTAGAAAACAAGTGGTTTTTAGGGTGTTCTTACAATTTGAATCACTGATTTTTTCCAAAAATGACTACAATAAAAGTCACTAAAATGCTTTAGATTTTATGTTTTCCGTCTCACCGCAGGGCAGGACGATGACCCCGGAACGAGCGCGTCCATTTCCAAACATCTTGCGCAAACTCTTCTCTTGGTACGGCCGCAGCACAGCGGTGGGCTTCAGGTCTATGTTGATGTCTGGGTTGACCGTGTCATTGCGAAAGTCGTACTCTGCCAGGAGGGGGTATTCCAGTTGAATGCAACGCTTTTGTAGCTCTTCAATCATCTCCTATAGCAAATCAAAAAAACAGCATGAGTTTAGGTCGGGACATTGAAAATGTCTTCTTTTCGCCACTTAGCATTTTATTTACCTCTGCCAAAAAAGGTCATATCTACTCTGCTTTTTAGATCATTTTGCATCTTTTTCAGTCAAAATAACAATATGTGCTGCTTTTGGTTGCTCCATATAATCAGGAAAAGTTAAAGATATTGAAGTTATCCTCTTTTTATTACCGAAAAAGGATAAAAACATCTAAGGCCGGAGGTTGAATGCTTTACTGTTCAATCAAAAACAATGGGATGTTTACAGGCAAATTGGGCTGTGTAACATCATCAACCACGTTATTTCAAGATGGTGGAACCACAGGTTCCCATTTTTAAAAGTTAATAAAATGAATATGATGCAAAATAATGCATTTTGTTAGGCATAGATCTTCTAATGAGGACATTTCAAAGGTTTTAGGCCACATTTGTTAAAACAGGGGAGGATCCCTTTAACAGATTTTGACAAAATTTAAACCAAACATAAATTTACATCATGGAGAAATCCATAACATTTTGGAGGGTATTCAAATCAATAAACTAATTCTGGATCAGTTTGAAATTCCTATCTCGGTTTGTAATTGACCGATCTTGGACCTAGTGTATTGTTATTAATGGGGGTAGAAATTAGTTTGTGGAAAAGAATAGTGTGCAAACCTGACGGATTTCAAAAGACACCGTCTGAGTCTCCTCCTCTTCCTCTTCTTCTTTATCCATCTGCTCATAATAGCTGAAAATGTCTTCTGGGACTTGTTGCGTGGATGTTTGTCCGTCAGTGGGCTGCTGTGAGGTGGAAGCAGCTTCCCTGTCCTGACCCGTCTTAGAGATCTGTTCATAAAATAGTTGTTACTGTAGGTACGGGTTTTCCACGGTGCAGCTAATACATCATGAGTGTATCCACTCTGTATTTGGGGAAATCAAAACTTCTCTAAGTGGTTCTCAAACTTGTTTTGCTCAATTCCTGAATCCAAGTACCCACTTGTGTCCAACTACTACATTTTGTTCAAAATTCTATGAAAAAAAACAACTATAGAAAATAATGATGGAATGAATGAGTTATAACACATTTTAAATAATCTGATTTTGTAAAAAAGTGGAATAAAACAGTATTTAGAGTCTCCTGAATAGATTTATTTCTATAGTTTTTATGATTTACATTCATCTCCCTCCTTATACGAGATTAAGATTTCAGTTCATGCTTTAATTAAGATGATTCCTATCATCATCTGTATTTTTTTGTGTCATTTTTGTGTGTTTTTGGTGTAAATTTGTGTATTTCGTTGTTTGTTTTTTTATTATTTGTCAGTATATTTTTCTCTTATTTTGTGTGTTTTTGTTATTGAAATTATTATCTCAGTGTGTGTTTTTGGTGTCGCTTGGTTGTTTCTTATGTCGTTTTATGTTTCTCTGTTATTTTTGTGTATTTAGTAGTGACCTTGTGTATTTTTCTCTCATTTAGTGCGTCTTTGTTGTCATTTTGTGTGTTGCTGGTAAAAGTCAAATATTTTTCTCTTTTAGTGAGCATGTTTTTGGTGTTATTTTGTGTATTTTGTTGTTGTTTATTTGTTGTTTTTATTTCTCAGTATATTTTTCTCTTATTGTGTTTTTCGTTGTCGTTTTTGTGTGTTTTTATTATTTAAATTGTCTCAGTGCGTGTGTTTTTGGTGTCACTTTGTTGTTTATGTCGTTTTATGTTTCTCTGTTATTTTTGTGTATTTAGTAGTGACCTTGGGTATTTTTCTCCCATTTAGTGTGTCTTTGTTGTCATTTTGTGTGTTGCTGGTAATAAGTATTTTTCTCGCTTAGTGAGTATTTTGTTGTTTGTTCTGTTCATTATTTAGTATATTTTTCCTCCTATTTTGTGTGTTTTTGTTGTCATTTTGTGAGTTACTGGTAGTATTCAGTATGATTATCATTTTTAACTAAAAATAAACATTATTAATACAAAAGCATACCGCTGACTTGCTGTGAATGACTTCTGTAATTAGCTCTGATTCTGCTCCATCTGCAGCACGGAGACGACACTCTCGGATGACATTGTCTTGTAGAAGCCGTTGGATGACGTCAGGAAAGGCACTTTCCACAAAATACCTAAAGGAGATGAGAAGCACAGTTTAGAATCACTGATGAACAATACATTATAAATACATTTATGGCTGGAGGTGCATAGACGACTTTACCTATTGTGCTTGAGCACAAGCTTGACTTTGCCATAACTCACGGTGCAGAGCTGAGAGAACGAGAGAATGAATCACACTTAGACTTATAAGCAACACATTAAGATGTGCTTCATCGTATTGGCTCGTCTCTAACTCAGACCTTAATGAACTGAACGATTCCTTCAGGGACAGACGTCTTGCTGAGCTTCTGCAGGTACTCCACAATATCTGAGGTCTGTAGTCCCACACTGACAGCGGCGTACAGTGAATACGCCGTCAGCTTGTACTCATGGACGTGGACGGGCCTGCACACTGGCTCTGCAATGGCCACCAGGAAATCCTGAGCATACTTGTACACTGGAGAGAAGGCTTCTAGAAAGATGTGCCCATCTGGAGCCTGAAGGAGAACAAAAAAGAAAAGAAAAGTGGAAAACATGAAAAGACTCTTGTGTAACGGCAGATAAACCAAATTTAACAAATAATATTGATGACGTACCACCCAGAGCGGACGTGAAGTGTGGTCATTTTTTAGTAGCATTTGAACGCGATAGTCTTTGGCTCCGTATTCATCCAGTTTTGTACTGGATTCTTCCACTTGTTTTCCTGCAGCAGCTGGAATGGCCTCCTGAGAGTCACCGCCCACCGCCTCCTCTCCATCATCTTCCTCTTTATGAAAGCGCTTCTTGGACTTCTTTTCTACATATGGAAATGTTAAAGGTAAAGTCAGATCCTGCAACAACTGAGTAACCGTTGGCATCTTTATCCTTTTAAGGTTCTGTAGACAGAAGTCGGCAAAGCCAGCTAACAGATGATCCTGTTTCGTGAATTTGCAAAACAATACAATGTTGAAATAAACATTTGAACACTAAGCTCAAGAGAAGGCCTAATATATATATCTTTTTTTTTGGAAGAAGTGTAGTTCCCAACCTTTCTTGGATCATGACCCCATCACAAATGTCCTTTTTCCTTCTAGAATTTTTTTTTTGTTAATGTTTGTTATACTGTGTTTCAACTACAGAGTAGCCACAGTTAGTGTACGAAGTGACAAAACGCACCAGCTCTGATATTTTTATACTTTTTTTTAATTATTTTACATTACTATACTTATATTTGAGAAAGTGAAAGTATAAAACAGTTGTTTGAGATTATGCGTTGTTTTAATTTGAAAAACAAACTTATGTTTAAAAGCACTCTTCTTTTTTCAGTATTTTTTTTTCATCAATTACTAGATATTTCATGCGACCTCAAGGTTGAAAACACTTGTTTAACTTAAAAATTAAGGGGGGGAAAAGTTATATATATATATATATATATATATATATATATACACAAACAAGACAGTTGTACATTCCTATTCTAGGTGTCACATTAAAGCAGTCATATAGTATGCACTGTCTTATAACCATTTTACGCCAGCGATAATCAGCAATAACATTCTCACATTATTCAGAGGAGTCAAACTCAATAAGGGGTCAAGTTGGAAGTTGGAATCCCTGATTTCAGATACAAACTTGAATGTTTACATTTTTAGGACAGAAACTCAGAACCTGCTGTGACTAGCCGTAATACTGCAATAAAATAAAAATAAAAACGAGGTTAACAAGGGTAAAAAAAATAGCTTACCCCGATCTCCTTTATCCTTTTTACCCATCCTAGTGATGTTTAAACAGGTGACCTAAGAGTATGTGACAAAACAAACGTGACTCATAACAACCAACATCCTCCTGATATTCAACAAAAGAAGGACAGAAGAAGCACAGACACACAGCTATGCTAATGTGACTGTCACTACCTAACCCCCTCACGGAGCGGATCCGTTCAGATCCTTTTAACGCATGCGCGTAGACTACGTCACTTCCGTCACTCGCGATACTTACGACATAGCTGCGAGGACGTGACATTTGAATGTAAACCGACCATACGGTGTTTGTTAAATATTTTAATAGTACACATATAAATATGTGACTGTTTTGTGGTGTTTTTAATTGTTAATCTAAAAAAAAAAAAAAAAAAACGGATAAAAACACAATACACAACATTGACAATCAAAAACCAAACAGAAGATAAAACTAAAAACTAAAAAAAAAATCTGAATTCACTCAAAAGACACATTTCTAATTATTTTTTTTAAATAGCAGGGTTTCAACCTTTTAAATAGTACACGAACTGCCGTAAAATAGGATGTAGGACGCAAGAGCGGTGCGTCAACAGGGCGGCCATATTGGAAAAGTTATGAGGACGAGAAAATCTGTAGAGGAATGATGTGCTTACACTATTAAAAGTTGTCATAAATCACTCAATTCTGATGCAATTTTCACGGGTTTTGATATATAGAACAAAAAGAAACCAGAAAACATTGAGATGTGCTCAGGTTTTTATTGACATTGCTTAAGGCTATACATTCCATTTGACAATCATTATTATTGTATAATTGTACTACTACTGTATTATTGTAATTCTTATATCATATTCTCGAATTATTTTATATTATAGTTACTGGTATTCCCATTGTATTATTGTATTATATTACCTTATTTAATATTGTTTATGAATAGTATTGTATTATAGTTACTATTGATGGATGGATAACACAATAATCTAGTTTAGAGTTTTAAATTTCCTGTCAAAGATGTTGAAATATTTAGTAAGTACATAGTAAGCCCTTTTTTATTCAACACAATATGAGTCAGACAATGGCCTGAATGTTAGATCATCTCTGAGGTGTTGTGATAAAGGTAAACACAGTAAGAAAGCATGGAATTTTGATCTCTTCAAGGAAATATTTCTGCACGTATCCAAAAGGTTACAATACAAATGCATGGGTCTAAGTTTACCAGAATTACCTGACCTGTATAAGTTTAAAATTACATAATGGACACTGATCAATTTATTCAAAATGAAACACCGTAAGAGTAGGTGAATAAATACATGTTAAATGCAGTCAAGAGCCAAAAAGTTAACTAATATAATAAAAATAAAATGGAAGATCATGAAGAATAAAAAATAAATTGTAAATAAAAATTGATGTTAATTTCAAAGTTTTCAAAATCCCCAATGAGATGTTAAAAAACGAGATGGAAAAATCAAAATATGCATTACTAGGTAATGTAAAAAGAGATTTTTCTGGGTTTTATTTTTTTTGTAAATGACAAAAATTGCAACATGACAGAAATTTGCTTTATAAACAGTTTATATATAAAAAAGAAAACAACCAAAACTAACACTAATGCAATACATTGAGACTGCAATATATTTTTCATTGACAACATCCAGGCTAATCAAAAATCTGTCTATCACAGAGTTCCCACACAGACATGGAACGTCATGGTCCAAAATGTACTAATGCAGATTCCAGTTAACCTCACTTACATCCCTTTAGGGAATCATTTTTCCCTGACCTGCACCTTTACCTTAAACTAGGCTCCAGTTGGATATATCAGTAAATCACATGTCAGGCTGCATCCATTTCTACTGAAGAACAAAACATAAGACTGTTTGCTTTTTTTCACAGTAACATTAGGATCAATACCACATCTGCTGAGAAACTAGCTGTTACTTTACAACACTGACACAGTCAGTCTCACACATTCTCAGAAATCAACATCTTTGCCGTCATTATTCAGTTCAGTCCAAATCCCAAACCAAAAAAATAGTCCATTCTTTTATTTTGAAAAAAAAAAACCGTGTGATGAGCTGTTCTCCACTGGCAGTTCATCCATATTGTACGATGTGTTAGAGGAACATTTTGTCCTTGCTGTGGGAGAAGCGTGTGTTCAGTTCCTGAGACTTCTTGAGAAGCCGCTGCTTCTGAGCTTCATCGAAGCGATTCACCTGCAGGTCTGCGTCCCGATCGAACTCCTTCCTCTCCACCGGTTGGTCGGCTTTGTTCTTCGCTTTCTCCTTCATCTTCTTTGAGTGCAAACTTATCAAGGACTCGGCCCGTTTGGACTCCTATTGGCAGAGTGAATGTAAGGACATTTACGTCAATGTAGATCTTGTAGATATTGCTAAATGTTACAATCAGGGTTGGGGTCAATTACAATTACAATTAAATTAAACTAAGATTGCGTTGGCTGGCATTTTTTTTTTAAATACATATAAATTACAATTGTTGTTTTTTTTCCCTGAAAGTCAATTACTGGTACAATTATGTTTTCAATTACTCAAGTTAAATTACAATTTTACTAACTTCTATTCATGTAGCGAAGATTGTATGTGCGTGTATGGTGTCGTTTTAGCATCTTTACATATACATTTTAGTGCATGGATTATAATATATATATATATTATTAAATCACTTCTTAAAACGTGTTTTTATTGGATAGGCTTCCCTGATTTTTAGTAACTTCTAACATGTTTTTTAAACTGTTTTAATCTCGGACCAAAACTTTATATCTTTTATTTTCTAATGTACAGCTGCCTTTGGAAAGCACTTTGGAACATGTGTTGTGAAAAGTGCTATGTAAATAAAGCTTATTATTATAATATCTTATGGAAACGTCCAACTAACGACAAGAGTTGGAATTTAGCAATAGCTAAAACTCTTTGTACAAAACATCAGTTACATTCATAGTATTGTTACTAAGTAAAATGATATCATCCCTATTGAAAGATAATTCTATTTTTATCTTAACAAACCTCTAACTCTTCTAATCCTGACCACCTGTATGAGTGTGAACATTCACTAACAGGTAGTGGGAAAAACTTGATATGAAACATATTTTAATAATCAACGTTTACGTAAATTGTGAATGACCATTTTTGATAGAATTTCCATGGTAATTACAATTACAAAGTCAATTATCAAAACTCAATTACAGTTGCAACGTTAACAGATTTTTCTAAATTATGATATCGTCAAAAATTGTAATAATCAACTCCACGACTACAATTATAATTGGCACAAACCCCGGTTGCAATTAATAGGAAAATACACCTACATTGTATTTAGACACTTTTTCTGCCATTTCCACATCCTTCCGTGAAAACTGTGGAGCATCGTCTTTCTGAGCGCCACCTTTCTGTTTTTCCTCAAGTCGTTCCTAGTTTAGAGCAAAGAGAGTTAGACAATACATACAAGACATTTCAAACCAACCACCAGGTAAACCGGTGCGTTTGTTTTCTATAACCCTACCCTTGTTTTGCGCTCTCTGTCTGCTGGTGTATCTGTCCAGATGGAACGATCACCCTTCTCTGGACCCGACTTCTTCTTAAACGTTCGGGCACCCAAACCGATGTGCTGCAGCTCTGGAGGAAGCTCGGTCATCCACGTCTCCCTGGACAGCACCTCCGGCTCATTCTGTAATGGAAGGACAAGGAAGACAATATCAGTGACTGTAGAAAGGAGGACAATAGGTGGACACACAAGCAAAGTACTTCACTTGACCAGGAATGCTTCACCACTATTTTCTTTTGAATGTCATTTTTTATGACAATCTGTGAGTGTGCTGTAACGGACTGTAGGGCAGGGTTTTCCCATTTCCGCATCATGTCTGCGTCATTTAACACTTTTCCGTTTTTAGGGTTGGGCATCGAGTATTGATTGGTCCTGGGACAAACTTTCCGATTCTCTCGGAATCGTTTAAATTAAAGTGAGCTTTATCATTTTCACAAATTTCCATGACATTTACAAGTGTTGGAAAACTCCATGTTCCGTGATTTCTCGACAGCCCAAAAAAAAATGACATCATGGCCCAGTCCGCCTCCTTTGCGTCAGACTGCCTTTATTGAAAAACTTTTACTTGATTTAAGCAAAGTGGGCATATCAGGAAGCTGGACCGGAGAATACGTGCAGGAGAGAGGTGTGTAAAAAAAAAAAAAAAGCACTTAAAGGTGCAGTCATCTTTGCTAAACTGTCACTATGTAAAGACAGCATTACATGAAACTACTAATTTGTTTTAAAAAAAAAAAAAAAGCAGGCTCATTAAGTCCTGCCGACTGCTCCTACTGCAAATTGTCAGAATACACAGTGACCGAGAAAAAAGAACCAATCAGAGCCAGGATTGTGTTTGATGGACAGTCTGACAGCTGTCAATCACAGCCCCTTCCGCTTCACACCCCCGAAAGCCGATGCCTTTGTGTTACGCCTCGGCTTGTTTGAGCCGCCATAAATAAGAAGGGGAGACACAACATCAATGTTAAAGCTCAGATGATTACGGTGTGTGATCGCAGCAGCGTGACCTGATGTGGCCGAGCCACAGCAAAGGTAGTGTGCCTATGGAGCTCAGTCTGGAGGAGGAGATGAAGAAAGGAAAAAGAGCAAAGACACCAAATGCTCCCAGTTTGGTATTGTTTCATCACAAAGTAGCAGACGGTATCTTTATGAAGTGACCTGACAGTCTTAATCAAGTTTGTTGTGTGGTTTACGCACCGGCCTTCTCTGGGGGAGGGACTTTGGAAGCATTGCAGGAGAGCAGTGGAGAGGAAGGGGGAGGGATCTGAAAGTTGTACTGGTTCAAATTTAATGCTAAGTCCTCTCTCTCCTCCAACTTGCCGACTGCACCTTTAAGTCCAGACCAGAGAATAGGGCCCATAGTGGATAAACAGATTAAAGACATGTTAAACTGATCTACCGTGGACTTACTACTTTTGTCAGCTTGTCTTTCATCTTCTGAGCTCTGCGCTCAATGTCAGCAGCCACGGTGTTTTGGACGGGCCCTTTGGCTGGCATGGGGCCGATCACATCCTGGCTCTCTCCCTCGCTGCTGGAAGATTCCGCCCTGTAGTCTGGAGGTAGAGCTGGCCTTTGGAAACTCTGCCCGTCTTCACCTTCCTCTTCACCATCATCATCATCATCATCATCATCATATGCTGCTTTACGAAATCCAGGAGGCAAAGCTGGTCCCAACAATGGTAGCCTGAGGAAATAGCAATCCTATTAACATTTAGCCATTCAATTATCAACCTAAATGCCAGCCTTTTTTAAACTTTAGTTAAACAGAAATGTCTTTCAGCTGACCTTTCAGGTGAACTCTGTTGCTTCTTAAATCCTGGAGGGAGAGCAGGTCCAAAGAAACCATCATCATCATCAATACCTTCATCCACGCTATTTAAAAGACAAGAGTTGCTATTTTATTTTCTCATATGCACAATCACTCATACTATTACACCTAAAGAGAGGGTAATAATTAGGGGTGAGCATTGGCAAGGATGTTGCAATATGATACGTATCGCAATAGGTGGGCCACGATGCGATATTATCGCAATATATCGCGCATATTCTACCCAGTTAATATCAAAATTAACCGTAGAAATAAAAAATCAAGTTGCTGTATATGTTCATCAGAAGATATTGATCATTCAGAGGTCAAATTGAGTCAAAACTATTTGCTTCAAAATAGGGATGTAACGATTAATCGTAAGGCAGTTAAAAATCGATTCATAGGTATCACGATTGATATTGATGCTCTGAAAATTGAATCGCAGGACTTTTTTTAAACAGCAGAGGGCGCTATATATTTATCCTTCTTGTCCAAGAGTGTAGACGGTGGGCAGAATCTGCTACTACTTTCTTTCTGGCCGCCTTCTACTCTAAAACATGTTCATAAATGATTCCTTACCCCTTTAGCACCAAAAGAATATCTGTAATAGTACATGAATATCTGTAAAAGTCACGTTTTTCTATTAGCTCTGTCTGCTAGCATAGCATCTCTTCTTCACTGCAAGGATATCTGCATGCCAACCGACCACTGGGTTACCAGCGCCCTCTGCTGGTCCAAACAAATATCTGACGTAAATACAGTGCAAACTGTTTTTTTTTTGTTTTAAAGTCCAATTGTTAAGGCAGAAAATACATTTTCAGTTGTACTTTTAAAAAGAAAAGGAACTAATATGTAGTTCTGCATTGTGGAAAATAGTACAGTATTTTATAGTTTTTTTCCCCCAAAAAATAAAGGAATATTTTTCAGTCATCATTTGTCAACAGTCCCTTATTGTAAAATAAATTGTGAGAGAATCGCATCGTGAACCCGGTATTGTGAATCGAATCGTATCGGGAGTAGAGTGAATCTTTACATCCCTACTTAAAAGCATCCCATGTATTATTTATTATTATTGTTTTTGCACAGTTTCACTGAAAATAAGAAAATGCAGTGTCACACACTGCCATCGTAAAATAAAGTGCAATCTATTCATACGTTTTCGTATGAATAGCCACGCCTAAAATAAAAGGGTTAGCGGGGTAGCTAAAAATAAATATGAGCCAAAATAAAACTGACGGAACTTTCAGTCACGTGGTGCACTCATCATCTGACCTAAACTGACCAATGAGGGGCGCTGCGTACGGATAGACTGCTTGACACGTATTACGTACTGATAGCCACTACCATTAAAATGTGATTAATTGTGCAGCCCTACACCACAGTACATCGATCAGATGGTCCCAATGTAATGGCAGATTGATATAATGACTGTATTTTAGCACATTGCAACGTAAACTCACAGATTACTTCCGTCTCCAGCTGTGGGTTCAGTTCTGGCTCTTTTGGGCCCCACATCCTGCTCACTCTCATCAGAGGAACTCGACGGTTCTCCTCGTTTATACCCAGGAGGCAGAGCAGGACCCGCGACTGCACAGTTTAGAAAGAATACAAAACAGTCAGAAATAATAAAATGACTTATCTGTATTACTCTTAACACTGATTTCAGACTGAAAACTCATCTAGGTAGCTGTTGCCTCACTCACATCCTTCCTCCTGATCAGAGTTATCAGGGCTTTCCTTTCTGTAACTTGGAGGCAACGCAGGTCCGATAAGTTGTTCTGACGACATATTTGGTGCTGAATTAAAAGCGATATTTCAGCTTAGTTTATATCTAACTTAACCAACGCGACAGAGCAATCACATAATACAGAGAAGGCTGTAAACTAGGGTTACCTTTCACTCAGGAAGTAAACGTCATCTTTCTTCTTCTTCTTCTAATTTCCGGCAGACAAGACGCATCAAAAGCGCGTTGCTGCCTCCATAGACATTATAATGTATATGGCTCTGTGGTTGCTGCCTGTCGGTTTTGTTCGCAGTATTTTGGCATTTGAGACTTGCCGTTCTTGAGGTAGATTTTGCGCATGCGTGTACCGGTAAACACTCATTTTCAGTGAGCAGAAAGCATTTAGTAAAAGCATGTCAGAAAGAGGAGAAATGGACTTAACCGGAGCCAAGCAAAACACTGGCGTGTGGCTTGTGAAAGTATGTATTCACCTATTCATACATTCGGTTATAACCTAATGTAGCGGAAATGTTCTGTAGGCTGAGGCTGGGATACTAACTGAGGCTAACAGTAGCTTAGCATTAGCAATAACAATTGAATAAGCTGCGTTGTAACATTCGCACAGCTAAACTATTCAGACTAGAAAACAAATATTTGTGCCTAACGGTGCCATTGATTCCACTAAGTAATCACAATGAAAACATATTTGTATATTATGTTTAACGTCCACGGCATTTCCAAAAAACCTCAAGCGTAAATTGCCGCGGAAGTTTACCAGAATATTTCCACCCCTTTGCAACCCAAGTTACAATAGCAATACAAAGGGCTTCTTTATGTGATGATTATAAATACAAAGTGTCTGGAGATACTTTAAACGTGTCTGGATAGTCGAGTTGTCTAAGGCGGTGTTTCCCAACCTTTTTTGTCTCATGTACCCCCCCCAGGCCTCTCTTCAGATTAGTCACTCCAGTTTTTTAACCTTTCTTGTTTTATTTACATGTTGTTAATAGCTTGAAAATGTCAACCTGTACGTTTAACACACTAAATATCAATTTTGTGCGTTACAATTATTGTATAGCAGTGAATATATTTACCTCAATTTTTGTAATGTGCACAACATGTTAGTAACAACTTAGTAGGATATTAAGGCCACAATATTGTTTATTTCATTAATGCAGTTTATTGTCATCGTGTGGAAAAGCTGTTGGATGAGCATGTACAGTGTCTGAAATAAGCATAAAAATGACTCCGCATGCTGGAAATATATTCAACAATGTTTACAAGTACCCCCTACAATGTGTTCAAGTACCCCTAGAGGTGCACGGACCCCAGGTTGGGAACCATTGGTCTAAGGCGCCGCACTCACCGCTAATTTAGGTTTCGCTAATGTGGGTTCGAATCCCACATTTGACAATTTTTTTATTTTATTTTTTCAAAAATTAATTTTTTGGGATAGGGATAGAGTTACAGTTAGGGGTGGGAACCTCTGGGTACCTCACGATAGGCGATACAAAGCTCACGATTATCTCCCGATATGACAATACTGCGATTATTGATATGTGTGAGTGAGTTCTGTAGTGTGACTTGTTTAGATCTGGGTTAGGACGCACTCAGAAATCCATTTAACTGTGCTTTTAATGCTGTTCTGAGAAGTAGCAAAAGCAGTGACTCCTAAAACCAGAAGTTTAAACAAAAGTGAGCTATAAAATAAAAATATATCATTATTCGCTATATAGTCATTTTCTATGTTGCCAAAATAGAAAACTCGATACATCTTGAAACTCGATGTATCGCCCAGCCCTATGTACTTGTTTAATTTTCAGGGGGAGGGATGTTGCTGTTATTGTTTGTTTTTCAGATTCCTATTGGGTTTAGTTTTAATTTGAATGCGATTCCTAATTGTGTTGTTTTTTACGCATGTATTATGGATTGTTGTGTGTTGGGTGACACATGAGGTTCGCTGAGGTCATGGGCTCCTGGTCCTAAACCAGTAATAATATTTGTAAATCCGATTGTTGTCAAATACTTTAATTAGCTTAATAGTATTTGCTCAACACTGAGTTGTAATCTTCTGCATGCATTCTCATTTGGAATTCAATCTTTAGTCTTTAATATTTTAGTAATTAGTCTTTAATATTCTACTAATACAGCATTACTGCAACCAGGATTCCTGTGGAAGGGATAAAAGTTTAAAAAACGTGTTACTATTTGTTGCTTCAGGTGCCAAAGTACCTTTCTCAACAATGGGCAAAGGCATCTGGCAGAGGAGAGGTTGGGAAACTCAGAATCTGCAAGTAAGTTGGTGTTTGTTTGTATTTTGATATTTTTGTTTAAAAGAAAGTGCTGATTTTGTTTAACTAAATTTTTTTTTGTTTCTAGGAAAGGTAACCTTGGAAAACCAGAGGTAATGGAAACATGTTCAACTTAATCCATACAAATAAAAAAAAAAAACAACTTTATAAAAGTCTCTCAATCTTTTTTGGCCTAAGTACTACTTTGGAATCCAAGTACCCCTTTTGTTCGACTTCAACATTTTGCTCGGAATACTATGAAAAAACAACTGAAGAGCATAAATGATGGAATGAAAATTTTACTTTGCAAAAAAGTTTAATGAAACAGTTATTTAGTGCCTCCTGAATAGATTTATTTCTATAGTTTTTTTTTTTTTTTTTTTTTTTAATCATTTCCGTTGTCTCCCACCTGATGTTGAACCAGGACTAACCCTTGTATTTTCAGTTTATGTTCTAATCAATTCTTATCACTTTTAACTAAAATAAACATTATAAAACACCATATTTTTTAATGCTTTCATATGTTACTTTTCCACTTCCCTACCCGTCGTGGCATCGCGTACCCCCATTTGAGAAACACTGTGTTAAGGGATGGTCATAATAGATTTTTTATATTATAACTTTAAGTTGCATTTTTTATATTTTTTTTATTAACAATGTTTGAATGACATGATGTATTGTCTTGTAGATGATTATTAAATACAAAAAAAAAAAATCCAGTCTTTTCATTATTTCTTCTGTCTCACTGTGACAATAATCAGAGAGTTTATAATATATCTTTTTCACAGGTTTCTTTTACATTAAATGAAGAGCTGACGGAGATTGAGGGTATGAAGAATAAGTCGGTGTCTGTGCCCCGTGACCACCCGTTTACAATGCAGTCAGTCGGAGGTCAGATGTTGACTGTCTTCACTGAAAATTCCTCTGGTGAGTTTCTCCTCCTGTCCGTTGGATTCCAAGTATGTGAAAGGAACACACATGCTGCATCCATATGCATTGGTAACTATTGTCAACGTGAGTGTTTTCCTCCTTATTCAAGCCCAGAGGTGAGTTCTGCTGCTGGACGCATACCCGTCTTGCTGCTTGTAGAACTGCTTGCTGTTGTTCCGTCGCCTGCCCTGCTCCTGTCTCCGTGTCGTTAACTGGTCTTGCCTTTATCAAGAGTGTGAAATTCAGACCTAATGTGCTGTACTCAGTTGATGAGTGAAAAATTGGTGCAATCCTCTCTAATCTGTGTTTTTGGTTTCCGTTGATCAGTCTTTTCTTGTGGGTGTTAGTTCACAGCCCACCACCAATCACAACAATCAATGGATTTCTAGATCTTAAACAAGTGTGTGAATTCTGTGGTGAAGCTAAGTGTGAGTTTATTTTGGTTTTTTCGCTGCCCTGTCTGTCCTCTGACAGAATCTTTATTTTTGCTCAGCTTTTAACTCTTGAATATTACGCCATTGTGTGCCCGTGCTGTTTTAGGGCTGCACAGTTTCTGTATACATTTCTAATTTCCTCCTCATCAAAAAAAAAAAAAAGTATTAAAATTAACAGCTACACAATTGTTGAGTGAACTTGTGTCACTAAACTTGACAAACAATTGTGTAACCAGTGGGAAAATATTGTGTTACACATTAAAAGCAACTGTGCAGCCCTGCCGTGGTTGTCGCTTTACTCAAACGGAGCAGCCGTGCTTGTTGTTGTGAGGTCATGCTTGCTCTGCTGATGCAAACGTGTTGGTTACTAGGCAGAGACACGCTGTGTGATTATTGCGCATTGTTAGTGTGCGATTTAAAAATCCCGGGTGTGGTTCTTATTGTCCGCCTCCACCTTCCTCCTCCTCCGTTCCTTGTGTTTCCATGTTATCAACCCTCCCTCCCTCCCTGTAGGCCAGTCAGAGGAGAGATCTGACTGCAGCAGCTCAGGTTCGGGGGCGGGGGCGGGTCCAGGTGAGTGAGTTCTATTGCAGAGATTCAGAGATGCATTCAGAATGTCCGATATTCTTCCATCAGTTGAAATTAGTGTGACAGTAATTATTTGGAGGATGAAATGAAAGAGTCCTTCAGGCCAAATCCTAAACTTTGTATTCTATAGATCAGTGGTTTCCAAACGGTCCAGTCCAGAGGGGTATTCTATAAAGGCGGGTTAACAAACTGAGTTTATCCATAAACTCTGGGTCAACATACCCCGCGATGGGAAACTCTGGGTATCGGATTCCATTAAAGCTGGTATGAAGTGGGTCAATCAACCCTGAGTATGTAAACCTTGGGTTACTTATGTGCGCGCGCGCGATAAAAAGCCATCATCAATGGATCAAAGAATACTCAAACTGCCATGACAACCAAACGGAAGATAGTGATATATTCACCCTGATGGGTGAAATAAGCCATTGTTTGATGAATATGAGCCTGTTCTAAAAGTCTTCAGTCTTCAGTGACTATAGTGGCTTAAGTCACCTGTAATTAGTCACACTTTTTGGTCACTTCATCACTTTATCTCTTCAGTGACGTGACGAGCGGTGAATAAAATGTGTCTGAGGAGATGTGGCAGCAGCATAGGATGGCTGCATATCACATCATTTATATTGAGTCTTAATGTAATATTGTCGCCAGAGTCATCTCAACGTCCTAAAAAATGTCATAAAAAAAAACACTGAATCGAGACGCGAACCCACGACCCATCGCTTTCAAGAGCAGCGTCACACTTCACTGCGCCATCATACCTTCAAAGATGTGTGATCTACAGACTTAACTGTATAACAATATAAAACAACAATCGAGCCTTAAAAGTTGATTTATTTAAATGATCATCTCCTTTATATTATCCACAGGTTTTTATTCAGAGAACTTTACTACAGACGTCAGTAGATGTTTTAATGTAGATCAACCTCTCAGTGTCTTTCACTTAATGATCTACATCTACAATGTTATAAAGAAAATTACCGTTATCACAAAAAAAAAAAAAGACGTCTAGCAAAACAACATTAGTAATGATGTGAACACGACTGTGGTGTGTGATGTTACTAATGTGTTTCAGAGAAAAGTGTTAAGGTTTATTAAAGTATAAAGAAACGGTGTTCAGGTGGGCGGAGCCAGGTAGAAACCCGGGGTTCCTTTGATAAAACCTGCCAGCGACCAGGTTTAGTTCACTGACAATGTTGCCATGGTAACATACTCAGAGAAGAACATACCTCGCTTTTTGGAATGGGATACTCAGAGTTTCCCTCATTTGAGCCTGAACATACTCAGAGTTTGAACATAACCCGCTTTATGGAATACCCCTCAGGTGTGCCGTGGAGTTTTGTGACAACCATATGATGAGAAAAATCACCCTATAAACGACCTTTGGCTGTACATAACGTAGCGGATGACACCTGAAATGTGCACTGCACAATACGCAAGGGAAAAGGATTGAAACCAATTGAAGGGCTTCCATTGGACTGTTAAAATGTGAACTCATTATTGTATAATTAATTTGCTCAATTAATTTGCTGAGTTAATTACCGTAAGTTGTTTATATGAGAAAAGGAAAGTAGTTTAAAATTTGCTTAAAACGTTGTTCATGTATTTAAGGGTTAAAATACGTTTTTAAGTATTTAAAATATAGCAAATTTCTCTTTAATTAAATTCAGAGTGAAAATATTTCATTTATGTATGAAAATAGTATATGAAAGTATTTCTGTTGAGAAATTGTTAAATTTAAATATCTATAATTGATATAAACATAAGGAACATGGTTTCAGGTTATAAAAGTAGACCTAGTTTTCTGTTTAGTTAATGTCTAATTTTACAGATTACTACCTGCACTGATTTAATAAAGAAATATACTTTGGCCAAATTAAATGTACTTTCCTGAATTTCTGTTTATTTGTGCTTACCTTGTTCTGATGAAAAATGATGAACTTATTTGCATTGTTTTAAAGCCTCCGTGTTTTATGTACCTTCCTCGTCACTGGAAAGAATAAAAGTAAGAATGTGTGAAATCCTGAGTCTCGTCAAATCCTTCCTTTTTCAAGTGTGGGAAACCATGATGTTATATAGACACTTGACACACATTATTGTAATATACAACTACACAAAAATAATTATATTTTAATTTACTACTTTGTATACACTCATTTCATAATACAGAGGCAAACTCTATACCTAAAAACAATTCTTAAGAAGAAAAAAAAAAGAGAATGCAATATTTCGCTGTTCCCACGGTTGTGCAGGCGGGAATTATAAGACTGTGACAAAGGCTGTAGGACAACATTAAAACAGAGAGAGAGAAAATGGAGCACTTTCTTGTCCGGTCATCCGTGATATTGTAAATAATGAGTGATAACTTGTTATAAAGGCTATTTTGCACAGTAGGTGTGCCTTCATATTTTTACTTGTCATTTGGTGTACCTTGGGCACAAAAAGTTTGGGAACCACTGCTATAGGATGAATTTGTTTTCCAGCTGTGCTCTCTGTATTAACGTGGTTGCTTTTGTTTCAGTTGTCATTGCAGAACAATTGAAATCATGTTTAGCAGTTTTGATCTGATCCATTAGTAATTATTTGTCGTTTCTGTTGGTCAACTAGAAAAACCTTTTAATGTGAGAGAAAAAACAACAGTTATAACTTTTTTTTTTTTGTAATTTTTGAAAGTAAATTTTTAGGTACAATTTGGTCAATGTCTAGGTCTAAATTAGTGTTGAGAGTTGTTTTGTTTGTTTTGATTTTAATCAAATTATTTAACATGAAACTATAGAGACTTAAATGCTCATAAGAGAAATGAATAGCAACTCTACTAAATAGTAGATGTTTGTGCCAATGTCAAAATACTTCACCCTCTTTTTATCCTGCACACACTTTTGTAATTATATTTTTCTATGTCCTAAAATTGTGAACTAAATACGCGTTTGTTTTGTAGATAAGCTAGCTTTGGAGGGAGTGGTGGTGCAGAGAGCAGAGTGCAGACCGGCTGCGAGTGAGAATTACATGAAGCTGAAAAAGTGAGCGGATTTAATACGTTTACATACAGTATGTGATCAAGGATGTTTGACATGATAATGCAGATATGTTATTTATATTGCCCATGATTTGGTGATTTTACTTGATAAAGTCTTGTTGTAATTAACAGGTTGCAAATTGAAGAATCAACCAAACCATCCAGGCTGGCAGTGCAGCTGGAAAAAGCTGTCACCAGTAACTACAAACCAGTGGCCAACCATGAGTATAATGTAGGTGTCAAGTTCATCTCCATTTTGTGCTTTTCTTTAACTTTAAAATGACTTATTTCCCTTTTCACTGTCTGTGTTTAACTGGACTTCACTCAAAGAACCAGACCTTCAATTACGTCTTTCACTTTATTTCTTAAAGGGCATTTTAACATGTGTGTATAGTATTTGTTTAGTATTAAACAAATCAAATTTTTATAATCATTCTTTTTAACCACACAGTTTTAACTAAATCAGATTGTTAAAAGTAAGTCAATTTAATAGACTTTAACGCAGGTATTTTTAAACAGTTTTCAACTACAGCAATGTAGAACCTTTTTAAACTACTTATTTAAACATCTACTTTTAACCATTTTGTCTTAACTTATTTGTATTTCACATTAACCAAATCTAGTTTTAACCACACAGGTAACGTGACACCTGAAATAAGCTTCATATCTTTAAAAAAAAAAAATAGTATCAAACTCAAATATTCCTTGAATTTGCCAAACTTTACATATAATTGAAGAAGGGAGGCATTCAACTTAAGTTTCCATGCTGAACAGTGTTTGATTTGAAGTTTCTGATTGCCTTTGAACAGATGTTTACATGAAGCCCGTGGTTATTTGGAGGTGCTTACCAGCTGTTCATCCACACATGTAAACAGTCTTTGCAGCAGAATTCAGTCACAAATGAGGCTAAATAACTCTTTCATCTGTAGCTGCTAAGCTAACACTGCCATTGTCTCAGTTCACCCGCAGTGACTGGTTTGTGTCATTAAAAGAATCAGGTGTGCACACTCACAAATGGGAGGGGCTTCCACCTGGCCCCTCCCATGCTTAGCAGGAGGGAGGGAGGCAGTTAGCTCACAGGCATTTTTAGGGTTGTTTTTACTCCCGTGGATCATTGAAATGTCTTAAATCAATGTTTCAAAAGTCTTCAGTTTTTACACATAAGTATGATTTTATGATTGTAATTAGTCTCACATTTCAAAATAAATGGTAACTTTTTTTTTTTATTCTATTTTTTTTAAAGTATAATTATTACCGTAACATTGCGCAATCACGACAGCGGAACCAACTAGAAAACAGTGACGTGGTTTCAGCAAAACTTCCAACAACATGGACAAATGTAAATTTAACAAAAAATGCCTTGTGTTTTTGTTGGCGTTTTATAGATTTCTGGATATTTTTGGAGTCATTTTGTGTGTTTTTAGAGTGATATTGATTGTTTTATTTGTGTATTTTACTGTCATTTTGTGTGTTTACTTTGGGGGCTGCCAGTTGCACGTCTGCACTAGACACTGGAAAAAAAAATGTACCCTAACCCTACCCTACCTTTACTGTAAAGTTGGTTTTAAATTGAATTACAAATGGTAATAAAAAGTCTCTGTTGTGATACAATGTGTTTTTAGTACATTTTACAGTAGTAGTGCAAACTCAGCTGTTTCCTGTACAAGTTATTACAAAATCTAAATACTTTGTGCTCTCTGAGAACCTGCTCAGCTTGACTTTAATCATTTGTGTTGGTTTTCTGATGTGACTGAGAACCAATTTGCCAAAACTCTGGTTGCCAAATTTATCTGCTGTGTAAACATGATAGAGCAATGGAGAATATTTGGGCAAATATGTCATTATATCAATATCTAGTCAAACACAAAGTACAATAGAGGGCTGTGAATTGTTCCCGTGATTAAAAATGGGGTGTGTTGATAAATTGCAAGTTACTTTTTCAGTAATGTTTCATACATGTTGCATTTTACATTTTAAAGGCCTAAGATGGAGAAGTTTGATCTGAAGTGAGAAAAAGAGCAAATTCGACATTATTGTGCCTTAGTTTACAATTCCATGTAAAAATGATTTATACAGTATGTTTGGTACCTACAATATCCAATTTAGAGGAATTTTGTAGTATTGCAGGATTTTAGAAAAACTGAAAGATCTTTCCATAATCTTCTATTTTAATGACGACTGCAGTCATGTGTTATCAGCATGGGGAGAATACGAGTGAATTGAATTGAATTTATGAATCTGGAGTGACTGAGATATGGAGAACTTAATGATTTGGTCATTTACAAAATTCATGGTTTCTCTATCATTTTTACTTTCTCCTGTGGGCCACAGTGGAGGCTTTTAAGTGCTGGATTTGGCCCCCGGGCCTTAAGTTTGACACAGGCGCTGTAACGGAAAAGCTTCTAAACAGAGTCAAGCTTAAGAAATACTCATGGAAATGAACTTCATTTACTGCTGCACACACTTGCTTAATGTTACCTTTACCGTACATCACGTATATCTAATCCTATGTTTAAAATATTAGTACGTAGTTTTCTGCTTTTGAAAATAGATTGTAAAAAAAAAGAAAAGAAAAAAAACACATGTACAATGTATCTAAAGGCCAACATGTGATATCCATATCTGTGTTTACTTTCTGCTGCAGCGCGAGTACGAGAGAAGGAAGAAAGAAGAGGGAAAGAGAGCGCGTGTGGACACACAGCTGGTGCTGGACATGTTGTTTTCTGCGTTTGAGAAACACCAGTACTACAACATCAAAGACCTGGTGGACATCACCAAACAGCCTGTGGTAAGACCAAAGCCCACAGCAGTGACATGAAACAATCTGAAATGACTCTAAAGTCATTGAAATACTTTCTAAGCAGGTGGTGAAAAAAATACAGCAAAAGGCCGTTAAACATCTTCTTTCTCTAACTTCTGAATCCAAGTACCCCAGATGTCCAACTACCACATTTTGCTCAGAATTCTGTGAAAAAACAACTATAGAGCATGATGATGGAATGTTTAAAAAGAATCTCACATTGTAAATAAGTGGAATGAAATATAATAGATTTATTTCTGTAGTTTTCATCATTTATATCGTTTCTCTTCTATTGTGGAACCAACACTGACCTTTGTATTGTCATTTCATGTTCTAATCAAGATCATTTCTCTCAGCATTTTGTGTATTTTGTTATTTTTTTGTGTTGTTCTTGTTGGTATTATTCAAATTATTCTCCCTCAGTGTGTGTGTTTTTGGTGTTGTTTGGTTCTTTCTTATGTTTGATTTATGTGTTTCTCTGTTATTTTTATGTATTTTGTCACATTTTTGTTGTTGTTTTGTGTGTTGCTGGTAATATTTAGTATGACTAATATTTTTTAATTAAAAATAAACATAAAACCCCATATTTTTAATGCTTTCATTTGTTAATTTTCCTCTCTAAGTACCCCCTGTAGCGCCATTGCGTACCCCTAGGAGTACATGTACCCCCATTTGAGAAACACTGTGCTAACAGCTTTATGTAGCTTACTGCAGTTCTTTCCACATCTGCCACAAAACAAAGCATTTGTGCCAATTAGTGTCATTTTGAAAAGAAAAATGTCTTTTTCATTTGATTGATAGTAATTTTGATGATTTATGGCTTTTTCCTCAGAAACATTTGAAAGAAACCCTGAATGATATTGGCATCTACAACTTAAAGGGAAAGCACAAAAACACCTGGGAGCTGAAGCCGGAGTACAGACATTACCAAGGAGAGGAAAAGACTGAGGACAGCTGACTCCACCTGTTGGTATCATGGATGTCCTTTAACTTGGCTTTGGACAGATCTGGGTCTGGTCCTGTCAACATACTTTAGTATTCCTGTGTGATGTCAATAAGAAGAAAACAAAAGATGTGGGCAATCCATGGAAAACTTTTCTATCGTCATCCCAAACATTGTGTAGGATGAAGCTGTTTATATGTGAAACTTTTTGGTTTTATTCGTTTTTATAGATTGAAGTCAATGGCTGAACCTCCTTGTTACACTAGTAATAGTGAAACTGAACAAATTTTAAATATCTTCATCTGAACATGTGGTGTCTCAGTTTTCCGAGCACAAATGCAACACTTTGTTTTAAAGCCTCCGTGTTTTATTTTTTTCCTTCTGTATTAATAATTAAAAAAAGTAAACTATAAAGCGTAGTGTTTATTATTTACAGCTCCATCAGAATACAGAATCAACCACAACGACCATACATTTATGTTGCAAATTCTAAATGCTATTTAGCTATTGCAACCTAAATAAATAATGTACATTTTAGTAGATGACCAAACTGGGAACAGGTTCTAAACAAGAAAGTAATGGAGGTTGTTCATGAGTGGATCTCTCACTGGTTAAACACACGTATGTGAATGTGGCCTGGCTGTCACAGTTTTCCCACCAATAAGTGTTCACTGACCCAGTGGAATAATACATTCTAGGGATGTAAAATGGCACTGATAGTCTGAGCTTTCATTTGTATAATCAATTAAAGTTTATACCAAAGTTGGGTTTTACACTAGTTAGAAACTGACGACCATAAGGTACATCTGTCAAACTCAAGGCCCGGAGGCCAATTACGGCCCTTTAGACCAGTGTTTTTCAACTGGGGATACACAGTGGCACGACAGGGGGTACTTGAGAGAGGAAAATTTACAAATGAAAGCATTAATAATATGGGGTTTTACAATGACATTTACAAAAACACAATAGAATAAAAAATATTGAATAATAAAGAAAAGCAGACGAACGACAAAATTATGATATAAATGATCTTGATTAGAACATGGACTGAAAACACAATCGTTAGTCTTGGTGGAAGATAATCGTAAATGATAAAAACTGTAGAAATAAATCTATCCTGAAGGCACTAAATACTGTTTCATTTCACTTATTTACACAATGAGATTCTTTAAAATACGTTTTACAACTCATTCATTCCATCATCATGCTCTATAGTTGTTTTATTCCACATAACTCAGAGTAAAATGTAGGGGAATAAAAGGGGAACTTGGATTCAGAAATAATAGAAATGGAGTACTTGGGCCAAAAAAGTTTGAGAACCACTGCTTTAGAACATCCAATTCAGCCAACAGGAGAAAGCAAAAAAACATGATTATGTAAATTACCAAATAATTCAGCTGTAGATATCATCTCAGCCCTTCTAAATACAAATTCAATTAAACTCAATATTTAGAGGATGATAATTTCCCCATGCTTTTGTCACGACTGCAATCATTTTAAATCTCAAATTGTTCAAAGAACTCATTATTTCACATAATTTCCCCCAAAATAAATAAAAAAAAATTGGTCGCTCATCAATCATTGAAATTTAAAAGAGAAAATCTTGTATTTACTGATAACACATTGCCTGGTTATTGTAGACATCTTAGATACTTTATGTATCATTTGTATGTCAAACAAACCAGGGATCATTGTTTAAATTGCTGTTTCTCCTGCCTAAAATCTACAGCCCACTTAAGTTCAAACTATGTATTTCAACCCTGAACTAAAAGTACAACACCCCTAACCTATAAAGGATTAGTACTCACTTTGTATTCCTGTAAGCTAAGTAATCAATTCTACAGGTGCCCCATGTAAACGTGGATAGAAGGTAGAGACGACCTAGTATTATTACAGCCACACATTTAAAATGGCCTCCAATTATGGAATACAGTGTTATTAAACATCTGCTCAAAAATGAAGGAATCTAGTTTTTTTTTTAATCAGTCCTGATGCAACTTTTTCACTCCAAATACAATGCTGATATTGCAACCTTTATCAATATTGATCCAATATCAGATCATAATTAATTCCATGTGGAATGTTAGAAAAAGCCTAATCAAGCAATAATACCCAGAGAACAATAGTAACAGTAGAAAAACTGACCCATTTATTAAAAGTGCAGGATTGGACTTTTCGTTTTGCAGTGCGTCATGTATCAGATCTTAGGTGTAGGCCATTATAATTAGATACTCAATTTAGGTAAATCATAGCAAAGGGACACCCCTTTTACTGGATAACTATGTTGTAAATCTTTATCCACATGTGCCATTTGCTTTTTTAAAATAAAAAATTGCAACATATATACAAGACAATGACTTAAGTATAAGATGATCACTCAAAACATTAACAAATCCTGTGTATAGAAAATGAAAAGATCAGGAGAAGAACACTAAAAGTAACTACATTGGAAGAAAAAAAGAAAAAGCATTCAAAGATAAATTAAACATGGAGGACCTACACACAAATGTGATTAAATAAATAAAATACTGTATATAGCCCTAGAGTCCCAAGCGAAAGAGGGACCCATCAAGGCAGGCATTTGGAGAACGAGAGGGGGACAGTGTAAACTCCACCCAGCCCCCCTCCACCTTATTGTCATTTTTTCTTATTCCTTGTGTTATTTGCAATATAATTGACATTACCATAAAAAAAGAAATTGCCAAGATTCAAGTCAAGTTTCTTTATTTATAAATAAAATGCAATCAATACATCTTCTCCAGCTTAACAGGGGAAGCATCTTCAGCAGGGAGGCCCAGACTTCCACCTTCCAGGGGGATCCCGACGCATTCCCAGGCCAGCTGAGACAGTCTCCAGTGTGTCCTGGGTGTTCCTAAGTCTCTCCTTCCAGAGGGACGTGACCTGAACCACCAGGGAAGAATCTGTGGGGCGTCCTAACGCAGAGGAGCAGCAGCTCTACTCCAAGCTCCTCCCGGATGACTGAGCGTCTTAGCCAATCTGTCAGGGAGAGGCAGCTGCACCCTATGGAGGAAACTCATTTTGGCTTCTTGTACCCACGGTCCTGAACATTTTTCCCATTTTCATCTCTTTTGTCGCCTCGGTTCAGTTGTGTCATCACTTAATTTCATGAAAATTAATCTTGAAGTAATAATTTGTTGGGATCTTCTGCAGCTACTGGGCCATCATGTAAACTTTGAACGGTTGTTAAGAGTTGAACGTTTCAGTCTCCTGTAAAAATAAAATATTGTGAATTAAAAGAAGAAAATTCACATAGTGGAAGATTGACAGCACAAGAACTCATGATCCAGGATAAGAAAAATAAATTCCATCACAAACAACTAATTTCAACCTTTGGTATGTAGTTTAATGCAAAAGTACATGTCTGGAAATATGTAGTACAACCAAGTTCACATCTTCTCCCATTGAAATAGATATTAGTGACCTAATAGATGTACTTCTCAGTGGATCTTTACTGCTATACAATAAGCAGAGAGAAAGCACAAGGAAAGCTCACTTTAGCATCTCTATGCAAACCCAGAAGCCAATGGAGCACGCTTCAGGTCTATCAGTGGATGCAAAGTCAAGTCTACCAAGAAAAAATATCACTGCAGTTTACCTGCATCGCACTTGATGAGGGAGGGAAAAAAAGAAGCTCCTCTTCTCCGTCAGCTTCAACTTTCAGACTAGAAAACAAAAGACAGCTTTCAGCTTATTGATTTATGTGAATGAAAAGTTCAGTCTTTATTTCCACTTGTCCTCCCCTCTTCAATCTGAGACACCATGGAACAGAGGTGAGCAGAAAGCGCAGGGACATTTAATCTTGCATCTCAAGTATTAAAAACCCAGGTAAGTCTCACTGCAGAGAGCCCAGGCTGTCAAAGATGCACCTTAGGAACAGACGGCAGGATTAAGTATACAGTACGTACCCAAACTAAAGCTCACGTCTACTGCTTTGGACCATGAAACGATGGAAACGGACTGAGGCGTAACCATTAGCCTACATCTGAATGTCTATAAGGAGAGCGACCAGCTGTAAAAAAAAAAAAAAAAAAAAAACCCAAAGAGAAGAAGAAAATTATAATTAACAGGAATGAATATAATGAAAAGCATGGTTACAGACAGTCATTGGGCAAAATGCATTTGTGAGGTGAATTCAGTTGTTAAAAACAACAATTAGACCACTGTAGAAAACAAAGTAGAGCAATACGTATGAACAGTTTGAAACACATCAGCTTTGGGAAAGAGAAGCAAGCTACAATTTTAAGTACATTAAAAGATTAAATTATACCATTGTGCTTTTTTAAAAGGTCAATTGTGGCCATTGGGGAAGTTAGACACCACATACACTTCAATTAATGGACCTTTTATGACCTAATGATATAATGAAGTGCAAACATCTGTACTTAAAGAAAATAAAGTCAGACATTTATATAATTTTCACCTTTAATGCTCGATCCACAAATTTGTTTAAAAAAAAAAAAATAAGGAGTTTCTGGCTCGTTTCAAATATTTTTTTGTTTTTCCAATGGACCGAATCTATTTTAGAAATGAATTATATATTCAGTTCAGTACCAAGTAGCCAGTAAGCAGTTTATTTCAGATCATATAAAAAACAAAAAAGCACCATAAAACATTTATATATTATCACAATATACCAGAACTCGAGGACTATAATGGGACCTCAACCATTGAGAGACTACATATCCAGAGAGAAGCTACAAGCTCAGCTAGCTAGCTTAGAGGAGCTACAAGCTCAGCTAGCTAGCTTAGAGGAGCTGGGATGTGGAGCTGGGATGTGCTTTACATTCACTCGTCCTCATTTGTGCTTAATATTACACAATCAATAGTTCATTGAATGTCTTGTGAGTCATTTATCTGTGTGACCATGTGAATTCAAACGTTTCTGTAAGCTGTTATACAGCAAAACGTGGCATGCTAACATGCTAGCTGAATAGACACGTGTACTGAGACGCAACATGTGCAAAACACGGCTTCTTCATAATACGACGATGCTGTGAGATATACTTACAACAGACCATCTTGAAGACTACGGTTGAGTGGCTGGTGGTGTTTTTCATGGTAATTTATCAATTTCACGTCTACTTCTTTGAAGTGAGCTGAGAGAAAGAAAGGAGGATAGTGAGTCCAGCCTCTTTATAGAGAATGGAGAACGACTCACTGTCGCCACCTAGAGGCCAAAGGGGTTTAAACTGGAAAATAGACTCCGCCTCGTCCCTAATGTTCTGAGACACAATTAGTCATTGGAAAAAAATACGACCAATTTTATCAATTAGAATAATACATTATAACACCTACAGGTACAGTGCAAATGTCCAGGGGGATCAAAAACAACAATGGTGCAAAATCCCAAAGCAGTGCAAATAAATAAAACATCTTCAATCAAAGAAAAAAGTCTTCAAATGTAATTATTTGGGTCTCAAATTTGTAACTTTTTTTTAAATTTTTGCATTAGAACACTTTTTTTCTTTGATTGAAAATATTTATTTTTGGGAAGTAAACGTTTCTTTGATTGAAAATGTTTTTTTTTTAATGGAAGTTATTTTTTATTGAAGTGATTTTTTTTGATCGGAAAGTTTTTTTATTTTTTCATAGTTATTATTATTATTATTATTATTGAATAATAAAGACACAAATCGACCTCCATCGTAAGCTCATTGTCGTCTATCGCAGGGCCGTTCAATTTGGGATCGGAAAATTAGTTTTGGCCCGTTGCCCATATTTGAAATAGAGTTTTTGATATTTTTAAAATATAAAAAATCATGAAATACAGTACAGTGGCAAAAAAAAAAAAAAAAATCACAAGTCTGCCATGAAACACAATAAAAAAAATACTACTATAAGTGTTCATTTTGCACAGTTATGTTATTGGCATATTTAATTGTATGCACTGTAACATTAATATTTAGTTTTGGCCCCCGGCCCTCCACCACGGTACAGCTCTGGCCCTTCAATAAAAATAATTTGGGCACCTTGTCTACCGTATTGTTTGGTGAACGGCGCACCTCTAATAAGCTGCACTCAAGCTTTAATGATTCCTATACAGTATTTTCAATTTAGGAAGAAAAAAAAAAAAATCTGCATTTTATTTTGATAGGGTGTATGAACGTGTGTCCCAAATGTGGCATGTGAGTCACATGCATGCGCATGAGGCGCGCTCCCGCACCATCATAATTGGACTCCTTCAGTCGAAATCCTGCCTCCAGCTTCTAATGGAATAATGTGATGAAGAAACACATTTAGTCTTATTTTAAGGTTTCCAGCTGTTAATACAGTAAGTAGTCAATATTCACTTCTATTGCGGGAATTTAAATGAGATTCGTTGCGTGTGTTTAAACTGTGTTTTTGATGCAAATTAACATCACTTTTTTTTTTGTTTTTTTCCCACAGGTTGAAAAAGTGAAACACCAACATGTTTAAAGCTGTGTTTGGAAGCAGGAAGGATGTGGTAAAACGTGGAGAAAGAAATAGCCACAGGCTTCAGGGTAAGAACACCTAAATATTTATTTATTCATTTATCTGCCACTGAAACACCACCATTACTGCTAATGTGCACAGATATTATAGAAAGAGTGCCTCAGTTTGCATCATGCAGTTTGATCTAGAGGTAATAAAAGTGCTGGATGATGAAGTGATTTTGGTGAGTTTGATTCCAGGTTCTCTTCTTCTCCTGGGTGATTTATTTCAATTAACCTCATTAGTGTGTGTGTGTGTGTGTGTGTGTGTGTTAATCCAAAGTGTGTCAGGCAAAGTTAGACTGCAAGCAAACATCATGACCTACTAAACACTCTAGATCAGAGGTGGGCCACTTCTACTACAGCGGGGGCCACAAACATGTGTTTTGATCAAAGGGCCACATTATTAACATTCATGGCAGCAACAGAGAAAAGAACAAATAGTTTTGTTTTTTTTAATAGTAATTTTGTGTGTGTTTGTTATGAGGTATTTTTTTTTGCATTTCTGTTGTCCTTTTGTGTATTTTTTCCTGTAAAATGTTTGTTTTTTGTTGTCATTTTGCTTGTTTGTTAGTACTGTGGGTTTGCAGAGTCATTTTGTTGAGTTTTCCTTGTCTTTCTATGTACTTTTGTATATTTTTTTTCAATAATTTGTGTAGTCTTGTTGTCCTTTTGTGTTATTTGGAGTGATTTATTGTATTACTGTTGTCATTTTGTTCATTTTTTTGTAGTAGTTTTGTGTATTTTTGTTGTGTTTTACTGTAATGTTGTCTTTGTATTCTTGCTTTTGCTTTGTGTATTTTATTTTTCTGTCATTTTGTACGTTTACTTTTGGGGCCATGAAATTAGACCGAGGGCCTCATGTGGCCCCGGGGGCCGCCAGCTATCCGTGTCTGCTCTAGATTCAACAACACTCCTATAGGCTATGGGCAGGTTTGGGGTCAATTACATTTTTCAGTTACAATTACGTTTTCAATTACCAGTGTTCAATTACCAGCATTTTTTTCCAATTACAATTAAATTACATTTACATTTTTAGTTATGCTTTCAATTTCAATTACAATTAATCACACTTACTGAGCCTGAATTAACTAACCTAATAAAAGTGAACCATCTCTTATAACGGGTCCTAAATCATCTGTAAAATACACTAAAAACCAATATCTATCACCTATATATTGGTTACTTTATTAGGCTTAATAATCAATGAAAATATAGGTTTTATTATTTTTGTAGTGGGCGTCTGAGCCTTTTTTGTGTCAGTATATCCCTATATTGAAATTTTATTTAACACAGAGAGGTGGGGCTATGGGAGCTAAATGATGCGTTTCCACAGGATGAACTTGGTAACTTACTGCAGTACAGTTGAGATTACATACTGTACAGCACAGATACATGTGTGTAAGTATAGCCCAGTATTAGAGCAACTGTGTTGCTCATTAATAATTGATGATGCGCTGCGATGGGGCGCAGAAACAGAGGAAGATGGAGAACTGTGTCAGCCTCATTAAACTCATATAGAACGTGTGTATAGTCCACTGGAATGGCTGATTTAAAAAAAAAAAAAGATTCATTTTCTCAGATTCACAAAGAACGATTGATCTTGTCTTTTACTGTATAAAAATGGAACGCTGTGTACAAGTGTAATACTGTTGTTATACAACCATCCATCCTTTATTTACTGCTCACCAGAAGGCCAACCGGGTTGCCTTTTAATTACTGTATTAACACATAGAATTAAACTCTAGATACTCCAATTGTTCATTAATTACCTTAACAGTTGAATTTAAAGTTTAGTAGGACAGTAACTTACAGTAAAACACATTACAATATAGTATACAAGTTAAAAGGCAATAGTCACAGGACTGGATGGTTTTCAGCCACTGTTTGAGTTGAGCTATAAAGGATGAAAGTGTGGAACGTTAATCCCTTGGAGAGTGGAAGACTGTTCCAGATCTTTCTGGCCTTCATAAAAAGAGAATTCTTTAAAAAAAAAAATAAAATAGAAAAGTTATTATTTCTGTGTAGGATCTCACAGTCCCTCTACAACAGTGTTTCTCAAATGGGGGTACGGGATGGCGAGTGAGGGGAAAATTAACAAATGAAAGCATGAAAAATATGGGGTTTATATTTATAATGTTAACTTTTAGTTAAAAATGAAAATCATACTATTGATAAGAAACATTTTCTTGATTAGAACACAAACTGAAAATACATGGGTCAGTCTTGGTTCCACACCAGCTGACAAAGTGGGTACATAGATTCAGAAATATGATAAAGGGTGTACTTCAACCAGAAAAGTTTGAGAACCACTGCTCTCTAGAACATTTGTCAAACTCAAGGCCCGGGGGCCAAATCCGGCCCTTTAGAGCGTACAATTCGGCCCGTAGCAGAAAGCAAAAAAAGTCCGAGAAACCATGAATGATTGTTTAAATTACCAACCAATTCAGTTGTAGATATCTCTAAAATAATTCACAAATGTAATGAAACTCTAGTAGCAGGGCTCACATTTTCCCCACACTTACTGTATATCACATGATGGCAGCCATTTTTAATCTTAAATTGTTAAAAGAAATCTCAATGTTTCCAGAATCCTGCAATTTTCTTCAAATAATTCCACAAGAATTCCCCAAATTACATAAAAACGGGTCACAAAATCAAATGAATTGACAGTGAAGATCCTGTAGGGACTGATATTTCACATATTGCTTTGATATTATCAGTGCCGTACATATTTTATAATGTATTTAATCAGGGAAATGCCAAGTAAGGATAATGCTAAGAAATGTCCCAGTCTCCTCTGCTGTTTACACGTACCGCACCAGGTTTTCTCGGAGAGAAGTGGTCATGTGACTAGGTACCTCACGTCATGTGACCATTGCGGAAAAAGTGTTTCCATAGCGTTTTTGTGACACGTTTCAACATCGAAACGTCTGAAATTATTCCTCATAAAAGCGTAAATACTTTGAGTGTTTTTTTTAAATTCAGGTGTTTCTGTTACCAGTTTTTACTGTGCATTTCCAAGGGTAATGGAAACAAGGGATGTCCCGATACAACTTTTTCATTTCCGATATGATACCGATATTGATCCAATATCAGCTTGAATCATACATACTTTTTTGATCAAGTGATGTTACTCAAACAGAGAACAATAGTCAGCAACAGTAGGTATGAGAAAAACTGACATATTTATTATTAACCAATTGGTTACATACATTTTAACCTTCAACATAATATCTACAGTATTCTACAATTGAATAAAATAAATAAATTTAAAAAAAAAAACGGAAAATCCGGAAATTTGAAATTTGTTTTCAGGCTAATATCGGACCGATATTGATATCGTATCGGGACACCTCTAATAAAGTGATGTTAGTCAAACAGAGAACAATAGTCAGAAAAAGTAGATATGAGAAAAACTGACCCATTTATTCTTAACCAATTGGTTACATGGATTTTAACCTTCAACATAATATATATTATCTACAGTATTCTACAATTAATAAATATAACATAATATTGGAGATTTTAGATGCAGTCCGATAAAATCCAATATTCGTTTTCTGGCTGATATGATATTGGATTGATATCCGATAACGGATCTGGACACCCCTAAACTATAGCATAATAATGATTCAATTACTCAGTTTACTGCCTAAAATCTGTGGCCCACATAAGATAAACTCTACATTTGATACCTGAGCTAAAATGAGTTCGAAATTGACCTTACACACGTGTTTTTCATACATAATTTTTTTTTATACATCATCCCCCCCCCTCTGTATTCTCCCTTTTGATCCATGTAGATGGTGATGTGTACACTAACAGCTCCTCACAGAGACACAGCAGACATGGTGTCGCCCGCTGTCAGTGCTGTGGGAGTGGCTCCACATCCACAGACGACCCTCTAAAACAGAGGAGACTCACCAAAGGAGTGTCTATTTCTTTACCTTCCTCTCCTCTTCTACCTCGTCAGTCCGACGTGATTCCCTCTCATTCATGTATGAAATTCCCAGGTAGGTCGTCAAAGTGACATATTCAGATGCTATGAATTCATAACTGCAGAAACAATCACTAAAGCACATAAAAGAGCCATCCGTATAGTACACAATGTAGGATGTTATGAACACACACCTTAAAGTTTGGGGATCTGGTAGAATTTAAGACTGCACAGATAATGTAAAAAGCAAAAAAATATATACTGCTACCTGTAAATATACAATAACTGTTCCCAGACAGTCATAACTTTAGTGGGAAACGAAACTTGAAACAACAGTATGCTCGGATTAATTTAAAAGGTATGTTTATTTCCATTTGTGGGGTGGTTTTGTGGAACGATCTTGATGAAACAATTAAACTAAGTATGAATATAATGCAGTTGCTAATGGCGCCTGTGCATTTTGTTTGTTTTTCTTAATAGCCCGATTGGAGTATTTATTTGTATTGTCAATTAAGTTTATTTCATTGGATTTTGCAGGTGTTAATGGTGAAAAACGGGGGTAGGACTTGACAAGCATAGGCTTCTTCCTTCCTGTCGAACAAATTAAATGTATTATCTTGAAATGGCCTTTTTAAAAATTTCATAAAGATTTCTGTTGAGCGTTGTTTATTCGTTTTCATCCATTTTTATTATTTGTTCGTTCAAGATAACGAAAGAAAGCTAATCTGCCATCATTATTAACGTATAGTCGTTGTACTGTCAGTTACTCATTTTACATACGATAGCCTACAGATTGTTCCTCAGGGGCCTTAAACATGTGACAGATTGTAAGGGTAAATTATTCACTGAGATAACTCGAGGCGAGAACCTACTTATGTCTATTTAAATCTTACAAATACATCATCGATCATTCTGTGTTCATTTTCTAAGGTTTTATTTGATTTATGGAATATAATGTTTTTGGACAGTATTTTCCGATAAAAAAAAACTCAAGGACAATGAAGGACTCATCAAAACACTACTCAGTACGCAGGAATGCAAATCCACAGTTTTCTCAATGTGAGGTCCAGATCCCACATTCAGGACTCAATCTAATTTTGTATGGTTCCCAAAATAAACAAAACAGCAAAAATACACAAAATTACTCTCAAAACACACAAGACGACTACAAAACACACAAACCCCGTGTTCTTATCTGTATTAATGCTGAGCCCTTGGTTTGGACAGTCACTTTTTTTGTTGCCCCCACTTTGATAAAATTTGTACATTTGTCATTTAAATCTGTTTATATTACTAGTAGTATTACAATAGTAATTTTTTTTGTATAGCGCAATCCATACACAAGGCAAAACAATGTGCTTTACATGATTATAAAGTGCAACATAAAACATTTGCAGTTTAAAAATCAATAAGAACATTAAAAGCAGCAGGAAAAACATTCAAATCAGCAGTAAAAACATTAAAAGCAGCAGTAAAAACATTAAAATCAGCAGTAAAAACATTAAAACCAGCAGTAAAAACATTAAAATTAGCAGTAAAAACATTAAAAGCAGCAGTAAAAACATTCAAAGCAGCAGTAAAAACATTAAAATTAGCAGTAAAAACATTAAAAGCAGCAGTAAAAACATTCAAAGCAGCAGTAAAAACATTAAAAGCAGCAGTAAAAACATTTTAAAGCAGTAAGGTGTACTTGTTTTTGGCTCAGCATCAGACAGAGACAGAATACTTTTTCAGGTTGACTGAAAAAGCTAATCACGTGCACATTTGTATCTAAATGCTAGATTTTTTTTAAATAAATAGTTTATTAAATTTGCCTCAACAGTATTCTCACAAGGTGGCAGTATTTCGCAGCAAATTTGGCCATTCAGAAAAAGCTGCTATTACATTTCATTCCATGCCACCCAGCCTTGTTCCAGCCCGAGTACACCATGCAAACGTAATCAGGGAACATCACCAAGTGGAGTTAATATACAGTCATAGTTTTCTTTTGATTCTGATCCTAAGTCAATATTTTAAAATCGTCCTAGAACGCAGATGGTTTTTGACTCCATCCACACGCACATGTTCAAACACTGAACAACCTTGAGATGATCAAATGTTAGGCCTGAGGATTCATCACGATGTCATTTCACCTTTGGATGATCCAGGAAGCCTGACATTTTATCACATGAATTGAGAGACACCCACACACACATCAGAGTATTCCACTGTCCCAAATACACATAATAATCATGTTGATATATTACAGACACACACTCACGGTACAGTTAACACTTTTCCATTTGCTTGCACAGATTCACACTCCATACGTTTAGCTTTATACTCTCGGGACACTATTCAAATTCTGCACGACAGATCTCATCTGGGGAGGCTTAATCTCTCTCCTCTTTCCTCTCACTCACTTTCTTTCTTTCATATCCCTCCCTATCTCCACCCTCAATCCCTCCTCCCCCCCCTCCCACTCTGCGTGCTTTCCCTCCCTGCCCTCCCTCCCCCCCTCCCTCCTGTCTCTGTGCCGTGGCCGAAGGACGGGTAAGGAAGCTGGAGTGTGTGGATGGCTCCTCCGGTGCGAGACACCCTCCTGTCCTTGCCTCGTGCCGTGGCGAGACAGACCACAGAGGTGAGAGCAGGAGAGTACGAGTGTTGATTTGGGATCGTGTCTCTGTTTTCTCCAGGTATTGATCGGATCAGGGTTGGTGGTGGTGGGGGGTCTGAATACGAATGAGATCTGATAGAGGTGTGAGATTGAAGGATATGACCTACAAGAGGAATCGAGTATGTTTTTTATAATGTTTGAAATGATTTGCTCAGAGTTTTGTCATTCAGATGTAACGTCCGTACAACAAAGAATGTAATGACGAGAGGACTTCACAGTTTGTAACCAAGTCTTTGAGTCTCTGAGTTCCCAGTTTGACACCTGTGTAGACAATGTGAGATTAAATCAACAATGTTGTTTTAAAAAAAAAAAAAAAAACTACATCCCAACTGGTTTCCTTTGCATTTTGACCACAGAGCTACCCTTAGGCTAAACAGATTTTTATGAGGCATCTTGCCTCCCGGTTGCCAGGCACCTCTCAGCTTCCCGTTTCCAATGGCAACTGCTAGGTGGTGGCTTGATGAATAGTACTGGAAATTTAGTGTGTCCTTATGTTAGTTCTAGATTGAATTATGTTGCATGGCCGACTAAATATTAAGTTTTCTCTCCTCGTATCCTTAGTCACAGATGAAGCATATTTTTCTATGTCGTTACAAGAGTGTTGCCGCACCTGTCAAGAAGGAAACGCAATAATCAGGCACGATATCTGTGGAATTGATTACGGTCTTCTCATTCCTAAAACTGACTTAGGGATGAATGCTTTGGGATGTGATGCAGTACCTGTGTAGAGAGTGAGTGAGCCAGCGTGACAGAATGAATAGGAATCAGTGGAGGGAGTGTGAAATGAAAAGATGTTGGTGAGGAGGAGTGAGCTGTTCCTTGAATCGTTTGATGTCTTGTCATCATGTTTGCGTGCCTGCTCAATATGCATCTTAATCAGCTAAAAAAAAAAAAGAAAGAAAAAAAGATGATTAGGAATGGAGGAAGCTATCACTATAATGTGGAAATAGTTAAACTACTGAGGTGTAGTAGGGCTGAACCAAATACTCATATCTCGATATTTTCTCTTTAAATGGCGATATACGATATAAATCTTGATATTTTTAATTCAAATGAAGTCAGACCATAAAAACAATTATGGGTTAAATTTGCTGATGAAAAATGCCAGTCTAGCTGGATTTCCATTACAGAGTTTCGCAAAATAAAAGCAATAGCCCTAAATGTCCACAAAGTATAATTTCGCTTTGAACGTGCAGGAGCCTCGTAACTCCTGTGAAATCTCATCCCGCTAGACTTCATTGCAGGAAGACGGACACTCAGAACCTCCTTATAAAACTCTGCATTCCTTTGTTGTTTCACGTCTAATGTGGCAGTAATAGTTTTTAAATATAATGCTGAGAAATATCCCAGTCTCCTCTTCTGTTTACACGTACTGCCCCATGTTTTCTCGGAGAGAAGTGGTCATGTGACCAGGTACCTCACGTCATGTGACCATGTATGTCACGTTCTGTGACGGATATTTGCGGAGAAAGTGTTTCCATAGCGTTTTTGTGACACATTTCAATATCGAAAAAAAGTTCCTCCTCATAAAAGCGTAAATACTTTTTAGCGATATTTGAGTGTTTTTTCAAAATTCAGGTGTTTTTATTGTGTTGTTGAGATGTGGCGCATTTCCATGGGTAATGAAAACTAGGGATGTCCCGATACAACTTTTTCACTTCTGATACAACATCCATTTTGCAGCCATGAGTACTGGCCGATACCGATATCAAAACCGATACGATATCAGCACAAATCATACATACTTTTATTACTTATTTTGTAGTGTGGAATGTTAGAAAAAGATGGATCAAGTGATGTCACTCAAACAGAGAATAGTCAGCAACAGTAGGTATGAGAAAAACTGATCCATTTATTATTAACCAATTAATTACATAGATTTTAACCTTCAACATAATATCTACAGTATTCTACAATTGAATAAATATAATATATATTGGAGAATTTAGATGCAGTCCGATAAAATCCGATATTTGTTTTCTAGCTGATATCGGACCGATATCTGATATCCATATCGGATCGGGACACCTCTAATGGAAACGCAGCTACAGACACATTTATCAAAAAACAGCAGCACAACATGTGCCACTTGTGTTTTTTTCTCCCATAAGAGACAGCATGTGTGAGTGAGTTCTGTAGCGTGGCTTTAGCGTCATAACTCAAGTCTGATTCAGGACGCACTCAGTGATCATCTAACTGTGCTTTTCATGCTGTTCTGAGAAGTAGCGAACGCAGCGACTCCTACAACGAGTTTTTTAATACAAAACGAGCAGTAAAATTAAAATATATATCGATATAAAGCAATATTGTAATTTTCTATACCACAAAAAACTTGATACATAATTTGAATCTCTATATATTGCCCAGCCCTACTGAGGTGACTTTGTAGTGAAGCAGAAGTTGGCGGTCAAGGCACTGAAAGGAGCTTAGATAAGTGATGAATGAATGCAGCAAATGGTTTGTGTCAAGGAAACTCTTTCGTTCAGGAGCCAAAGGAACTCCTCTCAGCTTCAGAGTCCACGCTATAAGCTCATTGAAATGTATGCCTTGTCCCTTCAGTGAAAGCGTGCGCACGAATAAACTCACAACCTAACACAACCCCTTGCTGCCGTCTCAGCTGGGAATTTCAAAAAGCCAACGTCTACGCATCCCCAATCAATGCAGCTGAGGCAATGCTGACCTGTAAATGTGCTACATTCCCTGCAGCTCAGTGCTGCTGCTGCAGGCTGAGGAACCAAAGGAGTGAACTCAAGCTGAAATGGTAGCATCAGCTCAATAGCAGTTTCATTTTGTCCAGTGTTTCAGTTTAATCGTGTGTGTGTGTGTGTGTGTGTGTGTTCCAGTCCTGAACGTGGAGCCCCAGCCTGGCTCCTCCTTCTCTAGCCAGGAACTGATGACCAGACTATGTTTCCTTTTGGGAGAAGAAACGATCGGCTCTGCTAGCGCTCCTATGGAGGACAGAAGGGAAAAGAAGGTGCAGAATATTTACACTTGTCATTATCGTGTCTTACAGGCAGAGGTAATTGAAAGTAATTGATTACAAGTACTCACGTTACAGTAATGGAGTTGCTTTAATGTGTACTTGTACTTTTTTTTAGTATATAGAATCAGAATAGGAAAAAAAACTTAATTAATCCCCAAAAGGTAATTCGGCATATTAAAAAACAACACTAATCATAATAACTATACACACACGCAAAAAAAAGGAACAATACTACACAAAGAAAGTGTGTAAATAAAAATGAGGTGCAAAAATATTAAAATTAATAATGAATACATATAAATACAAGTATATATACACATATGTACACAGATTGTTTTTTTAGGTCCATGGCAGGCCAGCTGCCAGATACTCTGAGAAAAAAAAAAAAGTCAGATTATTTTAACCCTAGTGTTCAGGACGACAGCAGCTTTGGGGACAATATTTCTAAATCAGTCATTTTACTTGTACTAAGTATGTTTTAAAAGAATGAAAGTAATTTGTTACATTTCTACACCAAACCGTTAGTCGGTAAATTATTATTTTTTGTTTTAAATTGATCGACGGACATTGTGAAACTACAAAAAAGTGAAATGACCAGACAACAATCAAATGCATCACATCATAGCCAGCCAATCAGATTAAATGTAACGCACGGCGCCAAAACGGCATTGAATGGAGGTTATTTTCTCATTTTTAGAGTTCATAAATCTGGCTATACTTAGAGCCTGATAATTGTTTTATTTTGAATTTAATCCATTGGTGTTGATTTTTTTTTTTTTTTTTCAAATGCTCATTTTGACAAACCTTTTTATTTTATGCAGACGCCTTTGAGGAAAATAAATTAAGTTCTAATTGTGAAAAATCTGGTGTCTTCCCTTTTAAGTTTCTACATGAGATGTTTACTGTATGCAAGGGAACCGTGGTAAGATTTATTCCCAAAGATAAACATGGGGGGTGAAAGTAACTAGTAACTTTTACTTTGAGTACTATTTAATTGAGCTACTTTGTACTTATACCTGGGTATTTTATGTATGTCTTACTTGTACTTGAGTAGAATTTCAATCAAGTAACAGTAGTAGCATATATTAGTACTCTGTACACCTCTGCTTACAGATGATGAATTAATGTAAAAATAAAACTCCAGTCTTTATCATAATTATTAATGTTTTGCGACGAGTCAGTGCTTTGATAATTACAAATTGTTAAAAAAAAAAAAGATTGGAGCACAGCAGTGTGTGTGTGTGGTCGATCTGTTATATGCGTATTAATTGTTTTGCTATGCATCCACAGGGTTCAATTTGCTCTCAGCGCTCTATTAGTTTAACCTGCTCTGGGTGCTACACCATGCCTCTCCATCTCATTGCTTTCACATTGCTCAGCCTTGGCCCATTTTCTCAGCCTCATTCCACCACCTGAGCTCCAGATTCAGTCAGTTTCACAGAGATAGTGAGGCGATATGAGAAATGTGGGTTGTCCTGGCTTAGATAGATGAGGCTTTTGGTATAAAGGGAATAACAGTGAGCTCTTTAAACTGAGCTGCTTCGTCTCCCTACAGTCTTTGTGTTGCTAAAAGATTGCATCAGTGATCTTTTTTTTTTTTTTTTTAAACGATTGAGCAAAGGGCTTTAAAAGAATTTCATTTTTATTAGACCTAAATTTGTGAGAAATTGAAACCTTTTCATGTTTTGTCGACATTTCTTTTGTACATGCATGTAAACTACCAAATTATTCACACTAGACAGTGGTAGTTAAAATTAATTTAACATACTTTAAAAAGTAACATTAAGAAACCAGAAGTAATTACATATGCTATAATGTAGTCGTGTATACAGTGTCAGGCAGTAAGTGTATGAATTAAACGTAACTCAATAGAGTCTTTTTTTAAGTAAACATTTTAAACTTTAAACTCATAACCATGCGTATTCTGCTTCATTTACTTAGCTAAAGATCTACAGAAGATGTGGGCAACTGGTGGCCCGGGGGCCAGATGTGGCCCTCAGTATAATTCTGTGCAGCCCCCAAGACAAATCCACCAAAAATTGTACTTCAAGAAATAGGAAGTTACATCAAGCACAACATAATGCACAAAATAACTCCAAAAACACACAAAAAACAACGGCAAATTGCACAGAATGTCAACAAAAATATACGAAAGCGACAAGAAAAAAACAAAAAAGACTCATAATACACACAAAACAACCCCCTAAATTCACAAAACATACAAAATGACACTAAAGAAACATAACAATTGCATACAACGCAATGAATACTGAAAAACTCCAAAAAGGCACAGATTGATATACAAAATGACACAAGAAGAAAAACAACAAAAACACACATAATGACTCATAAAATACACAAAATGTCAACAGAAATTCTCAAAATGACAGATGCATACACAAAATGACACCAAAAACACTAAAAATGACTAAAAACTTCACTAAAAGACAACAAACTGTATTAATGCTCAGATTGGTCGTTATTCTCAATACTGGCATGAATGTTGATAATGTGGCCTTCGGATCAGATTTTTTGGCCCACCTGTGATAATAGTTGCCCATCTGTAATCTACAGTATGTGTATTTAACACAAGAGTACTTTTCTGGAAGTATTACATATATTTAAACCATCTAACTCCCATATTTTGGCCCCATAATGGTTCAAAATATCCTTTTTTTTTCATTAAGTTAGCCGAGTGCAGAACAACAGAATGTTTGAGCAGTGATTCAAAGAGTAAACTGTAAATGTCTACAGTGAGTAATTTAGTTTCAAGCACAGCCAACTGTCATTATGAGAAACTGGGAAGTTGACAGCTGGGTGGAAATAAGTGGAGTTATTTGTTCCGTTATCCCCATCTGCAGCACAACTTAAATATAACCACAGAGCCGCCCTCAGAAAGACCTACATGAGCAATCGAGAACTAAAGGTTAAATTTAATTGTTCCAAGACTTGGATCTTGGTGTAGTTCTTTAGGTTCAGGCTGAGAATTGATTAGTGTTGTTCCTGTTACTGTCCATTTTAAAGTCTGAAGGCTGACCTGACTTTGCCTTTAGACCTGTGAAATGTGTCCCCATCACAAGTTGTGTGTATAAATCAGGGGTTCTCAAACAAATGTAATGCTTTCATTAAAAGTAATCAATAGGGGTGTCCCGATCTAAAAAAAAAACCCAACAAACAAAATTAAAGATGGTGTGGTTTGGCCTAAAGATGAGAAAAAGTGCTAAATTTGGCTCGCTAAATCCAAAATTGCACACTTCCTGTTGGACTTAGGTTATAGGTCCAAATGACATTTTTGCTAGTCATGGTCCATTGCATCTACCTACCGAATGCCATCGAGCTAGTTCAAACCACTGAAAAGTTAAACGCTAGGTGGCGCTAAGGCGTCCCAAAATTGCATCTAAGAACTGCACATTAAAATTTTCACTAAACTATACCGTCCTGCCAAATTTCATGAAATTGCATTCCCAGGAAAATCCTAAAAAATCCAAGTAAAGTGGAAGAAGAAGAAGTAGTAAAATCTGTACAGAAACAATAGGGCGTTCGCACCACATTTGATGCTCGGGCCCTAAAAACGAGCATCAGATTATATCGTTCTGCATCTAAAATGTCTGATATCAGCACTACGATACAAGCAGTTAATTCTAGACTCTTTTTCTCAGATCTACTATTGCTGACTATTGATCTGTTTGACTAATATCACTTGATCAAGTTTGAACATTCAACACTACAAAAGAAGTAATAAAAGTATGTATGATTCACGCTAGGGATCGACCGATATGGGTTTTTTAGGGCCGATGCCGATACCAATTTTTTTTCCATCACCCTGAGCCGATGACCGATACAGACTGACGATTTTCTTGAGCCGATACTACTTTTGCTCCCTCAATTTACATCATAAAAATTACACTATGATGATAACAAATGGTACAAGTCTCATTTAAAATAAAAAAAGGAACATTTATTGAAATTAACAAAGGTGAGGTAGAATGACACCAAGTTAAAAAAAATTTGAACAAATAATAAAAACAGGTGATGTAGAACAAGAGCAAGTAAAAAATAGAGTGAGACATCTTATGAAATATTATGAAAGATAACGGTTCGTCCTTGTCCTGAAGATACACAGTAATTTATTAACAGGATATTATATAAATATTCAAACAAGTAGTAAACTGCTTCTCAAAGTTAAAAAACTACTCAGTGCAGCGCTGAGAGAGAGGGAAATAAACACAAACACAAACACATACACGCCAAACCTCCGGCAAGCTGCTTGTTAACTATAACTGCGACAACATGTAGAACCACAGACCCACGCAACAGATAAGTTAAACAGTTAAAAGATGTTTTGAAAGTTTGCTAGTGGGGTGAGGGGCTCTGCACTCTGCTCTGTGCAGCTTCTGTCTCCAGCAACACGAGCAGCTGCGTTGTTAATAAAGTGAATCGGCGAACGCAGCAGCACCGATACACGTAAAACACGCAAAAGTTGGCCGATTAAATCGGCCGGCCGATGAATCGGTCGATCACTAATTCACGCCGATATAGCATTGGTTCATAATCAGTATCAGCCAATACTCTAGCCTGGAACTATTTCAGACTCAGACCCTTTACCAGCCTTCTAAATTGAAATATTAGAAACCAAAGTTAGGACTCAGACACCAGAGTTCCCAGAACCTCTGTTTGAGAACCACTCAGATATAAAAAAAAAAAAAGATGTAATGAATAGTTGAGTCATGTCTCACTCTTGTCTTTGTGTGATACCATTTCCAGGGTGGGAGTCCCAGCTCCACTCTGACATGCAGCACTGCCTCCCCCTGTTCAGAGAGCCCCACGTCCACGCTAAACATCAGTGCTAACGTCCCGTCTTTGCCCCCACCTTCACACTTGCCTTTTACCCTGAGTGGCTCCAGCACAAGCCCAAGTGGCACCTTGTCAAACCCCATCAGCAGCCCCACGCCCAGCCCTGGACCCAGTCCAGCACCAAGCCCTGCTCCATGTGCTACCTTTGGGTTCATAAGCGGGAGCAGTTCTGGACTTCCGTCTCAAAGCCCCACCTCAACCCTGGAGAGCAAAGATAGTGGGATTATAGGTGAGAGTTCCAGCTGTGGATTCATTTTCAAATGTTATCTATACCGTGATGTGAGCTCAGATCGCCACATGATGGTAGTTTGTTTGCTTCTCCAAACATCAATTTGAGCCAATTTTTGCCTGTTTTTACCTTTTTTCTGCAACTACACCAAACTTGCCCTATTTTTACCTATTTTCGTCACTTTTTCTTGCCATATTGTTGCTCCTTTGAATGCATTTTTGCTACATTACTCCAATTTCAGCCACTTCATCAAATTTTTCCACTTTCAAGACATTTTCGGCACTTATAAACCCTTTCCACCACTTTTCCCACCTAATGTCACGTTTAACCTCTTTTCATCATATCTCATGCTTATTTTTTGACAATTTAACTACATTTAAACTAATTGTTCCTACTTTTTTTCCACCACTTATAAGCCAATCTTGACACTTTGAACCATTTTTACCACTTGTTTTTTTGCCATTTCAACAAATTTCTGTGGTTTTTAAAATCCCATTTCACCACCTCTTCCACCATTTTTTGGTCACTTTTAACCCATTTTATTTCTGATTAAAACAAGGATTTACATCTTTAAGATGACAACATATGATGGTCCACATAAACTTCCTGGATAGCAGTGCATATTATTCAGATAACTGACTTTATGGATGGGCCGCAAAAAGCTCTCCCCTTTATTCCCCCTTATAGATGGCCCTGTCTGCACATGTGTGTTCAACCACCTTCAGGTAAAGTGGGGGTCCCCAGTACCTTTATTTTGGGGGTTGTGAATTGAAAAGGTTGAGAACCACTGCTCTACTAGATACTCCATATAGTTTTGACCTTTATCATTTGAGACTCAGCCCCCTCCTGTCAAAAGTGCTTTCTTTGTTGCTTATGGAATGGATTCTCTAAAAATATTAGTTGTGTTTTCTTCAGAAAATGTATTTATAACCAAATACCAAAGCACAAAGAGTAAATCTGAATTATCATCTTTGAATTTTTTGGCTCATCAAACACTTGAGTTGAGTGAATGTGTTTTTATTGTAGTACAGGCTGCTGTTGTGTTGAGTTTGCAGTCAGTGCAATAAAGCATTTTCCTGCCAAGCCTTCTCTGGAAATGTGGCTGTTTCTTTTTTTTTTTTTTTTTTTTATTTGACACTGTTAATGTTTTCTTCTTCCTGCGCAGCAACGATTACAAGTTCCTCAGAGAATGAGGAGCGCAGCCTCTCCAGTGAGGTTCTGACAAAGGGCGAATGCTCAACAGGGGGCAACAGTGCAATGGGCCACATAAAGGAAGACTGCCTTCAAAGTCTGAGAGAAAAACCAGATGAGGCCTTACCTATAACAGAGATCATGGAACCCAGGACTCCACCAGCTCCAAAAAGACCCCTCCCACAGCACCATTTACACAGCACTTCCTCCCTTGTTATGCCACGCCCCAATTCAGTGGCAGGTACGTGCATGTTTTGTTCCAATTTAACCCACATTGATTAAAAATGATTATATTTAATCATAGCTATATTATGTTGTCGACAAGTTTCCTCAAGATTGCTCAACTTTGTATTCGTTTTACAGGTTGTGCCGAGCATAGCATTGTACGGTGATTGCTATAAATAAACCTTTAAACCAGTGTTTTTCAACCTTGGGTCACCTGGAATTTAAAAAGGGTCACCTGAATTGTCCAGTAATTGAAATCTCATTCACTGCCACCCCCTTTTCAGAGCAGCCAACCTCATATTGCAGATTGTGAAAGATTAGACTCTAGTTTCATCAGAAAAAATAATTTCATTTCTAGCTTGTTTTGTTCTTCCATAATCAGCAGTTGAATAGAGGCAAGTTTCACACAATTTGCCAGTTTGTGACAAAAAAAACCTGAGAAAAACATATTCGTGACTTTGAAGCATTTTTTTTTTGCTTTAGTGACACCTCAACATTAGTGTCCTACTATAAAACTACAAAAACAACACAGAGACCGGGCTTTTGATGGCAACATTATTATTTTGCCATCTATACCAGAGTTTAATGGTTTTTTAATGTATTTTGACCGTCCTCCAAGTCTCTACCCCCATCATTCTCCCCACACGCAATTTCCTCCTCCTCCCGGACATGCCTCGTCAGTGCTTGCCCCATTTTTTGATCGTTTTCACCCACCATCATGACACTCTCAATAGTCCACTAGGTTCTACATATGCTCTGGTCGAGTGTGAGCTGTTGTGAACTTCAGCATCATTTCTCGTTGCCCCATTTTCTATCTTGCAAACTCCTTTCCTCTCCCTCTGAGCTCTGCCCATCACGGGTGATCTCTCATTCAAAGGTGCGCTGCTGCCACCTACATAGCACCAGTTGGTACGACATCATGGTACAAGCTCGATATTCACAGGAGAGCTTTGTCACACTGTCTCCAACAACCCCAGCCGAAAAAATACAATTTACGTCTAGACGTCTTTGGCAGGCAACGTTACTAAACAGACGTGTTTGGCAGGCAATGAGTTAAGTCTGACCATGTAAAATTAGAAAGATCAATACTGAATTGAAATCAGATCTTGATTCATCGATTTAAGACTTTATTAATCGAAATCAAACCGATTCAGGAAATTGGCCATTATATCCAGCCCTAATCACGACCCGAATAAGGTTGGGAACCACTGCTTTAAACCTTTGTTTGTTTGAGCCTTCAGAAAAATCTGTTTTCTAGCCAAAAAGTCATTACATATTCATGTACAGTAGATATACGCATTTTCTATTTCACACCTCGACTTTTTGTGCATGCCAAGCATGCAGGAGTAATTATCCAGGCAATGAGTAAATAGCTAAAGGTTGAATTATTTTGTACAAGAAGTTGACTAATGAGGAGAGGAGCGCGACTGATTATATCTGTGTGGTTTACTAATAGAATTAATAATTCTTGCTCAATAGCAAACTGATTGGTTTGATTAGTATTTGAACTGTTCAAACACAGTGAAAGCAAAATCTCACTGTACTGTGTGTGTGTGTGGATACACTCCATAGGGCTGAGGCTTGTTACGCAAAAGGAACCGTTCCACTTAAATGTCCTAGGAGGCCTCGAGTTGTCAGAAGAAAAAAAAAATCCCCCCACCTTGCCGTTCGCAGTGAGAGCACAAGGCTCTTCTTCATTTCTTAGATGTCAGTGCATTTGTGCAGGGAGCAAAGGAAGAGATTCCCCAAGGAGTGGATTCACAGTAACGCCTGCCAGTTTCTTCTGTCAGCTGGTGCTTCCATTTAGCTTCTCTTGATGAAATTCAGAATAAAGATGAAGGGAGTTGCATGAAACCGCTCAAAAAGGACCCTGCTGAAAGACTGTATCATACAAGGAAAAATTTTAGATTTACCTCAGATTTAGGATCATATTAAATATGCATATGCAGTTTCATCAGAACATACATGCAGATTAAAATATGAGGTTTAGTTAAAAAGATTTTTGCTTATATACAGAATACCAAACAGTATTCACACTAAATAATGAATACTGAATTCTGAAAGCAAACAAAGAATATGTAGATTACACTGTTCTTGGGCCACTCATTTAATCTATTGCCATGCAGGTTTAATTTTGCAATTAGCAACTGCATAATTTATAACCTCTAATAAATGCAAATGAGCGCTCCATCACTGTATGTGGTCATGCACAGTGATTGCAGCGAATGAAAACGTGCAATCCTTTTTTTCATGTAAAATGTAAAAATGTTGATAACTGCAAGCACGAAAAGACAAAAAGGTAGTCTGAGAAGATTTCTCAGTTTATAAGAAATGCATTTTTCCAGTTAGACTGCAGGGTTCTATTTAAAAAGCCGACAGAAAGTCTCCTTGACACTCAAAACCAAAAGTCAGAAATGTGAGAGATGCAGCATCAACTAATACTTTGTCCATTCATTTTGTATAAATAGTTGATATTTATATTCAAGAAACTGCTGGGTTTTTTTATTAAGCTTTATGATTTTTAACAAGCTCTCACTTTGTGATAAGTTTTTTGTAGATAATGTGAACTATTTGTTAAGCGGATACAATTGAAAACTGTATAAAACTACAAGGTTGGGCTTCATTTACAGTAAATGCTACTTTAGTCACAAAATGATGGATTTTATGTCCTTGAGCTAAACTGCTCAGGAACACTTGCTCAGTTCAGATTAAATACTCTGCTACAATGTACTTAGTATTGTATTTAGGATTGTTTTTTGTTTTTTGTTTTTTTTACTGTTTTCAAACTACATCCTGAAAAAGTAAACTTGATCCACTCATCAATCTATCCATGAGGTATTATGTCAGAATAGAGATCAGTGAGAGCATTTCTCAAACAGTTTCTTCAAACTTAGAATAGTTCAATGGTCATAATAAGATATATTATCCCAGTTTGTGGAGGATTTGGTTGGACTGCAGTGTGTGCTGAACTCTGATGAAGGATCTATTGTATTTTATCATCATCACGAACCTGAATGTGGGCAGTGAGGACAAAGTTATCATATTAACAGTATAAATCCCATGTTTCCTGGAGTCAATCTCTCCTTGAAGATGTTTTAGACTCTTTCTTCGTAGTCTGGGTCTTCTCTGCCATGTGGACCTGGCTGTCTATCTCATTCCATTCTATACATGTACTCAGGGTTGGGGTTAAATTTTTCAGTTACAATTCCATTTTCAATTCCCCCATGTTCAATTGCAATTCAGTTACGATTACAGTGACCAGCATTTTTTCCAATTCAATTACAATTAATCACAATTATTGAGCCTGAAATAAAGAATCTAATAAAAGTTGACCTTCCTCTTGCGTTAGCATCTCTTATGAAAACAGGTCCTAAATCAGCTGTAAAATACACATAAAAATGTTATGCATCATCTAATGTCTTTCCTATATATTTGTTACTAGGGATGTTGAAAAAAATCCATTCAGCGATACATCACGATATTACGCCACACGATTCTTGGATCTGTTCTAAATGTATCCATTTTTTTTAACATTTTTTTTTTTATTTAAAAAAAAAAAGTTTTTACCTTTATTTAACCAGGAAAACCTTTTCCACTGCAGGAGACATTATAACTGCACAAAGAAGTGCACTGAAACCTGGGCATGTTGACCAGCTTGTGTTTTTCCAAAAAATCTTAAAAGAAAGTACTAGCTTTCTACATTTATTTGTTGTTCTAGGCATATACCTCAGTTAAGTTGCACTAAAGTCATGTTGCACTAAAGTCAAAGTTGGTTTAAAAGCCACAGGCAGATTGTTCGTTATTTCTTTCATTTTAAGTTGTTGGCACATGGTATGTTAAAGCCATTGTTTCGAGTGTAAAATTTGCCAATAAAATATATTTCATACATAATGTTCTCATGAAGGTGTACACATTTACAGATTACTTTCTTTAATTTATATATATATAAAAATCGCAATATCGCCTTAGATTTTAATATCGGGATATATAGTATTGTGACCTATGTATCAGGATAACGAATCGTATCGCCAGATGCAGGTAATACACAACCCTATTGGTTACCTTGTTAGGCTTCCTAATCAATGAAAATATTAGTTTTAATATTTATGGTGTTGGCATCTCAGTATACGTCCCTAGATTTAATTTTTTTTTCAAATGGTAAAATGTAGGAAAGATATGGAGTTATTACAATATGTGTAGAACTGTAACATGGTTTCCCAGTTTTGCATTAAAGTATAATTGACCATTTTTATAGAATTTTCATGACAATTACAATTACAAAGTCCATTATCTCAACTCAAATACAATTTAATTGTGATTACAACAGAAACATATTTTTTGACTCCAACACTGCTTGGTATTGAGTGCTGTAAACTCCACTGACTGACCACTGGTAGGTTTAGGCTGTGATAACTCATGAATCGTGCACAGTGAACTGATTTTGTTGCTTGAATAATAAAGCAAGAATAAAATATGTTGAAATACTTCCCAGTTGTTGATAAAATATGACTTTGTGCGTTTATATTTTTGTTGAGTGTACACTGTTTGAGCCTTTGCTCCTTCCTCTCTCGCTCTCTCTTTGTTTGGACGTTATTTCAATCTTTGGTCCTCAATGCCAAATCTTTCTTGGCAATTATGGTAATAATCTGATGTACTTAGTCTAAAATGCGCTTGTATACCTGTTGAAGGGGTTTTCAAATTTCCACTGTGATTAACACTGCCGTGCTCCCAATGCAGCTGCTTTGTTTTGCACCAGAGAGTCCCTCATTGTACAATGGGGGGGGCTGGGCACAAGTAAACCGTACTGTTCTTTTGTGCTGCCGCCTTGGCTGACTCACTCTAGTAAAACAGGTTTTGAATTTTTTATTTTTTTTTACCTGATTGAATAAAGGATATTGATTGATTAACATGTGATTACAATTATGATAATTACAAGCCTCTGTAGCATTAAAATGCTCTTTCCTCTTTTGCTGCTACATAAAGATGGACACATGAAAGAGTGGTAGATGTGTCCGATTAGGGCTGCACAATTAATCACATTTTATTCATGGTCACGATTGTTGTCGTCACCATTAAATTTACCTGATTGTTAACTATATTCACATTTAAAATATGGGCTGTGCACTCTGTACCAAAGGCTTACTGCATAAATACACTATTACATTTTAAATTCTTGTTTTTTTTTAATGTTTTTAGTATAATTGTTATTTAACACTTAATTTTGCACTATAAACTGTACACATTGTTTAAAAGTAGTGTAATAAAAACAGATTTTTTTCCCTAACATGATAAATAATTGTGATTATAATCGATTATGTCCGATTATCACACGCTGAGGTGGAGTATTTTTAGAAAGTAAATTTTGTGCGTCTTTTTCTTGCCATTCCTAATATTATAGAGGTATGGGAGAAGTAGTCATCCTTTACATTATTTATGTGGTAATGAATAACTTTAAAAGAGCACTATACTAACATTTTTATATTTGGTATTTGTTATTTTTAATCTCTACTATGAGGTTTCTTGATAAATAAAATGTGGAGAGTTTACTTTTAATTTAATAGAACATTTTAGTTGCTCATATAGAATTTAAATGGTAGAAGAGAATGTTTTAATTAATTACAACAGTAATATAGCTTGTTAAATATTTTATTCTGGGACCTTTTGTACAGACAGTAATAGTGGCACTACTAACTGTGAGATGGTTGCTTTGTATTACCAAGGTCAGCGGTGGGCATTCAGGGGTTAATATGTAATACTCAAAAAGTTAAGAATATTCAACATTAATGGAAGATGCAACAGTTGTAACGTACGTGATATTCTATTATGATAGAATGGCAGATTTCTGTAAAAGCATACAAGAGTAATTAAAAAAAAACATTCTCAATAACAAACACCAATCATTAAGGGCCTATTCTACGAATCTAGATTACCTCTTATTGCGCTAACTTCAGGCATTTAATCAGTGTGTGCTCGACTACGACGCTAGCTGGAGCTTAATCACTATGGCAACTAATGCTGAACGGCTAACCTGGTCGGCAGCAGGTTTTGCTCTGGCTAGGATCTTAGCGAGTACTAAAGCCCCGCCTCCTGACTAATCAGATGTCTTAGAAAACGACCTGTCCATTGATATAAGATCCTGGTTGGTGCGTTTACTGATCAGAGCTTTTACACATTAACAGTGTCAGCAGCATTCTGCCATACTTGCATTTTCTGTAACAGTGTTGTCTTTGGTCTGAAATATGGATTTTAATTATTCATCATTTTAAACTTAAGAAACCTGGTCGGGACCAAGTTATGGAGTGGATCACATCTGAGCGAGTATAAAAGCTCTGCCTCCTGCTGCACACTGCACTAACATTGTTGCTCTTTGTTGTCATCATGGATTAATACTCATTAGATTCAAGATGATAAGCTGTTCATTCATTGTAAAGACACTTCATTGATTGATTATAAACTGCAATCTCCTCCCCTTTTATGTGCACGCGCACGTACAGAGGGTAAAATCACTTGGCTTAAATTTGTGTGTTTTGATCCACGTTCGTAGTACAGCTCCTGTCTGACAGGGAGTGTTTGGTTAGTTCAAGCTAGCTAACGTAGATTATTCCAGTCTAGATTAGTAGTATAGACCTTAAGTGTCTTGGCTTCATTATAAAGTTTGTACAGTATGATTTGTACTCGGGTGAAATAAATCCTTTTCGCACTCATAACAAAAAATGTAACAAGCAAACCAACGCAAGCTGTCTATACATTGATCAAAATATCCTTAGTTCCACAAATAAAAGATAAAAACAAAAGGATAAAAATACAGAATAAATAAGTAAAAATACAAATAACTTGCGTGCAATACATGGTGTTCACTGCTGTGACAACAGCAACAAAGTTTTGTTTTTCTATAAATCTTTGAGGCGTGTCCTGTACTACAGCGCTGGTTAACTTCTTACCGAGGTAAATCACTATGGTAACTAAAGCAGAACGGCTAATCTGGTCAGTGGTAGGTTTTGTTCTGGCTAAAATAAGAGCGAGTAAAGCCCCGCCTCCTGACCAATCAGTTCATTTGACAACTGACCTGCCATTTTGTTAGAAAATCCTGGTTGGTTTAGGGATCTGACAGCTGTTCTTAGGAGAGAAATAATATTTATTGATAGATGCAAATATCCTTTAATTTACCTGATATCACACAGGTAAGACAGATTTTCAGCTGATGTTACATTTGCAACGTACGACTACATCACAATCAGTGCTGACATTTGATATTTAATTATTTAGGACACATTAAAAAAACAACATTAAAGGTGCCAGGAGGAAACGAAGGCCAAAGGGCTTGTGTAAGAGCTCCACCCCTTTCAATAAACAAACAAATTAGAATAAGAGCTAACATTAATAAACACTTGTAAATTCATGAGACAAAATGCACAATTAAATATATGAACAAGTACACAAAAATCAATATCAAAAGACAAATGTAGTTGTTGAACAAAATATCAAAAATGAAATGTACACGCAAATACAAACATACGTATTACACGTGGATTGTAATCATGGTGGCAGAGAGTAAAGCGAGAAGGGCATGAAGTAATTAGGTGTAATGTAGGAGTACTTATTAATGGATAAGATGTTTTTTTAAGTGCTTTTTAAAAAGTGAGTAGGTACTGCAGACTGCATTACACAAGTTTTTATCCACAGGTAAATTAATCAGTCAAATAATCACATTTTAAAACATTAGGGGTTAAACTGATTTATACTTTTCTTGTAAATACCCTTATTGTGTCTTATAATCCCAAATGGGACGGGTAATGAGGCATGAAATGCATTCATTATTTTAGTCATTCATTCGGAGGTACTTGTATGCACACTGTTAGCGATACTGACAACCAAATACTGTAATTATTTGCGGTTTACCTGCCACCAGCTCATACATTCAATCAAAAAGGGATTATATGCAATAGATATTATTGCACTTTCATTTAGCCGACGCTTTTATCCAAAGCAACGTACAACACGAGCAGTCAGGGTCAAGTAAGGGACTTGATCAACATCGCATAGTGACGGACAAGGTTTCATTCAAACTGGTGACCCTCTGATTACAAACCTGCTTACTTAACCATTACACCACATCCTCCTGTGGTAAGATAAAATATGCTGTAAAATACTATTAATGCCAATGTAACGATGTAGGCCTACTGAGCTGTATACTGAACGCAGCATCACAGCCACAGACTGCACCCAAAATGATACGCATACGTAAATATGTCGGACGCTGTATAGTCTGCTTCTTTTATTTGGTTGTACACGAAGCCAGGTTGAAATCACCTGGTTTAAGGTAACGCGTTCATAACCAGCGCCATATAAAAAGTCTATTAATGAATGCCCAGGTCAGCCCCGCAATGAGCACAGAGAGATGGTAGTGTACAATCGTATCAATCTTTATTTACACGTCTGAACAGAAAATTACTTAATTAATATTTCTAATTGCTTTTTAAAACCACAACACAAACACTGGCTTATCCAAATAATGAAGGGGTTACGGAACCAAAACACAGCAAACTAAATTAGTAACACGCACAACACATCGAAGTAAACTGTGCAAAACTAATCAAGTTGCTTAATTTAAGTGGGAAGAATTAAAAACAAACACTAAACTAAGGAGCATAACTCAGGCATAAAAGTCAGAGCATAACATGACAGCAGTGGCAAAGCTATAACAGAAATAAATGAATTAGCATTAATAATGAACATTCACTGCTACATTATGTTAGCTTAGAAATAATTACCTGACTCACTCTGTTCCAGCACCACTAAACTCTCAGGGTATAATCACTCAAACAGACTTGGACACAGGCCTAAAACAGGGGCCAATATTAATGTTTTTCATCATAAAACATACATTAAAATAAAAGAAAAAGCTACTTACATCACTGTCACACCAAACCAAACCAACAGTTCAGACATGACCAAACCAAAGGGTTCACAGGTGGTCTACATGACCTAATTAAGGCCCACAGAGGGGCAGGGAGTGGCACATGCAGCAATGGTGCATTCAAGACACTGGGAAATGTGCAACTCACCTCACTACAAAAGTATGCTTTATTATCATTACTATTTGTTGAAGCAGGCTAACAAAGAGCTATTCTGGATATATTTATCCAGCTTCACAGTATAGACCCTTAGTGGTGGGTTCATGGCCTATAGGTGATTACCAGAATTATATGGATAGTCACCTTGTTGAAAAGCAGCATGTTGTGTAATAATCAGTGTTGTGCTAGTTACTGAAAAAAAGTAACTAGTTACCGTTACTAGTTACTTCATTCACAAAGTAACTCAGTTACTATTTTGATTACTTACACCAAAAAGTAATACGTTATTGGAAAAAGTAACTTTTGAGTTACTTAGAATTAAAGAATGTATTATTTATTTTGGGTCATTTGTGTCCAAACAGCTTCATATTAGTGCTGTAATAATATAATAATCCACTGTTGATCAACTGCTCTAAAACAACCATAAATGGTGTGCATATAAAGCACAAAACAGCTGCTCTAAAATTAAAACTGTAATTTTTCAGCCTTAGCACAGTAATGTAAAGTAAGCTGTGCATATTCCAGGTGCACATTCTGCTGTTAAAATTGCTTATAAAAATAAAAGTGGAAAAACTAATTCACAGCATTTTTCTCAGCTACACAATGCTAAACATATCAGGCTAATGAGCCGTGTAATAGTTTGGCTGACCTGTTCCTGGATTACAGTCACAGTCCGTTAAAATCCAGTCGCAGCGTTAGCTTAGCTTCACTGATGCATCTTTTGGAGACAAAAATAATGCACGTATTTCCACTCTGAGAAGCACGTCCTGCTCTCGCATTGACTCGCCACGATTGGCGCACGTGATGTAAACAGAAACACGCTGACAATGCTTTTTCTTCTTCTATTTTACCGTGTTTGGCACGGCGTCCCGCAAAAAATGTAGCGCCACTGTAAACAGGAAGTACACTGCAGCTAGCAAAGTAACGAACAAACGCACCATATTGTAACGGTAATGGCGTTATTTCTTAAGAAAAATATTGCATTACAGTACTAGTTACTGTAAAAAGTGATGTTGGGGCGGTAACGCGTTACTGGTAATAATACTGGAAAAAAGTTGAATATGAAATGTCGAATGTGTATTCAGTATTTCCACAAGGGTCAACTAAAGTTCTCCCGTAAAGTGTTTTAATCATTTTGGTTATATTTTATTTAACTGGAAGAAAAATACACGTACAGAAAGAGTTATGTAGTGATATGGACGAACTTTGAATACATTTATGAGGAAAAAATAAACCTTCTTTTCCAGTTTACTACTACTAAGTCTTTCTGGTCTGCTCCAAAGATAGATCGCAGCAAACTATGATTTTTTTTTAAACTTTCATCGACATTCTTAGTCTGTTGAGATGACTCTTTTTTTTCTTCTCACAGATAAACAGCATCAGTCAAGTTGCAATAATATGTCATATGTGCTCTATATTATGGTTTAATAAGCACTTCCTGCAGATTTTATCCCCCTTTTTTTTTGCTTCTGTATAAAAGTGAGGAATGACAAGTGCGACTATAGGGAATTCTTTATTGTGTAAATGTGATCTACTGTGTCCTTAGGTGTGATGGTGAAGAAAATGAAAGTAAGTCATATCCCATTGAGTATTCAAGATGGAGTTTAAGTGGCATTTCTTTCCACTCACTGTCAAAAACATTTACAATGACTTTGCTAATGAGGAACGGTAAATCAAGACTTTTCTTTTTGTTTGCATTACAATTAGTCTTCATCGTCCTTGTTTTTTCCACAGTCGAATGCACATGGATGCAGAAGAGTGAAATAAATTGGCTGCTAAGGTTTAGTAGATTTAATAATGTGGTTTTTTTTTTTTTTACATACCGTATTATCTGCTTAATCTAATTCTTAAGTTAAGATTTCATGTGCAGGCAGGGGTGGACTGTGACAAAAGTTCAGCACTGGTATTTTCTGCCCAGACCAGTTCACTACATTATCAGCGACACCATGTAGACGCCATTATTAAGTCAGTGATTCGCAACATATGGCTGTTCATGTCTTAATTTTAATTATTATTCCCCCAGAAAACGTTAAAAGTGGGAAACTTTATGAACCTTTTTTTTTGCCTATTTCCTTTGGCCATTTTGCAACTTCCTTTGTTCCATTTTTGCACCTTTTCAAAAAGTGTTGACACTTTTTTCAGAATTTAGCTTTTTGCTAATAAATATCCCCTTTTTCCTATTTTTGTGTGTTTTTGCAAGATCTTCTTAACACTTTTATCTAATTTTTTGGCCTTTTCTTAAATTTTTTGGGGCACTTTTCATCCACATAAGCTAACTTTTGCCAAATAAATACCACTTGTTTCTTTTTTCCCTACATTTTGCCTGTTTTTGCTATTGTTTGCCACAATTTGCTCATTTGAGCTACCCTTTGCTATTAGAAACCTGGTATCTCTTTATTTGCCCATTTTTTGGCCACTCCCAACTGCTCTTGGCCCATTTCGGTCACTTTTCACTCTTGTTCTTGCCACGTTTTTTCAAATTTTGGAGCATTTTTGGTCACCGGTTACCATGTCTGCCTCTACTCGCTCGTCAAAATAAACCAAAAACGTAGCGATCCGGCCCACTTCGGGTCGACGGCCCACCGAAACGATCCCGGTTTGCCAGAGGGCCAGTCCACCCCTGTCTGCAGGTCTTTGTTCCCTCACTGTGTTCACATTGTTGGTTTTTGTATATAATACATGATCATCAGAATTGTATGTGTCATTTCGTACTGACAGCTGGCGATGTGTTTCTACTGATTATCACAAATTTGATGTGTTGTGAGACAGTATGAAACATTTTGTCATTTTTAAATTCATGTCAGAGTGCGATTACAGGCTGAATGCTGTATCTTCCTTTTCTCTCGCCCGTCAACACAAGGGCAACGAGTGTTTAGCATTAAGAGGAAAAGCTGTTTATGTCTCGCGTCGCCTTGGATACAATAATTGACATGAGAGTCTGCAGTATCCGTGTGTATCTTTGCACTTTTTTTTTTTCTTTCCTCTCACACTGTGATTTCATCGCACACTCGCTCTCTCTTTACAGCAACAAGCTCCACTCGACTGGAGGATTTGAGTTATCTGGACAACCAAAGGGCTGCTGGGCACAGGAGCTCAGTGCGCAAACACAACACAGCTGGACGTGCGACTGATGACTCCAAAGGTAAACTCGGTTATTACTGTAGGCTGAAAATCCCTGTTTGATTAAGGATTGGAATAAAAATACAACCAGCCTGTGTGAAATATATATACAGGAACTACAGGCTTAAAATCAATCAATATCCTTGTCTTACCATATTTGAGTTAGTGTCTAGAAGTTTGGGGAAATACAACAAAACTAACATCCAACAGTTATTCAGAATGCAAAAAAAAAAGTAATCAGACTGACACATAAGGCAGGATACAGAGAACACACGAATGGATTATTCTTAAAAAGACCAGATTTAAAACTCCCAGACCTCATCCAAGTCAAAAATTATTTATAAAGCAAGTAAAGCTGCACTTTCAAAAGGGTTCTCGAAAGAAAATATTTTTAGATAGAGTAGGGGAATATATTTTAACTACATTTCAAGATACGATATGCCAGAATAACACAGAAAAGGTTGAGTATAACAATAGTAGGGGTTAATTATGGAACTGCCTAATAAAGGATGAAATAAAACAAAGCACCAACATGAAGCAGTTTAAAAAGCTTTTAAGTCATATATCGTTTGAAAAACACTGATTTTGTGGGATTGCCTGGAGTTTCTAAAAAATTGAAATAAATTTTGGAATTTTTTTAATTATCATTTTCTTTTTAAAAAAATTAAAACAACACCCAATCTTAAACAACTGTATTTCTATACTTTCACTCTGTGAAATATAAATCTAGTTCAACTAAAATGCAGGTATATATATATATATATATATATATATATATATATATATATATATATATATATATATATATATATGTATATATGTCTGAGCTCAAACATGAACACAAAATGATTGATATCAAAATGGGGTCACGATCCAAAAATGGTTGTGAACCACTAAATACCATTTCTTTCTACTTATTTACAAAATGAGATTCTTTAAAATGTGTTATCACTTGTTAATTCCAAAAATGGCTGCCCACTGCTCCTCAGGGATGGGTTAAATGCAGAGGACAAATTTCCTATCTTTAATAACATACAGCATATGACCAATAAAGGCAAAAGCCCGGATTTAATCATGCTCTATAGTTGTTTTTAAATAGTTTTCTAGGCAAAATGTTGTAGTTGGACAAAGGGGGTACTTGGATTCAGAAATAATAGAAAGTGGGTACTTGACCCAAAAAAGTTGGCGAACCACTGAGTTAGACAACTGAGTGTTGTTTGATCTGTTTTTGTTTTTCTAAAAAATGCTGAAATAGAAATTCACAGTCCGATGTCATGTTTCTTTCCTCACTGTGTCCAGGGAGACTAGTGCCATTCAAACACGCTGACATCATGTTAAAGCCGCTGTTGTTTGAAGTTCCTGGGATCACGTCAGCTACACCCTTCGTGGGTCGTGATTGGCTCTTTACGCGTCTGGAGGAGGTCCTGAAGAAGACCAGCTGCTGCGAGGGACGCGGCGCCGTCATCGTAGGCAACGCAGGATCCGGCAAAACCGCCGTCATCTGGAGGCTCGTAACGCTCAGTTGTCACGGGATGCGCACGCCCCTGGGTGGTCCTAGCATCCACAGCCCCGGCTCCTCCCCTAAATGTAAAACCCTCATCTTGAATCTCTGCTTCGCCTGTCGTTCTGACCACTTGTGTAGAAACATTGTCCATCACTGCAGGTTTGGATTCACGTTCGTACCATGAAAAATATGTTCTCATGACAACATTGGAAGAGATGTGGTTTTATGGAGAAGAGCTTTGTAACTGGGTCACACACTTCCTTCCAAGTTCTCCCCTGAGGTTTCTCTTCTGATTGCAGTTGTGTAAGAGATGTGAGATGGTTGGGTTTTTTTTTTCATTTTGTGAGTGGCACTGGAGGAGTTCTTTGTCTTGATGCATACAAACAAGTAAAATACAATATGAAAAGATTTTGAACACGAACGTTCAGCTTTACTTGTGCATGTCAGCAACTCTTAGGAATAATGCAAAGGGCAGGAACGGATGAGGCAGAATGACATTTATTATTTATGTGTTGTTTATGAATTATGGTATCATATGTTGTCATTTTCATTTAAGATTAACTGAGAGTTTAGTGTGCGATGAGAAGACCCCAGACATTCTGCATCATTTCAAACAGACGATCTCAGTCTCACTCATCCAATATTTACCATTATTGTCGCTATTGCCATTTCTGCTCACGCATACTAACCAGGGGTGACTTGGCCATCTGGCATACCGGGCATCGTCCCGGTGGGCCGTCAAACCGAAGTGGGCCGGTCCGCTACGCTACATTTTTATTTATTTTTTTGACGAGAGAGTGGAGGCAGACATGGTAACAGGTGGCCAGAAATGGTCCATAAATGGCAAAAAGCATGGCAAGAAAATAGTGAAAAGTCACCAAAATGGACCAAAAGCAGTCAAGAGTGGCCAAAAAATGGGCAAATAAAGAGGAACCAGGTGGTATGTAATGGCAAAGAGTAGCTTAAGCTTAGTGAAAAAGGGCAAAAATGTGGAACAAAAAGAGGCAAAATGTAGGGAAAAAAGAAACAAGTGGTATTTATTGGGCAAAAGGTAGCTTATTTGGATAAAAAGTGGCCAAAAAAATGAAAGAAAGGACAAAAATTGGATAAAAGTGACAAAAAGGACTTGCATAATCGGAAAATAATAGGAAAAAAGGGATATTTATTGGCAAAAAGTAGCTAAAGTCTGGAAAAAGTGTCTTTTTGAAAAGGGTAAAAAAATGGGACAAAGGAAATAGGTAAAAAAAAAAAAAAAAAGGTTTTCTAGGGGAATAATAATTCAAATTGAGACAAAAAGCCACATGTTGAGCATCACTGACTTAATAACAGCTTCTACGTGGTGACGCTGATAATGTAGTGGGCTGGTCTGGATAGAAAATACCAGGGCTGAATTATGGTCCCAGTCCATCCTTGCTTACTAGTACTAGTTTTTGTTTGTTTTTTTTTGTGATTGACTTTACGTCTGATGCTTCTCTTGCCTCTGCCCTGAAGTTTCATCTGAAGAATTTTAAAAGGGCAACTTTGCTTTTGTTGTTGTTTTGATGTTCAGGTGGGGATAGACAGGGAAAAGCTGCCTCCAAACAGCCTGTGGATTCCCAGGCCAGCCAGAGCTGTGCTACAGGAACCAGCAACAGTGCAGCTAAGAGGAAGGAGGCTGTCAGGAGCCTTGCTGCAAAGGTATCATATGTACACTGATATAATATCCTAGTAGGAGAGTGATGTACAGATGTTTTTCATGCCATATGGCAGGTGATTTAATTATTTCTTGTCAAGTCCTATAGGCTATATTCATAGACTAGGAAATACTGTATGAAGCCATTTTTTTTTTTATTCGGAGTCAAACTTTACATCTTAAAACAGACAAAGCAGTACTCAACTAACTTATTATTAAGGGTGTCCCGATACAAAATTGACAACGGATATCAGTCTTATAATGTACGTTTTCTGGGTCTTTTAATTAATATTTTTAAATGTATTTTATTCAATTGTATAATAGGCTTATGTTTAAGGTTAAATATATATGCAACTCATTGGCAGAGGTGAAAGTAATGGATTACAAGTACTCATCTTACTGTAACTTGAGTTGTTTTTATGGGTACTTTTTTGAATATATTTCAAAATCAGTAATTTTACTTGTAATTAAGTATGTTTTAAAATTAATAAAGTAATTTGTTACATTTCTACACCCCACTGTTACTGAGTAAATTCTTATTTCTTGTTTTAAAACTACAAAAAATGAAATGACCAGACAAAAATGCATCACATCATAGATGACCAATCACAATAATTAAGTAATTTACGGCACCAAAACAGCATTGAATGGAGGTTATTTTCTCAGTTTTAGAGTTCATGCATGTATCTATACTTAGAGAACTTACCTCACAATTATTTTATTTTGAATTTCCTTCATTGGTGTTATTTTATTTAAAAAATAACTGTACATTTGGACAAAATGCAAGATTGAATCTCTTCCTTTTTAACTTTATACATGAGATGTTTATTGTATGCAAGGGAACTATGGCCAGATTTATTACCAAAAATAAACATGAAAGTAACTCGTAACTTTTACTTTAAGTACTATTTAACTGAGCTACATTTGACTTTTATGTATGCTTGGACTTGAGTACAATTTCAATATCGGCCAATAACCAAGGCTGAAATATCGACATCATATCGGAAGTAAAAAATTATGTTGTTTTTCACCTGACTATAAAAGTGAATAAATATTACTTCATTTGTTCTACATGATCATCTGTAGCACCTACCTTATATAATGTGTAGGTCTCTGTTTTGCTGTCAAGAGAAGCCCTGAAATGTCAACGCATGAACTCCACTAGACCTCTGAAGCTGTGGTTTGGTATCTGGCACCATTGTCCTGGCAGGAGATCCTTTAAGACCTTGAAGTTGTGAAGAGAAAACCCAGAGATCTGAATAGCTTGTCTCACAAATACTTGATTCTAACAGAATCAGTTGAATTCATTGGCCAAACTTGTTGAGTTCCTCTAAACTCTTCCTGAACCATATTCTTCTGAAATCGTTACTTTCTATCTGAAGCGGTAACTTCTGCAGGATTTTGAGCGACAGTAGCTCGTGTATGTCGTCAGACCACACAGTAGTCATCAAACCAACACCATTTGACTGATGTCAAACCACATCTGCATGCTTGTCAGATGTTAACTTGGCACATGCTGCTAAACACATCTCACCCACCAGCATTGTTAAAGAGAAGAAACCAGAGAACCTGAAGAAAACCAACGCATACTTAGAAAGAACATACAAACTTGACTCAGAAACACAGGGGCCCGAAACCATGTTAAATACTGCTGTGAGGCAATAATATTAACCTCTGCTCAACTACATATCTCAGCCCTAAAGATAATAATTAATACAAGCTATCGCTGTAACTACACACAATACTCTCCAACTGTCCTGTTTTATTATTTAGATTTTATTTATTTTTCTGGTTAAAAAAATAACAATTTGTGAATACAATACATTTAGGGGATATGTTAAGAATCTAGATTATCTCTTATCGCGCTAACTTCCGGGATTAAATGAGTGTGTGCTGGACTACGAAGCTCGCTAACATCTTACAGAGCTAAATCACCATGGAAACTTAAGCTGAACGACGAGCCTGCTCGCAAGCAGGTTTTTCTCTGGCTAGCATCTTAGCGAGTGCTAAAGTCCCGCCTCCTGACCAATCAGATCTCTTAGAAAGCGAGCTGTCCAATAAAAGGTGATGTGTGAACACGTCGCTGTGTGGATCTTCATCTGACAGCTGACGAGAGAGAGAGAATATTTAGACATTGATGGAATCCTTTAATTTACCGAATTTAGTTAACAGAGATTTACAGTATATCTGTAGATAATATAACATATAAATATATTCCACCTTATGAGGTAGGCTGATCTGTATGAACGCAGCATCAGAGCCACAGACAAGTTAAAAAGAGAAGAGAATGTGACACTGATTCTCCGTTTATTATCTCACTAGTTGAAATATTACTAACACTCATCAATTCCTGCATTTATTACTTTCTGCTTTTACTGCAGCAACAGTGTTGTTTTTGGTCTGAATTATGTATTTTATTTCTTCACATTTTTAAAGAATTATTCCTCATTTGTGACGTTCTTCAGTTCATCCGTGTGATTGGTCAGACGCTCCGTCACTAGAGTGCGCTGGTTAACCAGACTGAAATCAACGCGTTTAACTCAACGAGTTGTGATCAATCTTCGTGAAACATCTTCTGTCTGACTGACAATGTTTGGTTAGGTGAAGCCCGCTGATGGAAATTAATCCAGGATATAATTATCTAGATTCATAGCATAGGCTCTTAGTGGAGGAAAAAAATCCATCTGTGGGTTTCATTCTTTTTTAAAATAATGTACTATGGTGGCAATGGCCAATTACATATCATCATCATAACGTTTAAAAAAACAACATTTTGATGTAATTTGGGTTCTTCTTTAGTAATCCTTGACCTTCACCTAAAAATATTTGTAAATGTCCATCAGGACTCTATGTAAACAATGATTATTTGCAGATAATATGTTTATCTTAAAACAAGAGCACCCCTCTTTGCAGATATTGGAGGTTTTCCGGATCAATGATCCTGATCATGGCACAATGATCATTCACACTTAAAATATCTGTCCTTATTAATAACCATACAGTAGGTCCAAATGTATGGACACCCCCATTTTTGGGGGAAAATTGCAATTGCAATGAAATGCACAATCTGGATCTGATCTGGATGAAACTTGATGGAATAATTTAGGAAATTCATTAAATTTCACAAAGATCGGTCAATTACGAACCAAGATAGGATTTTTTTCTTTAATTTTGCCAATGATGAGAGAGAGGGAATTTTCAATTTTTGAAACTGATCCACAATCAGTATATTGATTCGGATCCCCTCTAAAATGTGATGGTATCTTCTATATTTGCTAAAAATTCTATCCAAATCCTTAAAGTACTTTGACGTAATCCTGCTAACAGACTAACAAACAAACAAACAAATAAATAAATAAATGCCAGTGAATGTATTACTTCCTTTCTTGGCCGAGGTAATAATTGTTGGTCACATGTGGCGATAACTTAGGAAAGCTCAGGAATGGAAGCTAACAGGGAGGGTCCTTAGATGGTAGCAGTAGCTGTGGTGGTGTTACGGTTTGGATACTTTTGCTCTTTTCCTGAGATTTTCTTAAAGAGTGACGAGGATTCATGTATTACACATAATACTGAAGGGAATCATTTAAGGTGGAGCAGATGGGAGATGGAGTCAGAGAGGCTGGAGTGAACTGGTTTGGACATGCAGAAGATAAATATGCAGATGTAGCTGCCAGGCAACAGAGAAGGTTTATAAATGTTGTGATTGAGGATATGAAGACAGAGCCAAAAACAAATTGAAGGCGATGGGGGGAAAAGTCTTGTGGAACATTTCAAAACTTTAGTTTCAAGAAAAAAAAGCTAATTTAATTTTTAATGCTAATCTGCTCTTTAGAATATAGTGTTTACATAAAAAGCCACTCTAAAATGACATAACCTGTTGCCGAGTACAAATACCACTGAACTTAACAAAAATATGAATAATTTCACATTGAAAAGATGCTTCGGCTTTGTCCTGCGATCATGGGAGTGAAACATGGCGCACACAAAACAGCAGGGGGCAATGGGTGTGAAAGCGTTTACCACACATGGGCGTGCACATCACTGACTCCTTTTTAATGTCACAGGATCGCTGTGTGGCTTCAGAGTCCGTGTAGAGCACTGCTTCACACAGATGACATGGAAGCTTGTAAATTTACTAACTTAGCCTCAATACGAGTTTCCATGGGAACAAGTCAGACTTGTGATGTGAGGATGTTTTCTCAATATGTGCATCATTGATAACACTGGATGAGGCCCACTCTTGGCCTCCACTCAGACCTGCAGTACAAAGTGAGTACTGTTGAAGGTCTGTCATTTTCTTTAGAGATGTCTTTTGTACAAATATCTTCCAGCAAAGCAGCACCACTATCAATGTTAGTTAGAAATATCAGCATTGCTGTTATGTTCTAGTTCAGTGTTTCACCAAAGAGAGAGAGAGGAAAATTAACAAATAAAAGCATTAAAATATGGGCTTTTATAATGTTTATTTTTAGTTAAATATTATAATCAGACTAAATAGTACCAGCAGCTCAAAAAACAACAACACACAAAATAAGAGAAAAATATACTGAATAATTAAAAGAACAGACAAACAACAACACAATAATACACAAAATATCAACAAAAACACACTCACTAAGAGAGAAACATACCATTACCAGCAGCACACAAAACGACAACAAAAACACAATAAATAAAAGAAAAATACACAAGATCACGACAAAATACACAAAAATAACAGAGAAACATACAGAACGACATAAGAAACAAACAACACAGAAAGAGATTAGTTTAAATAATACCAACAACACATTAAAGATGACAACAAAATACACAAAATGACACAAAAACGCACAAAATGATGATAGAAATGATCTTGACTAGAACATGAACTGAAAATACCAGGGTCAGTCTTGGTCCCACATCAGGAGGGAGTGACAGGAAGTGATAAAAACTGTAGAAATAAATCTATTCAGGAGCCACAAAATACAGTTTAATTCCACTTATTTACAAAATGAGATTATTTTAAATGTGTGTTATCACTCATTCATTCCATCATTATGCTCTGTTGTTGTTTTTTCATAGAATTCTGAGTAAAATGTTGGAGTCGAACATAAGGGGGTACTTGGATTCAGGAATAAGAGAAAGGGGTACTTGGGCCCAAAAAGGTTGAGAACCACTGATGTAGTTTACTCTCAATGAAAACCAACTTGTTGTTGAGTATATCATATTTTTGTCATGTTATGAAATAGACAAAACTACTAAGCTTTCGACTTTGGGGTATTTAAATGTCGCTCAGTGTGTTTATTTGATCATTTCCAGCGGTTTGGTGAGGCTGGGGTTGGTAACTGGTGCTTCTTAGATGGTTCTGGGTCTGAACTCTTTGTATGCACTTTGGATTCAGATTCCCCATGGCAACACAGGTTTTATGCCACTTATGTGAGAGGCAGAGTGTTATTATTTCATCACTGGAGTGAATGTAAAGGGACTTTTAATGCTGTGCTTTGGTCAAGGTAGTGTAGATAAAAGTGAACTTAAAAGTGTCGAGTACAACCGACTGATTGGATGGATGAATTGTAAATAAATATCCAAAAAAAAAACTGTTATATGAACATTATTTAATTATATACAGTATATATAAGCTTATCTATTCTATATATCTAGTACAGCAGTCATTACTTCATATATATGGCAAAAATAACAAACAACATAATTTAAAAATACTTTATTCTCGGTAGTATTATTTTATTTTTCTTGTTTTTGCTTGTTTTACGGTAAAACACTTTACAGTACAGTCCCTGGCAGTTTATATGTGCTTTATAAATATAGTTGACATTGACATGTAATAACATGTGATTTATATATATATAAAACATATACATAACAGAACATATAAAATCACTTTGACATGACACCTTTTGAACCTCTACTTGAACCAGTACTTTCACCTAAACCACATGTGTCAAACTCAGGGCCCGGGGACCAAATCCGACCCTTTAGATCATCAAATTTGGCCCGCACAAGAAAGTAGGAAGAATGACACATGAATTACCAACTAATTCAGTTGTGGATACCTCAGCCCCTTCAAATACAAATATTCAATTAAAAGCCACAATATTTGCAGAGCTCCGCTTTCCAGCTCTTATATCACGATGGCAAATTGTTGGAAGAACTCTCAATTTTTTCCAAAATCAGGCAAATTTTCCTCAAATGATTACAGGCAATCAGGGAAATTTAAATGAAAATGATGCAGGGTCTGATTTACTCACATACTTTATCATTAATACATCATTTATACGTAGAAGTGCAAACCATAGCACATTAATGTTGAATTTGCTCTCTTTCCCACCTAAAATCTGTGGCCCACTTAAGCTCAAACTAGTCCGTATTTAGCACTTGAACTAAAATGAGTTTGACACCCCTGACCTAAAGCATTAACAGTTTTTTTTATTTCAATCTAAATGTATAAAGAGTGTTTATCAAATAGGTATGGCACACTTTTTTCTCCTCATTTCACAGGTTTCTTTCTCTTTACAGGTCGTAGCGTATCATTTCTGCCAGGCTGACAACACCTACACCTGCCTTTTGCCAGAGTTTGTGCACAGCATCGCCGCCCTGCTGGCCAGAGCACCACAGCTCACCTCCTACAGAGAGCTGCTGATACAAGAGCCTCAGCTCCAAAACATCCTGAGCCTGCGCTCCTGCGTTCAAGACCCCATCGCTGCCTTCAGAAAGGGCGTCCTGGAGCCAATAATTAACTTGCGAAAGGGTAATTAACTCCACACACTTGAAGACCAATGTGATATTTAAATATAAAGAACTTTTGAATTTTTAATTATCACCAGTTTTAAGATTGAAAACTTGACTGCGTCCCCCGTAATTAGCATGCCAGTTGCAATATCCTGTGTGAAATGTGTCTTTAATGAGTCCACGATGGTCTCAGGTTATTTTCCCCAGTTAAGGTCAATGATTTCCATACGAGTGTAAAGGAGATGTTTGGTCATTTGTGCAGGGAGACGATAAGTGTTTTTTTTGACCTGGTGAATTGTCAACAACCCATTGCATTTCAAGGTCAGAAGATGCACTATAGAGGCCTATGCAATGGGTTCATGAGCCAGATAAGTTTCTCAACATGATGCAGTCAGTGGAGCTAGATTGATGTGCTATTCTGTTTGTGTGCGCTCCTCAGTCAGAGTCCACTCTATCTCTATTAAGCAAGGTAGAAAGAAAACAGAGAGAGGGAGACATTGTGTTTACAAGTGTGAGTGTGTAAATCTTTACACGCACAGATATCGTTAAACATGATGGATTTGTCTCATTTCAATAGATATACTATATCTATTTACTATAGATTCTATTCTATATCTGCTGTTGGTGCCCTTATTCGTAAATGATATCAGATAAATACATCTCACCTTTCCCTCCTATAAGGACAATATATTAATGGCATTTTATTCTTCTATTCATGTTTTCAGAGCGTAGATTACCTGAAGATGACTACATCATAGTAGTGGACAGTCTAAATGAGGCCGAGTTTCATAAGCCGGACTACGGGGACACCATCGCTACTTTTATCACCAAAATCATCTCCAAATTTCCATCCTGGTTGAAGTTGGTGGTCACCGTCAGAACAGGCCTGGTGGTGAGACAAAACACACCACTTTACTCATATTTCACAAAATAAATACCTCATAATGTTTTTGTTTTTTTTTTTACTTAAGGGAAACAACAAAGAAACAATCACAAAACATAGCCTTCAAGTACAAAACAATACATTTCTTTGAAAGTTTACTGGCATTTGTGCGTGAATTTGTAACACGGAAAACTAGAGCCAAAAGTCACGTGACAGTTTTTCGATAGATTTTTTTTTGTACTTAAAATCTGTAGATCGCAGATGCACACATAAATGCCAGTAAACTCTCAAAGGGATATCCTGTTTTGTACTGTAGAATATTTTTTTCTACTTGAAAGATTTTAATTTGTACTTGAAGAATATCTTTTATACTGTAACTGAAGACATTTTTCCTGCTGTATTTGTTTGATAAGTGCGTTTCTTATTTGCAAAACATCCTATTCTGTGGGACTGAGCAGCACATAGATGTCACCTGTGTGTATTGTATTTTATATATATATATATATATAACAAAATATACAATAAATGATAGTTAACATTTGAACAGCTTTTAAAGCTTGTTTAACTTCATTGAAATCTAATCCTCAATTAATGTCTGAGCTATATTTATTTACAAGCATGCAGGGCCTCAGACTGTTTGGCCATTAAAACATGGCGTCAGCTTGTCTATTGAAGGTCTATTGACCTGCATGTCTATGAAAGATGTCAATGTGTCGTCATTAAACTGATAATAAGCCCCTGATTACATTACATTCAGGAAGAGGATTCTCTGAGGTTATATTAGGATTGTCTAATCAGACTGATTGGCTTTTTAATACAGCTACATCTCACTCTTTATGACACTTAGGAGGATGCAGGATTTCAGCTTCTCTTCTTTCTCTTTTTTTCTTCCTGAGGCGTTTTCTGTTGGACTAAAGCACACATGTCAAATTCAATGCATACACTTCTTTCTATCTGCTCTGCTGAAAGTTTAAAACACAGGATGAAAAATAGTCATTTGCTACTTTGCAGTCAGACAAGCAAACATGCACGAGATCAAGCTAGCAAGATTGTACAGTGCGCATGTATTAAATGTAATGTCTGCCCTCTTACATCACAATAATACTCATAATAACAATAAGCCACAAAAGGGCAATAATTGGTTTATCTTGACCACAAACCCAATCATACATTTCCAAGAAAATGATTTCCAAACTGGACATGTGGACATATGTACAGCGTACATTTTAGGACATTCTCAGGTCTCAGAGGGAGGTATCAGGTATCAGGAAAACCTCTGTCAATTATCAGAACAAACTGACTCGTGTCTCAGCAAAACCGCCGCCAAAAACTTGTCAAACCAAACGCTGCCAAATGAGACAGCCTCATGCTTCAAAATAAAAGTCATCAGACTCAACGGCCTCAGTCCGTAAAACACGCGTTTTATTTTGAAAAAACCCAGAAGTAGACATTACGAAGTAAGTTAAAAAATGTTTCTTTCTTTTTATTTTCTAAAAGTTAAATGTATTCTAAAAGATACATCAACATATTGTTTGATTAATAAATACATAGTTAAATTAAACGTTGATATATCTTAACCTTTAAAAAATAAATAGAAAATAATAACTTACTTCCTTACTCTCGTGTCTGAAGCAGCACATATTGATGATGTCATGTGTATTTCCGGTTTCTTCAAAATACAGCGTCATGTCGTGTTTCATGTCTTAAGGCTGTTGAGTCTGACATCTTTTATTTTGAAGCCTAAGGTTGTGTCATTTAACGGAGGTTTTTCTGAGATAAAATGTACACCGTAAATACTATGTTAATTTATTGTCTCATTAGTAATGTTGTGCCGATACCGATACTTGTATTGGGAGGGGCCCCGATTCGGCACTTAAAGGCTGGAATCGGTATCGGCGAGTACTGACTATTAACATTCATTTACAAACTGTTCTTCAAACGCAGCGCTTTGTGTTTTTCTCTCTCCAACTATCAATGCTGTCCTGACTCCTGACCACAGAAACTTGTATGGTTACGTGTTCAGTGCATGCAGAGGCAAGCTATCACTATTGGCCCGTAGCTGACATTCTGAACCAATCACAGGGCCGCGTTTTCATGTTGCCGAAAATTGTCGGCAATTTCGAGGACCTGAATTTGGCAAAAAACAGGTCTTTTTTTAACATCACCGTATCGGCATGTATCGGTATCTTCAAATACTATGGAACTGGGTATTGATATCGGCATCGGGACAAAAAAAGGGTATTGGAATAACACTACTCATTAGTGATAAGCATGCTGTTTTTGGGAAATGTTTTGCTTTTTGATAGATACATGTAAGCAACCAATGCTTTTTGCTCTAGTTTATTGGAATTAGATTTAACTTCTGGTCGACTAATGACTTTGAGCCAGGAGACCTGTACATTTTGCTTTACATTATCTGGATCACATAAGCATTCCTTAAAGTTCTAGAAAGATTGTGCATTTGGAGTTTGAGCTCTTTTTGCCTTGGCAAAGACAGTGTAGCGTTTGGCACCACAGCTCTCTGTGCTCTGATATATTTTCTCAATCCGGTTGGTAATCCCACCAAACAGCAGATGCATCTGTCCGATGCCAAAGCTGAGCCTCCAAAGGCTGCATGGATTACGTCCTGAACGGATGGTAATACTACTGAGAGTCTGGAGCTTGACGGGCAGCCAGCTGGTTACATAATTGGATTACTATTTGGGAATACACAAAATACATTTGGGGGTCATTTTACTTATGATGCGTTTGATGTCATAGGGCAGTGCATTTTTACAGTTCGAGATGAGAAAATACAGACATCACTCTAAACTTCTCCTTTTGACCAGACTTTTATAAAGTAACTAGATTGCTTCACTGTGAAGTGGGAAGTGAGCTGTCCAAGGCTACAAGCCAATAGCTTGTGCTTGAACCTAAATGTCAAGCCTAATGAGGAACCGAGCTGCAATAAAATGGACTTCTACGCTGATCAGTCATAGCTGGGGTTTTTTTTGGCCAGAGCTGAAATGTTGTGGATGGCAGGAGAGGAGATGAAATGTGCATGGAAGAGATGCCTGTGAGCAATGTTAGAGGTTGACTCATTGTCACACTATTTACTGTACTGTATCCCATGGCTCTGCGTGAGTCACAGGCAGCAGCAGCATCTGAGGAATAGCTCATGGTTTTGGTGCAGCTCATTTTCTCCCAACTAATACTCTGAAGACACACAACCTCAAATTGATCAAATATTTAAAGGTTTGTGCTGTATCAGTTCAAACTGTTTTTCCATCAATATTTCACTCGTTCTCCTGCAGGAAATCACCACCCCACTTCCCTTCTCTGGCATTTCTTTGGACATTCTGCCCGACAGCAGCGATCTGGGAGCTGACCTGAGTGATTACATCCATCACCGGGTCAGCAGCAGCTCCCAGGTGGCGGCCAATGTGACCACACCAACAGGCTCGGCCCCCGATCTTCTGCTCCTCAGCAAGTTCAGCAGCCACCTGTCCACCAGGAGCCACGGCTCCATCCTCTACCTTCAGCTGACCCTGGATCTGTTCCACAAGGCCCACCTGGTCCTGAAGGGAGGAAACTACCTGGTCGTTCCTGTGTCTCTGTCAGAGGTCAGACATGAAGGGGTTATATAACCTATTATTAGAGGACGAATATAAAGAATTATGGTCAGTTTAGTCTTTAAAAATGTAGAAGTACAATATTTAGTGCTTTACAGGGCATTCGGTTTAGACAGGCAAAGGACATTTTATTTTTTGTTATTTTAAAGTCATTCCAAAAATAATTATTTCTGTAACAATACAATTTCAGCCAAATTTTGCATGAATACTAAATACTAATCAACCATACAAACTTGGTGGGGTGATTAAGAAACCAACCCGACATAAGTGAATCAACCTTTAGCACCATCGGTCAATAAACGAACCAAGATAATAACTTTTCACTCTTCATTCAGTCTCTTAGATTTTTAAATCTGATCTGGAATCAGTATATTGATCCAGATCCCTTCCAAAACCAGAATGGAATCTTTGGTTAAAAAATCTTCATAATCCATAAAGTACTTTTGAAGTAATCCTGCTAACAGACAAACAAACAAATAAATAAATAAGACCTATAAGTGACTTGATTTTTAAGCACCTTTTTTTTTTCAATTTTATCTTCACAAGGTATTTGCTTTGGACAGACTATGAAAATAACATATTTTCCTTTAACTACGTTTTAAATAAATTTCAAAAAGTTTAGAAATTAATTTTATAGCAATAAAATATCTGCTAAATGTATTTTTGAAAATACTAAAGTAGTCGGACACGTAAATAACACTGTGATTAAACACGTCACAATAAAAAGCTGTAATGATAAACGCAAAATAACTTGAGAAACCCCTCCACCACCTTTACCGTTTAATTACAGCTGACACAAAATTAGCTTGTGAAGCTCAGACGAGTGTTACAGGATTCACGGATGAGCAATTAAAATAAGTGCACACTCGTTGCATTCCTGGGGTCCACTTACACAACCTGATGTAATCAAACTCAAACGCTTTGGCCGAAACTTTGCTACAAAAAGAAAACATTGTGAGGCTTATATATGAGATAATGGGAGTAATTTTCTAACCTACAGTAATTTGTTTTGGTGCTGAGATGGAATGTGTGATATGAAGAACGGTATCTAATGGCTTGCAGCACACATAGCTCATTGATACACATGAATAAATTAGAATAAATCAATTCCTGATATAATGAGATCCAGCTTGTCACCGCTGCACACGATGGCCTTAATTAAATAGTTATTAAAACTAATATAATTTGTGTTCCTTAAAAGACAATAAAGCATGGAAGTCATTTTGGAGTTAGTTGGGTTATAGCTCACCAAAGCATCCAATGATAGCCTCATTGTGGTCATATTTGATACATATCATGGACCACACGCGCACACACACACACACACACACACACACACCAAGTCTACATATAAAACAGCTTTTTCACCCTCAGTGTATTTTTGGACTTGCCTTTCTGGTCCTGCTGCTGCTCATCTGGTCCATTCTGTCACTAACACTTGTCAGTCATGTACGTCAAAATGCTGCAGTGAAATGTCAGCCCGCCTGAGGTTGATGCCATCTTTGTTCATGCATCTTACAAACGAGGAAGAAAACGACATGTGCATTGTTGAACAATAAAAAAAAAGATAACTCCACCCACAACATTTTATAGACAGACCGTAGTCCTCAGCGACCTTAAGTGAAAAGCGGAAAATGGTAAAAAAAAAAAATCAAATAAAATCATTTTCTGCTCTAGATAAATGCCCGACCAAGTCTGAAGGGCAGTTTTTTGTTTTTTTTTTGCAGATGGCGTTCTCGTTCAGCCAGTGTCCTTTTTAACTGGTGATTTACTTTCACTCACCTATGGTGAAAGTCTTTAAAGCTGCTGGAAACATAAATAATATTTTTTATAACACAGATAAAGACAGTGTAGGACTCGTAGATCAATAAAAATGGAAGAATTTACTCCATTTTTTAGACAAATGGTAATGTGACTTGAACTTTGGAAAAGTTTCATGCATTGCATTGTGGGATTGGATATCACGTAGAATGTTACATTTCTGATATTTAAGAAGTGTTTTGACCTCATTCTTACAGTTCTTCGCAAGAAAAAAGAAGACGCATTTATTTTCACCATTTTGGTCCTGGTTTGTTTTTGGTGTTTCTGTGGAAAGCCGTAATATCACAATCACATTATACTTGAATGATCCCAGGGAGAAATGACACTGAATGACACATACGTCATTGTTTCTGCTCAACATTCAATCTATAAAAACACCAGAAATGTGACTTTGGCAGAGTTTTGAGGGCATGCTCGCATCAGTAGTGGATGTTAACAACTTTTAAATGAAGTACAGGTTAAAAAATTTATTTATTGTTCCTGAATTTCTATCCAATATTGTTTATTGGTGGACATACTGCTGTTGGACAAATATACTGGATATCAAACAAGACAGATAAGTGTCAAAGACAGACTCTCTGTTCTGTTCAGTGTTTTAACAAATGTTTTTTCCTCTTCACAGAGAAGATTTTCAAGCCGTGATTATTTCTTTATTCTGAGAGTCAGAAATAAACACAAGCAAAGATAACCCTGGTTCTGATGAAAAATGTACAGGAGAGTAAATAATGCATGATTGAAATACCTACAGATCTTTTCTGTTCATGTTTTTACATGAAAGCTTTTATCGTTCACATTAATATTCTAGACTTTTACAATTTGCAGTATCTGACAGGACGTGACTGTCATCCAAGGCCGTTGTGGAAAAGAGGGACGAGAGTTGCAAACACAAACCCAGGGAACTCTCTTCCACTCTCTCTTCTGTTTGAGCCATTTATCCATGATGTTTACGCTAATTTAGCCTTTGTGTTGTTGTGGGCTCCTCTTTTATGAATTGCCATTAGTAGATCAGCATGATTTAATGCGGCCGAGAAACAAACAAGTTTGGTGAAGTGTTTCAATTCATTTCTATGTTTGTGTTACTGATAGCTTAACCCCTTTTGGCCACTCAGTCAAATACTTAAAGCCACTTCATATTACAGAGGACGTCCTCCTTGAGCATCTGCACATTTATAACCTAAAATGTCTGGTTTTATCATTGAAAATCTGAAGTAATGCATCCAGTGCTTCACAGATAGGAGAGTGGAAAAGCATTACAGAGGTTTATATTTATATATTGTGAGTATTAGGGGTGTAACTCACCGGTTTCAATGACGATACGATACAATACAATATTGATTCTGTGGCTCAAGTAGGACTGTCAGGGTCAGTTCTACAGTGGTTCTCCTCTTATTTATCTGGGCGTAGCTTTAGTGTGACAGCTAAATAGGGGCTGAGTCAGTGAATTTGTTGTCTGGAGTCCCTCAAGGCTCCGTTTTGGGTCCTGTCTTATTTTTGTTGTATTTGACCCCCTTGGGAAAGATCATCCAAAGGTTCAGTGATGTTTCTTACCACCTATTTGCTGATGATATCCAGCTTTACTGCTCCTTTAAGCCGTCTGAGATACAGAAGCTTAACTCCTTAGTCCATTGTTTAGTGGAAATAAAACAATGGTTAAGCGATAACTCTCTGCCGCTCAATGCAGACAAAACAAAAACACTGATTATTGGCCCTGATGACTCATTTCCAGGGATTAAACCATACTTGGGAGACTTAGGCCAGTCTGCTAAGTCAAGTCTGAGAAACTTGGGCGTTATCTTTGACAAAGACATGTCATTAGTGCAGCACTGTAAGCAGCTGACGAGAAACAGCTTCTTCCAACTAAGGAAATGATCTAAACTCAGGAAAATGGTGTCAGAGAATGATTTGGAGCTTATCATCCATGCCTTTGTGTCTTCATGTTTAGACTATTGTAATAGTTTGTTTTCTTGTCTGAACAAGAAGGAGCTGTCTCGACTGCAATTAGTGCAAAATTCTGCAGCAAGAATTCTGACCCGTACAAATAGGAGGACTCACATAACCCCTATTCTAAAAGAACTTCATTGGCTTTGGAACGAGCTTCCGTCCTCTCTGCATTCTATTGACTCTGTCGACACCTTCAAAAGTCAACTAAAGACCTTTTTATTTGCTCAAGCTTTTAATTAGCTACTCTTGGGCTGCAATGATTTTATGTTGCCATGGCCTTTTATACTGTTTGTACTGTTTTTGCTTTAAATCTGTGTTGTGAAGCACTTTGTGGCTTTTTGTCTGTGAAAGGTGCTATAGAAATAAATGTTACCTCCTAACGACACAAAGTCTGCCACTGTTTGATTTTGATTCAACGTAATTTAGGAGCCTTCAATTGATTTAAGATAGTGTTATATACTCGTTTAACGGTTATATTTCACCTAAAGCTAGAAAAAAAACAAGGAATTTGAATGACTGCATTTTTTTTGACACTTTTATTGCTGAAACGTTTCAGAACTTTAAAATGAAATTTTTTTTTAACAAAAAGGTGTATGCTAATGATGATGTATTGATAAAGATCAATGGATCGTTAAATCCCTCATGAGTACTTAAACAAATGTACGATTTTGACAAAAATATACGTAAGTTAAGTCATTTTAAAAGCAAATTTAAATGCATTTTAAATTCATTGGGTTTCTTAAGGTCATTATCATTTAAAAAAAAATTAATTTGAAAACAAATAATTTCTTGCGCTTTCTTGAAGGAGCATTTAGTGGAAAGTAAATTTCAGTCCATCATCCAGAAATAAAATAGAGCACTATACTGTAGATTTTAGGTTCACTCACTCCCACAACCCATCAAGAACACCGAGTCATTAAAGAACTTTAAACACTCCTCAAAACCCACCTGTTCAAACTTGCTTTTCATTTATTTTCAGTTATTTATTTATTTTATTTATTTGTGTTTTTCTTATGTAAAGCAGCTTTGAGTTCCCAAAAAGCACGATATAAATTTGATGCATAATAATAATAATAAAACAACAACTAAATCCTTATTGAAACGTATGTAATTTGGTGTCTTTTTGTCCTTTTATGACTCTGTTGAATGAAATTGTTGCTCATTATTATGGGGAAAACTGTTCACTAATATGACCCAGAATTTAAGATTACGGTGTATTTCTAATCTGGATGTTTTCTGTCTGTTACTGTAGGTGTACCTCTTGATGTGTCGCCTGAGCTTTCCAGAAAAAGAGGACTTTGAGCGTGTGCTTCCGGTGCTGAACTTGGCACTGGCGTCACTGCACCCTCTGACTGACGAACAAATGTTCAGGGCACTGAATGCAGGCAGTGTGAAGGGAGAGCTGCAGTGGAAGGACTTCCAGCAGAGATTAGACAGTCTGGCTGGATTCATGGTAAGAATTTTGATTTGTCAGCGCATTGATGCTATGAGTCAGGCTTTTATTTGGATCGACTGTGTTTGCTATGCAGTGAAGTGAGTTGTTTACACTTTCACCAGATAATTTATACTTTGATGATGGGGAATGAAGGGCCCTCGAATCTAACACATTGTTTAATGTGGTGTATGTGTGTTTGTAGGTGAAACGCAGGGATGGCACACGGATGCTGTGTCATCCCTCCTTCAGAGAGTGGCTGGTTTGGAGAGCTGATGGAGAGAGCACAGACTTTCTGTGTGACCCGAGGTAAGCGCCATCATTGAAGTTATTGGAATTCAGGAGCCATTAATAATTTTCTTTTTGAAACATCTTTAGCCGTTAGCTATAATTTCTGGATATGTATCCTGTTACAGGAGTGGCCACGCTCTGCTGGCGTTCATGTTCTCCAGACAGGAGGGGAAGTTAAACAGGCAACAAACCATGGATTTGGGGCACCACATCCTCAAAGCTCACATATTCAAGGTAACCCCTGTAGGATTATTCAAACCTGATGTACAGAAAGCCAAGCTGTCTACAAACTGTTTGTATATAACATCCAGCGCTCTCACTATCCTTCACACAACCATTCCATTACTCATTACAGGAATCTGTGATCACCACATTTATTTATCTGAATAATATCCACTGTTATCCAGAAAGTTTAGTATTACTTGGGCCATAAAAATCTTTGTTTTAATCAGAAATAAAATGGGTTAAAAACGTGATTAAAAAAAATGTGGTTTAATGGGGTTTTAGAAACCACAGAAAATGGCTAAAAGTCCCAAATTAGAGTGGCCAAAAATGGACGGAAAAAGTAGTCAAAAGGGTTCAAAGTGTCAATATTGGAACAATTAGTTTAAACTGGTAAATAATGCACATGACATGTGAATGTGGTTAAATTGGCAAAAATGAGCAAAGTGGTGGAAAGTTTTTAAAAGTGCCAAAAATGTCTTGAAAGTGGAAAAAAATGTGTAGAAAAGACATTGAAATTTGATGGAGAAGTGGCAGAAATTGGAGTAACATCGCAAAAATGCATTAAAAGGAGGAAAAATATGTCATGAAAATAGGTTAAAATGTGAGAAAATGTGCAGAAAAGGGTAAAAATAACCAAAAATGGGTTGAAATTGTTCCCCAAGGTTGAGAACGCCTGATCTAGACAACTGTAAATATCTGCCGCTCTGTAACTGCTCTTGTAAATTGAGTTTATTTTTTACTCATAATTGCCTCATGACACTACATATACATCACCATGCACACAGATATTGAATATTCTATTGTTTACTTAACATGCATGAACTGCACTTTATACTGGCAGCTTTGCCCCTGAGACAAATTCCAAATGACACATCAGAAGTCTCATCTGTGGAGGTGTAATTTCTCCCTTTTTCTGCCTCACTCACGACTTCACAGGGTCTCAGTAAGAAGACAGGTGTGTCCTCCAGCGTTCTGCAGGCCATGTGGGTGAGCTGCAGCACAGACAGTCTGTCTGCTGCATTGGCTTCCCTGAGGAACCTGTACACACCTAACATCAAGGTGATACACTGCAGTGTTAGGAGCTTTATCCCACAGCTGGTTCTTTATTTACTATAGAGCACACGTGTCAAACTCAAGGCCCGGGGGCCAAATACAGCCCTTTAGAGCATCTAAGTAGGCTCGCAGGAAAAAAAGTAAAAATGACAGAAAATATGAATAGTTGTGTAAATGCAGTCCCTTCAAATGCATGTATTTATAATCACATTTTTTTTGGAAGAGCTCTCAATTTTTCTACATTTTTTAAATTTCTCACAAATAATCCCATTAAATTGCCCTAAATTATACAACAATGTGTACAAAAACAATGTCTTAAGTGAAGATCGTGCTGGGACTGAAATCTGTCATCGGTCACTGTTTCATAGCAAACATATTTCCTCACATTTAGCTATTTTTTCTTTCATTTGAGACAGAAATTCATGTAAAACAGCATGTTTTATATCACGTGTCAAACTCATGGCCTGGGGGCCAAATCCGGCCCTTTGGAGCATCTAGTTTGGTCTACCAGGAGGAGAAAACATGAATCACAGTTTTCCCTGTGCTTATATCACACAGTTGTAGTCATTTTTTAATGTTAAACTGTTAAAATTCTTACAAAAACTTAAATTTAACATTTAATATATTTCTTTATTAAATAGAAATTAGTCACAAAATCTAAGAAATTTAAAGTTAGGATCCTGTTGGGACTGATATCTGCCACTTATTGCTTGGATATTGTCGGTTTCTTACATATTTTGCATTTTCTATATACCCATTTGAGATCAAAATTGCTCCGTATTTTAGCCCCTGAACTAAAATGAGTTTGACACCCCTGTTCTATATCATTGTTAAAAATGTGTACACATGAAAAATACATCTAAATGTAAATCTAAATCTAAAATTTAAATGTAAATCTAAATGTTAAATGTAAATCTAAATGTTAAATTGGACACCAATTGGCATCGTGATCAACAGGCGCTGACCTGCCCACATTTAGCTTTACACTTGGCTACCAATTTAACATTTAGAATTCTATTTAACATTTAGATTTAGATTTAACATTTACATTTATTTTTCATGTGTACACTATTTTAACAATGATATGGAACATGCCGTTTCACATGAATTTGTCTGAAATGATAGAAAAATTAGCTAAATCTTCAAAATATGTTGGCTATTAAACAATGTCCGAGTTTTTACATTCAGCACCCCGTAGTGACTTACATACTATATATATATATATATATATATATATATATATAATGTTAAAATTGCTTTTTTGTCCCTCCCAGTCCTACTGTAAAGACTGATATGACTTTGTTTCTATAGGTGAGTCGCCTTCTGATGCTAGGTGGAGCTAGCGCTACGTGGTGTACAGAGGTGATAGGACATGCTCCCATCCTGTGTGTCCACGCTCACCTTGGCCATGTGGAGATGGTTGCTCTGCTGCTTGAAATGGGCGCTCTGATAGACGGGGTCACAGACAGTGGGGTGACGCCGCTCGGTCTGGCCTCCGCAGCCGGACACAGCGACATCGTGAACCTGCTCTGCAAAAAAGGAGCCAAGGTCAGGGTCAGGGTTCCAGGGGGGCGTGGCCACCAATACTGTGTGTAGATAAACTGGATTGTAAACTGTGACAGAGCACTTTGTCTCCTAGCAGCAGGGTTGGGGTAAATTACATTTTAAAAATTACAATTATATCTTCAATTATCCACGTTCAATTACAACTCAATTATAAATATCGGTTTCATTTATTTTTTTAATGATAAAATGATCCTGAAGAGAACGGACCGGTAAAGCTGATATAAAACATATTTTAACAATTGTTAACTACATCTATGTAAGCCATAGAACTGTAAGTGTTCCCCAGTTTTGCATTTATTTACATTTTAAATGATGGTTTTTATAGAATTATTATCGCTTTAACTATAACATTAGACACATCTATTAATGCTAACCATGTACAATAGGGCTATATGCAATAATATTAGCACTTTAACTAACAACCAACTAGCCTGTTGCTAAAATGTGGTACATTTACATGTACATGTCCATTAATGAGCATTGTCCTTTTCACAAATAAATAAAATTTAAAAAAAATAAAATAATATTACAAAGTCAATTTCTGAACTCAATTACAACAGCAACATATTTTTTGTCAATAAATTACAAATTACAATTCAAATTGACCCCAGCCCTGCCCAGCAGCATCTCACCATTGATAGCCTCAGTCCTCGCAGTTACACAATCTATTCTGAGAGACGAGGCATAACTAGGCCAACCTTCGAACGACCTCTTTTGTACCAGGTGGGCCTCGCTGATAAGAACGGCCAGTGTGCACTGGTGCACGCTGGACTGAAGGGCCACACAGAAATCATCAGCAGCTTGCTGAGCCAGGATTGGGGCGCAGAGATTCCCGCTGAACCACAACAGCATCACGGCAACGATTCCGTGACTGGGAAAATGCAGGCAGCCCAGCAGGCCGTCACGGCTGCAGCTAGTGTGGGACACATACAGGTTAGTATCACATCCACTGAGATTTAGCTCTATGTAGAGCGCAGTGCTCAGCCTTGGAGGGAGTGAAAGATTTATTACATGTAATTTTCTGTGGCCGGGATCCCGGGGTGTACAATGAGCTACAGTAGAAGCAGCGTAACACTGTGTTTTTCTGCAGGTAGTGAAATCCTTGCTGGACTTGAAGGATGAACAGCTGGCTGTGCAGATGGATGCTCACGACTCACTCTGGGGAGAAACGGGTGCGTTTCTTCCATCACTTGGATAAATTTAGCTTCCACCTCTTTCTGTCCATCAGGGCGATGGGGGGGGAAGTCTTCCTCAGGAGCTTTGGGGGTTGCATTTCTAACACATTCGAGCTCTGTGACGTGAATACATATGAAAGATCCACCTTTGTAAACATTAGCATCCTGGACACTGTAGGAGAAGCTTTAGAGAGTGAGAATCCTTTTAGCACACTGGTTCCCAACCGTTTTCTTGTCGTGACCCCATTTTTATATCCCAAATTTCTAACGACCCCAGGGACTTTTTTTTTTAATCATATTTGTTACAGTGTGTTACAGATACAGGGCAGTAAGGATTAGTGCACAAAGTAACAATAAGTGCCAACTCAGATATTTTTATACTGCATTTTATTTGGACTATGTTTTTATTTGAGAAAGTGAAAGTATATAATACAGTTGTTTCAGGTGGTGTTCTAAATGGAAAAAAAATATTATTTAAGCTCTTTGAGCTTTTTGCCGCTGTATATCAATTTCTGTGATATAAGGTATTGTTTTTTAAAATTGTGGAAAAAAAATATATAAAATTAAAATTTTAAAAAAGAATATTTAAAAAAAAATGACATTTAGGTATTTATTTATTAATTTTTTTAAAGGGGCATTATTATGAAAAAATTCCCTCGATAATGGTTATAATAGTCTCCAAAAGCGAGCCATGGAGTCGGCGTCTATAGACATGCCTACCCATTACATATGCATGAAGGCCCAAACACAGCCTGTTTTTAGGAGTGGTCATAAAAGTGACTTTTCAGAGGGGTAAAACGCGAGTTTGGGAAAATAAACCTCAAATACTATGTTGCTGGGGTTCTTAGATCAATCAGAGATAGGTGAAAATAGCATAATACTGGACCTTTAATAATAATTTAAAATTTCAAAATATTTTAATTTTTTTTTTTATTTTATTATTACTTGACATTTCAGGCAACCCCAAGGTTGAAGACCCCCTGTTTTAGCAGCGTGATGATGATTCCCAGACATTGGTTCATTTCTCTCTCTTGATTTGATTCTGAATAGCTTTCTTTCCTGTAGAAATAGTTTGCAGTTATCTTGTTGCATATTCTATATTTACATCCTCCTAATGCAGTGGTTATTCAATTGCAGTACATTTACCATCATCACAAATCTGATGGTGCAGCCTGTAGAATACTGTTATGTTTGTTTCCTGAAAGCATTGTGGATGAAGCCTGCAGCACTGATACATGTAATACTATTACACCATCCTCAGCACTCGCCTAAACATACAGCCCTTACTACACTTTGCACTAAAGTAGGTTTATACAGTATTTACATCACATCATTATTGGATCACATTCCATTAGCATCTTTCTAGTCATCAGAAGACTTCAGCCTCAAAGTGTAATTCATGTGAACCTCAGGATTTAACGCACTCTTATGTTCCTTCAGCAAACCGTATGACAGTAACTCATCTTTAGCGCACTTATGTCATTGATTTTAAAGATGAAACCTCTATTCATTTATCAAGTAGTCTTGAAGGTTAGAGATCAGCATTCATACTTCTGTCCCCGTATGTGCAATTAGCTGAAGGACTCTCTGCAGTGGCCTTGTACTGTCAAAACCAACACGGAGAGGTTAGTGTGCACTGGTCATTGTGTATAGAAATTAGGGGTAGACCGATATGGATTTTTTTCTATCAACCTGAGCCGATGACCGATATGGACTGGTGATTTTCTTGAGCCGATACTACTTTTGCTCCCTCAATTTACATCATAAAAATTACACAATGATGATAACGAATGGTACAAGTCTAATTTGTTTTTTTAAAAAGAAACATTTATTGAAATGAACAAAGGTGAGGTAGAACGACAAGTAAAAAATATTTAACAAATATTAAAAACAGGTGATGTAGAACAAGAACAAGTAAATATTGCTGCTCTCTGTACTGTAAATAATGCAGATCGGCAAACGCAGGAGTCCAATCGGCCAATGCCGATACACGTAAAAAACGCAAAAATCGGTCCGGCCGATGTATCGGTCTACCACTATTATAAATAGTATTTAATCCTTAGATGTGTGTGGAAGAGAAATGAACCAATTCACATCAAATTGTAATGAGAACACTTTAACATGCTTTAATTAAAAACCTACTTGTTTTGCTTGGCGAATGCTTTATATTGTCTCAGCAAATTAAAAAAAAACACTAATTTGTCTGGTTAAGATAATGTAAAGAGATGCATGGGAATAGTGAACCATCCTTTCTGTTTCATCTACCCACCTGCATCTTTTTTGTAGAATAAAAAACACCTTTACTGATCTCCAGAGGGGAAATTCACATTTGCAGCAAAACAGTAAAAGAGCAACAAAAATAATAAATACGCCACTAACATAGGATAGTGGTGCAAAAATGTAGGACATGAATAGGAGGGGGCGTTTCAGTGTGGATGAGTATGTACTGTATATTATGAATACTGAGAGTCTATAGGTCTGCAGGCTCATCGAAACCCTTACCTGTGCATAATACAACAATAACTAGTGTAATCCATTCATTCATAACTTCCTGGTGTTTTGGTCGTTCTCTAGAGCCTAGGTTCCTGAAGTACCCACAGAGGTACGCAAATTGTCATAGGGGGTATGTGAATAAAAATTAAAAATGGGGTGAAAACATTGGAAACTAGAATGTAAATAAAACAGCAGTCAGGAGCCTCCATGCATTGCCACAAATTACACATGTAAGACAAACGTCTAAAGTTGACAGAGAAACAATCTAATCAAAAAAAGCAAATAAAGAATACTCTACTCTCTACTCTAAATATGACGAGCTACGTTGCTTTGTGCTAGCCAAATATACTGTCAAGATTTGATGCCCTTAGTTACCACATACTGGATTTTCAGCTTTGACAAACATGGAAACAAAATACATAAAACTACTTTGCATGGAGAATGATTAATTTGGAATGTAATATTATTTATGGCAGGCTTGTTAAGATTGATCTACTTTTATCGCTCGTTAGATGTTTTTCTGCAGAAGAACGCTGAATATATGTTTGATTCTAGTAGCCATATTCTACCCTTTACCTGTCAGCTCTGTTTAGGATCTATGTGTGTGTGTGTGTGTGTGTGTGTGTGTATATATAGAAATTCCTCGCCTCCAGGTTGACAGATCACATGTTTTGGGCCTGCCTGCAATTTACAAAAGCTTTTCAAACGCACACATTCCCTTCACTGTCACCGTGCTAAGGAAACAATAAAATACCCACACTGATAGAAATATGTTTGTGGTAAACCAACGTTGAATCAAAAGTGACCAGATAGAGAACACGTAGAGAACATACACAAAAGGACAACAAAAACATGCACAATGAGGGGGTAAATAGTTAAATAAAAATACACAAAATGTCTCAAAAGAACACACAAAATGACAGACTACACAAAACTACACAAAATCACACCTAAAAAAACTATACAAAAATACACAAAATGACTCCTAAAAATGCACATTACAGAGAAATGTACAAAAACTTTGTTCTCCCCTGTATCAATGTTCAGACTACTCATACTTTATAACACAGCCCTCAGATCAATCACATTTGTTTGGTCCCCTCTGTGATCAATGTTGTCCATTTCTGGTTTAGACAATGTGAAACATCTACTGTCATCCTTTAAGGTCTTAAAAATGGTCAGTCATCTATTTTTTTTTTCTGAAAAATCATGTTTCTGTTGAGATGCCACTGGGAGATTCCTAATGGGAAGCTCAAACACACTTAAAGCATGATTAATATTCAATCAGAAATGCAGCATTATAAAGTATCTGATATATTGCTCAATTATAAGTAATAAATATAGACAGTTTAGGATACACCAGTATAAATCATTATTGGTGTTGTTGACCAGTATAATGGAGATAAAACACCCATGTCACCATCTAACCAACAGCCTGTATTCCTGTAATTGTCACTCACATATGATTTTCCTCCTCTCTGGTCGTCTCTTTGTTATCTCAGGGCTGAGTGCTGCAGCAGGGAGAGGCAGGATGGAGATGTGTTTGTTCCTTCTGGAGCACGGAGCCAAGCTGGAGATGCCAAACCGCAGGGGAATAGCGCCGCTGCTCAGCGCCTCCAAACACGGGCACACACAGGTGAGGAAGAGTGTGATCATTTGCCATACGTGCTCCTCATCCTTGCATTTGTCACACACCCCCACTTCTGACACAGGGTTTTTTTTTTTTTTTTTTTTTTTAAATATATGTTTACATATAGGTTAATAGCTCATTTCTATTACGGTAACTTTGCATTAGTTATCATTAAGACATTAGAAATATAAATAAACAATTCTGTGCAATATTATTTGATTGATGTAAATCTACACAGCCTGGCTTTAGTAAAAAAGTTATGTCAAGTTACTTAGTATGCATTTTTTTTAAAGTAAATACATTTTTTTAACATTAAGATACTGTGTTCATTCATTTTAGTTCTCATATACTGTAACTGCATGCACATAGATAGATCTTTATTGATCTCTTGGGAAGGTCCCGTCAGGGAAATTAAGGTTCCAGCTGCACTAAAAAGCAGCAGCGAACAGAGACGAGATAAATTAGAAAACAACTTTAAATAATCAACTCTATCAATGATGTGTATGTTTTGTTATTGTTGTTGGTGCCCATTATCAAATCAGTGTGGCTATATATTAAATCTGAGACCAATTTATTGGATATAGACATCAGTCCTCCCATAGACCGAGGTCTGGTGACGGCTCTGACATTTGTCACCATATTTATCTCCTCATCAGGTGGTGGAGCTGCTGCTGAAACAAGGAGCTGATATAAACACCAGCGACAGACAGGGTCGCACTGCGCTGATGCTGGCGGCCTCTGAGGGCCACACGGGCACAGTCCAACTGTTGCTATCAAAAGGTGAGAGCTTCAAACATTTCACTGCTGCCATAACAGATGTTTTGCAGCAGAATTATGGAATACAACATTTTGTATTTGTGTTCCCAGGGGCTTCTCTGTCCTGTGCGGATCAGGAGGAGCTGACTGCACTGAGCTGGGCCTGCATGAAGGGCCACAAAGGTGCAGCGCAGCTTCTGCTAGAAGCTGGAGCAGAACTAAACCAAGCAGACAGACAGGGGAGGACCCCCCTCGACCTTGCTGCACTCAACGGAGACGCAGAAATGGTAATTAAGGCAGTGGTTCTCAACCTTTTCAGCCCTAGAGACCAGGGACCCCCACCTGAAAGTGGTTGAATACAGACATGAACATTGAAGAACGGTCATGTGGAGATGATCTATAAGGGGGAATAAAGGGGAGAGCTTTTTGGGGCTCATCTATAAAGTCAGCAAAATGATGGTCCATTGTTCTATGATTCTGTGATTTGACATGTATTTATTTATCTGAATAATATCCACTGTTATACAGGAAGTTCATTATTATTTGCGCCATAGTGTATAGTCATGTTAAATGGCTTAAAAGTGACCAAAAATGATGGAAAAGGTGGTGAAATGGGATTTTAAAAACCACAAAAATTGGTTGAAAATTGCAATCTAGAGTGGCCAAAAAAAAAAAGGGTTCAAAGTGTCAATATTGGAACAATTAGTAAAAAAAACATAGTTTAAACTGGCAAATAATGGGCATGGCAAATTGTTAATGTGGTTAGATTGGCAAAAAATAAGTATGAAATATGGTGAAAAGAGGTTAAAAGTGACAATAATGGGTCAAAATGTGTGACATTAGGTGGGAAAAGTGGTGGAAAGTGCCAAAGATGTTTTGAAAGTTGGAAACGTGCAGAAAAGGCATTGAAATTTGATGAAGTGGCAGAAATGTAATGTAACGTAGCAAAAATGCATTAAAAGAAGAAAAAATATGTCAAGAAAAAGTGATGAAAATAAGTTAAAATATGGCAAGTTTGGTACAACTGAAGAAAAAGGGTAAAAATAAGCCAGAAGTGGATCAAATTGCTCGGAATATATCTTTAGGAATCTGGCGACCCTGACCCCAAGGTTGAGAACCCCTGCATTAAGGCACAGGGGCAAAACTCACTGTTTAATAAGGTACTTGAAGCCATTAGAAAAGATGAAAATTGAACAATAAATGTATTATATTAAATGCACAATATGAAATTCATAATGAATCTGAAATATATATATACAGTATATATATATATATATTTAAAGGAGCTACATCAATAATCAAAATCTGATATTAGTATCTTTTAATAATATATTCGTAAATTAATATTGGATTGATTCAAACTTGAGCACTTCATAGATTGGCTGTTAAAAAAAAAAAACCTGTATTTCTGTGATGTCATTTATAGGTGGATAATAATAATATCAGCACTTTTCCTTGTTAGAATCTGTATTCTAATGGTCCCTGTGATTCAGGTGCAGTGCCTGGTGGAGCGAGGAGCCGTGCTGGAGAGAACCGACAACAGAGGCTCAGATCGAGCGGCGAGCTGCCAGAATCCTGCCCTGGTGGCTTCGCTGCTCAAGAAAGGATCCAAGAGTGGTACGAACATCACACTTACAGCAGCCGTGCTGTTTCGATAGAATAACAGGATCTCTCAGGCAGGTTTTTTTTATTTGCAACTCTTCAAAGCCGAACTACATTTCTGTACAGCAGTAAACTAGAGGCTTGTCATTTACTCTCAGCATTTCCTGATGATTATTTTCAATCTTCAAAGTCAGTCAGAGACAGAATTACCTCATTAGTTATTGTTTTTTCACGAAGAAAACGATCCCAAACTGATGGAATATTCAGGATTCTCTCCTAAAACAAAACCATTACATAGACTGAATGACTCGTCACTTAAGCAGAGCAATCACAGGTAACCAAAACACATTTAAATTTACTGCTCAACAAACCTGAAGTAAATCCAATCAAATCATTTTATATTTATCTGTGTAAATATAACCAAGTTTAAGTTTTAATCTCATCTCATCATCTGTACCTACATCAGTTTATCACAGGGATTTCATCTATTTTATTTACCTTTACTTACTTTAGGCAAGGCAAATGTATTGGTATAGCGCATTTCATACACAAGGCCATTCAATGTGCTTTACATGATTAAAAAATGCAACAGAAATTATTTAACAGTAAAAATCAATAGGAACATTAAAATCAGCAATAAAGACATTTAAAATCAACACAATATGATAAAAATATCGCTCTCAGTCATATGCAGTAGGGAAAACGAATGCCTTTAACTTTGATTTAAAAATGTTCACATTGATGCTGACTTCAGCTCTGTTTGCAGTTTGTTCCACTTTTTTGCAGCATAACAACTAAGAGCAGCGTCACCATGTTTTTAGTTGTGTGTTCTCAATGGTACAGGCTTCACATGTTTGATTTCATGTTTTTTTTTTAATTTATTATGATTATTTTCTCATTGTGGTAAATACACTGCTGTCCTGTTCATGTTTGAAATAAAAATTTAAACCAATCAATCAAAAGAAATACAAATAAAATTATCAAAAAGATATTCCAAGAAAAGATCAATTGCATTTGTCCACTTTTTCAACACTGACTATATCTACTAGTTATAGTTTTTATCATCCTGCCTTTGTTTTTCAGCTAAAACATTTTGTTGGCGTAAGATTAAAAACTGAACACTGGTAATTATTTGCGTACTACAAAGTTAAAAAGCTCCACAAATAAATGCACTTGTTTTCTGCTGTGAAAGATGAATCTTTCTCTACCGGTTTCTGCTTTATTTTCTCATCTGCTCTCCCCCACCTCCCAACAGGACACAGGACGGCTCCACACGATCGATCAGGTACTTGATTAATGCCTCGCACAAGATAAAGGAGACAAGGGAAGACGGATTGGTTTAAAATCTTTGTGCTGCTTCTTCAGGTCATGCTACGTGGGCCATGGCTTCCTCCAAACCAGACATTCTCCTCATCCTGCTGCAGAAGCTGATGGAGGAAGGGAACATGCTCTACAAGGTGCGACGTGGCGGATGTGTGTCCGAGAAGATCACGTAAAGACGTCTGAACTAACCGTGGTCGTCCTGTGTTTCCCAGAAGGGACGTATGAAGGAGGCGGGTCAGCGTTACCAGTACGCTCTGAGGAAGCTGCCTCGGCAGGTGCAGGGAGAAGAGCTGAAGGGGCTCAAAGACCTGCGGGTCTCGCTTTACCTCAACCTTTCCCGCTGCCGCAGGAAAACCAACGTAAGGCCCACCGCAAAATCAAAGCACTCATGCACGGATTTACAACACGCTCAGGGATGGAAGAAAGGGGTTAACTTAGATGCAATGACTGTTTTTTTCTTTAGTTATTCATAATTTATTCTTATCCACATAAAAAAGTAATGACGTGTGTTGAGGTTGGAGTCAATTACATTTTTAAATTACAATTACAGTACATCTTCAATTATCCATGTTCAATTATGACTATAGTCACTAGCATTTTTCCAATTACAATTAAAATTATTATGTTTCCCCTGAAAGTCAATTACAATTCCATTCTCAATTACAATGAATCACAATTACTGAACCTTTAATAAATAAGGCCATAAAACGTAACCGTCCTTTTGTGTTAGCTTTCTGTTAGCATCTCTTATGATAACGGGTCAGTTTTGACCCATGTCTTTTAATCAGCTGTAAAATACACTGAAAAAAATATGATCAATAATCCAATGTGTTTTTCAGGTGTTGGTTACCTTGTTAGACTTCCTTATCCATTAAAATATAGGTTTTAATATTTTCAGTGTGGGCGTCTGGGTCTTTTTTCTGCCAGTTTTGCCCACAATTTATTAGACTTTTTTTTAACTGACAGGTAGTAGGAAAACTTAATCAGAAACATATTTTAATAATTGTTGTTACCGACATGTGTTAGCCATAGAACTGTAACATGGTTCCCCAGTTTTGTGTTTACATTTTAATTAACGTTTTTTATAGAGATTCTATGCCAATTACAATTACAAAGTAAATTATCTGAACTCAGTTACAATTCAATTATGATTACAGCAGTAACAGATTATTTTTCAATTACAATTACAATTGTGTCAGAATTCTAATTATCAATTACGCAATGATAATTGACAATAACCCTGACGTGCCCCTCTGTAAAAATATCTCATCGTTTTAGCTCTAATTTCACATCCCTCTGCTAAACAGGAACTGCATGTGTGCGAGCAGGTGGTGACAGCATGAATGAGTGAGTGTGTGCTGTTAGTGTGGAGATGGATGTTTTGAAGCCTGTAGCTCTGTTTGGAGTTCAGCTCGGTCATGACAGACTGAGTAAAAAAAAAAAAAAGCCATCCTTAGGGTCAGTGTGGCCGATGAATAATGGAGCAGATAATGTGATGTGATAAGGTTGTTCTCTCTCTCTCTCTCTCTGTGTCTCAATGGGGGGTTTATTTACAGTGGACGAACAAGGGGTCTGACCAAAGACACATTTTATAACCCAATGCAGGCCGGCACAGATACGACATGATACCCTCATTAAACATTCAGCAGCAGCGCTCAACATCTCACATTCAGGCTGCCATTATGACCTCGCGCTCAAGGACGGAATCACAGCTCGTCGGTGTCATTAAATATTCACTCAGGAGTAATGAGCAGTAAAAGCTGGCAGCTCTCAGTCTGCCTATTCTCTGCTTTCTGTCCCCAAATGGAACCATAACATCTGTAAACAGATTGCTTCGTTATTGGATCTGCCTTAAATCTACGACACCAAACTATTCTGTTCAAAGGACCAGGAGCTTCTCCTACACTACACAAAGGAGTAATAATGCTCATTGAGACCAGGCTGTGAGGTGATTTAGTATCTCCTTTTACCACTTGTTCCGCCATTATTCAATAGGCACACTGTATTTTTTTTATTACTTTGATTGGTTGAATACTTTTCACGATATGGCCAATTTAGTGAAGGGGGTAATAGTCGATTTTTGCTCATCCTTATATTTTTGTCATTGTCAGCTTCCAATAACTCAGGAACTACACCACTTCAGGAAAGAGGGGCTGGCATGTCCACCAGATAGGAAGTATAGCAAATTATGTTTTTGTTTTTTTTTAATTCTGAGAGAGTAGATGTTGCTATAATACAGCAACATCTGTAATACAGCAGATGTTGCTGTATTACAATACCAAATTGTAAGGTAGCGTAGTTCCTGAGATATTGGAAGCTGAAAAGGGAAAAAAAAAAAGCACAAAAATTGACACATACCCCCCTCACTAAATTGGCTATATCTCAAAAAGTATTTATCCGATCAAACTAAACTGTTTATTGAATAATCACAGAACAATTGGTAAAAAATTCTGAATTTTGTGAGAGCCATTTGTTGAAATGACATGGAATGACCTATATCTAAGTTTGTAATTGACTGATTTATCAAATATGACTCTGTTATGTCAAGTTGGTTCCTCATGTAACCCACCAAGTTTCATCCAGATCAGATCCGGATTGCAAATTTCATTGCGACTTTTTAAATAAATGGGGGTGCCCATACATTTGAACCTACTGGATGGTTATTAATGGAGTTAGACATTTCTAACAAGCCTTTAGTGTCAAAAAAAGTCAATCAGTAAGATCACGAACAAGATCACTGATCTGCCAATATCTGGCAAAGAGTAGATTTGGTGCTTGGCAGAGGTTTGCGCTGTCTGAGTGCTCAATACTAACAGTTGGTTTACAATTCATTAACTCTTTAATCGACAATTTGAATTTTTCCATTCTGCCAAACAATATCCAACAGCTTTACTTGTTTTCTTGAAGGTTTCTTGTCATTTCTGTGATGTTCAATTTTCATAAGAACTGATATTGTCTTTAGGAGAATATTTAGCTCCAGGTGGTCTGTTACTAGGTGTGTTTTATGGCCTTGGTGGACCCTGGTCTTCAAAAGGGATGTGTGGGTGTTCTCCCACCTTCTGTTCCACCACAGTGTTTTTAGGATAGTTTTCCAGAACAACAGCTCTCAGATGGTAGATTAGGGTTGGCTTCTAACTAATTTGTTTTTTCTCCGACAGGATTTTCGAATAGCTGAGGACTTTGCAACAAAGGCCCTGGAACTCAAACCCAGGTCTTATGAAGCCTTTTATGCAAGAGCCCGCGCAAAAAGGAGCAGCAGGTACAGCAATTATTTGAAAGCAGGAATATTGTGCTGATTTTGTCATGGATGAACAATGCTCTGGAATGATGCATCCCCTCTCGCTGAGTGCTTTTAACATTCCCGTGTCCTCTTCTGTCCTCACCAGGCAGTTTGCTGCAGCGTTGGCAGACCTCCACGAAGCAGCAAGACTCTGCCCATCCAACCGGGAGATACGCCGGCTTTTGGCACGAGTCGAGGAGGAATGTAATCATCATCAGAGGACATCCGGCATCTGCGCATCACAGGGTTACAACAGGGACGCTCACACACACCATCACCAAACCACGGACGATCCGGACGTCTATTCACAGGAAAGTCCGGAGAGGCGCGTCCCGTCAGAGCATGCTGACCCCGTGAAAGAGGATGATGAGGACGATGAAGATGATTTGAGCCTGCAGTGTGTGAAAAGTCCAGAGTTTTGGCCTCTGAACCCGTACGCTCCTAACAGGACTCTCCCCGGAGGCGTGGCCTTCAGTTTATCAGAGCAGTCGCCATGTTTTCCCCAAGAGGAGTACGCTCAGAACCAGCCGTTTGGAGACGCTCCAGAGCCACTACCTGCTCTCATCAGGCAGAGCCAGAGCAGCCGGACTCACCACTGCCACTCCCTGCAGTCTGGCAGCAGAGTCGGGGGCAGGCCTCTCTCTCTGTGTGGCCCCTCCAGCCCTCTACCGGGTCGACACCTGTCCACCTCCCTGAGGCCTGCACCACTTATGGATATCGACATTGGCCTGGGATCAGGTAATGAACATCCTGGGCACAGCCCCACTGACCCCTTTTACCCAATGTCCCCCAGCAGCTTGTCCCCACCTGCACTCCTGCACATGCACCAGCCACGCTCCTGCAGCTTCTCCAGAGGCTCTGATAGGCTCTCCACACACTCGGTGGCTTTGGACAGCCTTGCTCTCGCCCTGGGCTCTGGCATGGAGGTTAGGAGGGAGGGTGGAGGAGGAACAGCAGGTTCAAGAGGATCCAGCTCCAGTCAGGCCTCCAGTGGGAACCTTTCTGATGGAGGCAGACCTCAGGCTTCAGAGTCTGCGTGTCCCATCAAGAGCAGCGGCAGCTTTAAGACCAAACCTGAGCTGAAGCCCCGCCCCTTCATGGGCGTGATGGACAAATCAGTGCGAGTCCAAGGCCAGCAGACTACCGGCCCTGGCCGACAGGGAGGAGGGATGGAGAGCTTCAGCATGTCAGTCATGGAGTTCCAAGGGCTGAACAGCGAATACAAACGGGCCTCGTTCCAGGAGCAGAGTCGGGAGTTTGGGGAGTTCGGTCTCAACCAGCGGGAGGCTAGAGGGGCGGGACCCTCCCAGCTACGCTTCCCAGAGGGAAGACACAGACAGGCCAGCCTGACCAGAGACAACCCAGCTCTGCACATGGCGCCCATGAAACCCAAACGCTCATTCATAGAGTCCAACGTCTGAATGTGGAAACAGAGAAACAGGCTCGGCCATGAGTCTGCTGTGTAGATTATGCTGCTGCTCTGCATTTACAATCTAGAACCAACTCAGGCTTCTTTGCTTTAGCTTACTTGTGTACAGCTCCACCTGTGTATTCAAGACAACCCGACATACCTTAAGTAGAAATTTAAAGGTAAGAAGTCCACTGTCAACCTTTTATTTAACCATAGTAAATATAGAAAAAAAAAAAGCTTTGTGCACGGATATACTAATTCTCACGCTTTCAGCTGCAACGGATCATTTCTATTCTCCGTAAGTGTCTTTAAATACATTTATATTTGTACGGTGTCCACTATATTTGCAGATTATTATATATTTCCCTCCAAGCAGTCAAATGTTGGCATTACAGGCTACAAAAGAAACATATTTGTGTACTAGAGTCTCTTCTTTGGTACATTTAAGTTTAACTCAAACATCATGTCATTAACCCACACTGAATCAACTGCTTTGGCATCCATAGTATATGTTATTTATTTTTGCATAGCAGAGAAAATATTCATATGAAGTGTTTAAAGGTTTATTTGGACAGAGGAATTACAAGATGCAGCTGAAAGAAGAAGAAAATTTAAGACTGATTACATTTCTGTATTTCAATCAATGTCATTTTTAGTCCTACTAAGGATTACAGAATGTTACCACAATATACTTGTGGTGTAATAAAATATTAATAAAGGAGTGCATTTCTACATCTGCTTCTTTCAGCGTAACCCACAAAAAGCTGCTTAAATATGTACCTGGATGAATGAACGTGCATTTCCGTGAAAAGCAGAAATTCTTTTTAACAATAAACTGGGAAATATGGAAAACTTTTATAAAGGCTAACATGAACAATGCACAGAAATAAGAAATATACATGAAGACAGGAGCTGTTAAAAGTTTATGTTTTTAGCAACATTGTGTGTTTAAGCTGTTGAATTGCATGCTGGCACCTGTACATGGCTGAATGCTAGTGGCTGGTCTTCCAACGACCGATGGCCATCTTCAGGGTGTGGTTTGGGGTGAGAAGAGTGGTGAGGAGAGGCAGATTGGTCATCGGACTGGATCGGTTCCTGGTGTTGATCCAGCCTTCAATGGCCTCTCTTTCATACGAGTAGCCATCTTTAGGGGAAACAAAAGGGAATAAATTCACAGAGACACATTGATGTTTTTCTTCTGGTGTAATGAGCAGAGAAGCTTCTGATCCCAGCTCACCAGCAGCAATAACCGGTTCCTTCATCAGCTCTCTGGTGATTGGACAGAGGAACTCGTCAGGAGTGCCTGAACACACTGAATTAGCCTTAAGCTCCTCCACGTTTCTCAGGAGTTTATTCCTCAGACCCAGCGACTCTATACACACGCGCACACACACACGCATACACACACGCACACACAAAATGGATGAGATTTTGTTTCTCTTTAATCAAAACAGACTATTGCTAGTTTTACAATTTTTTAATTCGAAATTTCCTTTGTTTTTTAACATGAGAAGAACCTATTGTTATTCTGCGTGTTTTTCTTCTTTTTTCTTCCGATGAAATCCTACTTCCCATGTGCAGAAAATCATAGTTTTGCACAAAGAATTAGTTCCATGCCGCAAAAACGGGCCAATAGTCTTAAAGGTTTGAAAACGTTTTTACACCTAAACGTATTGCAAAGTATGAAGTCCATCACTCCATCCAAAGAATGTTCTTACACAATTTTTGCTCAATTGACATTAAACTTAACGCTGCCCTACACAAATGAAGCAAACAGAATTTTAATTGATCAAAAAATTAAGCTTAGAGTGCATTAAAATGTTAAAAATCCGTGTATCATTTGTTCATTCGTTTTTCATTATGTAAGAAAAAACGAAAAAAACACTCATTATTTGATATTTGTTTCCAAAACCAAAATGAAAAAATGGAAAACGCCTTGTTTTTCAAATTCAAGCTCTTTTGCTTCGTTACAGAAAACTCTTTGGCCAATCGGTAATGGAGAAAATTAATAAAGGTGTTCATTTTCCATTTTTTTATGTTTTTGTTAAATAATGAAAAACGAATGAACGAATGATACACGGATTGTTAAACGCTATTGTAAACATATTTTTATTTTCTCATTTACTGTGAATTTAACAGGGACACAGTTGCACCAGAGTTAGCAAATAGCTAATTTACATCTGCATTCCCTGGGCAGGTACACAAGAAAATACAAGTTTAAAAAGAGGACAGTTCATATTAACAATTGACAGCGACAATAAAGTACAATTACAATATCATATAAAATCTAATTCAATAATAAAACATTTTTTTAATAAATAAGTCTAAATAAAAGGATCATAAATACAGTATGTAATCTGTGCAATACAGTGATAGTAAACTTTAACATTTAACAAGGTTAAAATACTTATGTAGCAGCGTCATGAAGGATCTAACGCTAACAAGTTGAGATATTTAGTTGTGGTTACGGTGTTGTGACGATTTTAACCAAATTTTAAGTTGTTTCTTAAACAGCACAATGTTGTCAGTCCCTCTGATATCAGCAAGTCGGAAATCCATTTCCTCACCACTTTTAAAGAGAAAGCAAATTTATCAAAAGTTGTTTTCTTAAACTTATACTTGCAAATTCTTACTAAATACAATCTCAATGTTTATTTTTTTGAATATGACAACATTTTGGAATCATGGTATATGATATTTGGAAAATATCGACATTTCATTTCAAAAACAGCATTTTTTTATAGCGTTTTGAATTTCACTGCCAATAAATCTTTGATTGAAAAAAATTACCGACAAAAATTCCATCATTATGTTGTTGGAGTGCGTTTGCGTGTGCATATGGGAATAGCTGTTTTTACACAACTATTGCTCATTAACCTAATTGAGTGGGTTGAAAATATAATACCTGTCTTTATTGGGATTCAATCATTCCTCCTTTAAAAGAGTTTGTTCTGAAGTCTGTCACATATTTAAACTGTCTGGACAAAAAGTTCTAAAGGAAATAAAAAAAAACAAAACTTATCTGAAAAAACAAAACAAGCCACTGTTTACTTTCCCCTAAAAAGAAACATATGCTGATAGAATATCTTCCCTGTCTGAACTCGATGCTGTTTCTCCGAGTGTCTGCAGTGGATGAAACGTATTGCAGCTCTGGTACTGTTCTCCGTGTTTGTTCTAGTTAAGAAGAAAACCAAACAGATCCACGCTGGCTTTCTAAAAACAGAACAATGTGAATACAGGCTGTCACCACACGGGAGCTGTGTAAACGCAGAGCTGATTGACGGCGACTGTGGCATGGTATGACGACAATTCAACAAACGTTGGCTGACACTTCTGAACACGCTGTTAGACTGACGTGTAACGTAGCGCTCCAGCTTTAGTTCAGCGCTACCAGGTCACGCTGGGAAAGAAAACTAAATGTGAAAAACACAAGCAAAGGAGAATTGATCAAAGTTAGGTCTCATCCAGTTTTTTTATATATATATATATATAATAAATACCTTAAGGGAATTCTGTTTTAGGGATTGAGTTATGTAACTGATGAAGTGATTCAGATTAAAGTCAGGACTGCTGAAGCCCCAAAGCCGAGTGCTTTTACAGCGTGGTATTATGTAATCTTGTGGGGTAAACTCCCCGTCAACATTCATCCCCTCACTATTACTTTAATTTAACAGGCTGCCTTTTATCCATGTAAACAGGGGCAGAAGAAAAACACAGTAATCCACTAAACTCTGTGTTTAGCCTCTCAAGGGATTCAAAGTGTATTTCCCAAAAGGCGGCGCAGTTTATGTTCTCACACTGGACAAATTAAGGCGTTTCATTGATTTGCCAGTATTCCCACATTGATTCCACTCACGCCTTTCCTGGCTCCTTTGACTCTATGTGTGTGAAAGTGTGTGTGTGTGCGTGACGAGCGTCGTCCTCACCAACGTGCAGCTCTGACGCCAGCGTTTCCCTGCTGAGAGCGAGCAACTCCGTCCCATCAATGTTATTGGCCTTGAATTTTTCCACCAATCCCCCGAGGCCTTCCTCCAGCAGCCACTGTGACACATCGTCCTCCGACCAATCGCTGATCAGCAGCTTCGATCGTCCGGCCATGGCTCTCCCTGGGAGAGAAAGAGAGATTCATCACGCACAACAATCATGGCTCCCTGCAGACGAGTTATTGATTGCAGGCTGCAGCAGGTGGTGATGATGAGATTTCATTAACATCTTAATTCATTGAGCAAACTTAAATATTCCAAACAGGATTCTCACACTGGTAATTAATAACTGACTGCACATTACGCATAATTAGTCAGAAATATGCACAAGTGAAACATGCGGTAGAGTGAAGCAGTCAATTACGATTACTTACAGTAGATCAGCATTTTTTCGATTACAATTAAAATGACAAATTTTTTTCCAATGAAAGTCAATTACAGTTACATTCTAAATAACTAAAGTTCAATGGGGGTCAGTTTAGATCAGCTGTAAAATACACTGAAAATATTATACATCATTTACATTTGTTTTTCATCTCTTGGTTGCCTTGTTAAGCTTCTTTATCCATGACAATATTGTTATTTTTGGTGTGGTTGTCTGAGCCTTATTTCTGTCAGTTTACCCCTGGATTTGAAACATATTTTAATAATTGATAACTTTGTAGGTCTATGTGTAAGCCGTACAACTATGATACTGTTCCCAAGTTGTAAATGACAGTTTTTATAGAATATACATGACAATTACAATTCCAAAGTCAATTATTTGACCTCAATCCCGATTACAAGAGTAATATATTTCTTCAATTACAATTATATCCTAATTGTTATTAATTATCAATTATGTGACTACAATTATAATTTTCCCTAACCCTGGCATGAAGCAAAAATGTATTTTCTTTCTACTTTCTTACCTTCATTTAACTTTTGAGCCGACCCCTCTAAAAAGCAAAAAAAAAAAAAGTATAATCGTCAGACAAACTAGAGATACACAAGAGCCCTTAAAGTTAAGTTTTATAGATTGAAGATATTAAAAACAACTGTTGTAACCCCACAGGGCCCCAAGCACTGTTTATATTATAGCATATGACAAAAGTATAATAAACACAAAAATACGAACCCAGCAGCATCTTCCCGTCTGTTTACCAGAGGCAAAGAAAGGACAAAAACAGAATATTTTATCAGTAAATATGTTGAGCAAAGTGTGGATGTTTTCTGCTTTCAGCCTCACTTTGCCCTCTGCATCCATCCTCCAGAGTCCAGATGTTTACGGTCTTATCCATGGATCCCGTTGCAATGATTGGCGACGTTGGAGAGAAAGCACAGGCCGTCACGTACCTGCAGTGGAGGAGAATCACCTCAGCAAAGAACTGATGAAAGAGGGAAGGCGGCTTCATTAAAACTGCACCAGAAAATATTCAGCATGAGAAATGTTTTTGAAAGGGTTCAGAGAATAAATCTGCTGCTACACACAAAGATTGGAACGCTTCAAAGTCAATGTTTTGGCACACAAACACGACTGATGTTAAATAACATTCCCCAGCCTCTTTAAATTTCATGTAGAAAAAAATGTGTTGCTTATTTTTTACTTATTTAAAAAAATATACATAACATAATTTTCCAGACTTCAAGTAGCATTTTTGGCAAGTCTCACTTTGTCCAGGTTTGCTCTGAGATCTGAATGAGGATTAAAAATCTCATTTTAAGCTAAATCAAGACAGTGAATTCAACAGTAATGAGGAGAATCTCTTCTGAACTTGAGCTGGATTTCTTTGAAACGGTGATCCACAAAAGCTCCGATAAAGAAGTGGGAGTTCAGACATGCACTCAGCCAGAACTCCAGAAACCACTCGCACAGTTTCATTTACTGACTTGTTTAAAATCAAAAGAGAATTTTTATTTCGAGGCAGTTTGTAGAGTGTTGAGGAAAAAAGGGATTTACTTCTTCGGTATTTGCCCTTTTTTCTCCCCCCACTTACTTTGTCACTGATTTCCAAAATGACTTTCAATTGCCCCACTGAAAAGAGGCAGCTGCCTTTCACACTCACAGGTGGTGGAATGGACGTATAAATAGCATGAAATTGTGATGATTTGTGTGACGTGTGTGTGTGTGTGTGTGTGTGTGTGTGTGTGTGTGTGTGTGTGTGTGTGTGTGTGTGTGTGTGTGTGTGTGTGTGTGTGTAAGGAGAGAGATGCAGTGAGAGTGGTTTCACCTTTTCATGAAAAGGATGAACACGTACGGCAACACAACCTTTTTTTATTTCAATAAAGGTTTGTACATTCGCTACAAATCTCCTTTAGTGTCATATCAAGTAAAACACAATCGAGTGATCTCAACTCGTGGGTCGAGGACATTTTCTCAAAATAAAAGTTGTGTTCTATTTTGAAGGGGATTGTGCAGATAAATTTTTACTTCAACCACTAGGTGGCAGTAAATACAACACCATTTTTTTCATTAGTTTTGAGTTTCCTGATTTAAAATATACATTATCTACATTATTGGAGATCATTATGTGATGAAAACCTATTACATAAATTCAAAATGTACTTTCACGCAACAGCTTTTTAAAAAAAAAAATCTTTTAATGAACAAAAGGCTAGTTAAGTTTTATTAATACAAATTAAATAACCATATTTAATCCAGGACATGCAAACCTTTAAGTTAAACCAGTTATTTTCAACCATGGGGTCATGAACCCATGTGGGGTCTCCAGGAATTAAAATGGGGTTGCCTGGAATGTCTAGTCCTAAAAAGAAATCAGTGTTCACTGTTTGTTGGTTTAGTCATGTACACAATTAAACGATGTTCAAAAAATGTAAAAAAAAGATCCTGGATGCGTTGTTTTAATTCTATTTATGCATTTGGCCAAAGTAAAAGCCAGTAGGTGATTGAATAAATATTTGTATTAACGAACTTCACTGCACTTTAAATGAAGCTTATTCAGTTGAATTTAGTGAAAAAAATATATATATACTGTATGCAAGGTTTAAGAAAAATGGGAGTAATTTTATTTAACCCACGTGTTGAACATGAAGATCATTTACCTCTCATGATGATTCAGGGTGTAGAGCAACACAGCTTTTTTCTGCAAATGAAAAGATGCAGATCACAAAATACCATTAGATATCGGAGATTAAACTATGCAGTATTCTGAGAAACCGAGTGGTGAATCGAAACAAAAGATACTTACAGCGTCATAGATGGTCACAGTTTTATCCACGGACCTGAAGGAAAAACAAAAGTAAAAACTTTAGCCGTGCAGGCTTTAATTTTATCTATGACTCAAGCTGTAACCACAGTGAACAACTGGACAGATGTGACAATGGAAGTCTACTTAATGGAGAGGGTCCCATTCTCCATAAATGTACAGATGGAAAGGTTTAGATGAGACACAGGCAACTGGTGGCCCACAGTCTAATTTTTTGCAGCCCCAAAAGATTGTAATTCAAGAAGTCGGAAGGAATATGAAGCTCAACATAATACACAAAATGCCAATGACTACAAAACACATAAAACAACAACACGTTACAAAATAGTTACAAAACCCCACACACTGTTGACAAATTTACAAAGGATGACAGCAAAATTAGGAAAACAACAACAAAAAATACAGAAAGTGAGCCCAAAAATGCACTCATCGACACCACAAATGTAGAAAAGGACAGAAAAATACACAAAATTAAAAGAACACAAAAAAACAAGAAAAACACACCTATTGACCCCTACAACACACAAAATGTCTAAAAACTGAGAAAACTGATTGGTCATTATTCTAAATGCTGATGTCAATGTTGATAATGTGGCCCTCGGATCAGAAAAAAAAATCACATTTTTGTGGCCCCCGCTGTGAAAGCTACCCATCCCTTGTTTAGATCATACTGGGGAAGAATGGCACAAATATATCACACCCCTTAGGCCAGATATTAAGATACCACATTGAAATTAGAGTTGTGTATCTTGTCATTATTTTATTTTTTTCTGTACCTTTTTTTTTTTTTTTTTTTTTTTTTTTTTTTTACCTTGTCTGCACATGCTGTCGAAGGTTAACACTACAAGAAGTGCAATCTTTTGACAGCAATGCATATTTTATTATTGCAATTAAATAAATTTATTTATTTCATTGCATAATTGTGACCGTCACCAGCCCTCCCTAGGGAAGGGTAAGAAATACTTTATTAAAGGGAGGATGTAAAAAAGAGAGGGCAGTGTTACACCAAGGTGAGGGGTTGGAGGGGGGTGGGGAAGTTAACAGGGAAGAGGGATACAAGATAGGATATGGAATGGGTGGGGAATAGTTTTAAGTGATGCGATGTGAAATTGTGGTTGTGTATATTGTGTTTATTGTTGTGTTGTCAAGCCAGTTTGGTGACCAGTGTGTGGTTTAGGAATAATGGTGGTGGCTGTGAACAGAGGAAGAGGTGAGTGGAAATTCCATAAAACAGGTATTTGGGAACAACGTGTCTAAGGTTGAGCCCAGTATGAGTGTTATCCCACAGCCCAAGGCCAGTGCATCCATGACAAATGTATTTCCAAGTACCGCCACTGCAAAACCCAAGAGCCGCCCCCGGGCCCGAAGAAGCAGTCAGGCCAGCAGCAAGAGCAGGCAGCCTAAGGGCACCCGGCGACCACCCCACGGCCAAGCAGTCCCCCGAACGCCCCCAAGATCCCAAGCCGAGAGGCAGCCATCGCCCCCCCATACACACCCGAGAAAGCCCCAAGGAGCCAAGGACCCAGCGCACCACGCCACCGATCCCACCCCCAACCCCCAGACCCCCCACCCCATCCACCCCCCCACCCCACCCCCGCGCCCAACCCCCCGAGGGGAGGGCCCAGAGAACTCCCTGCCCGAGGCCCCAGCGGCCAGAAGGACCCGGAATGGATGCAGCACCAGGAGCAGCCCGCCCAGGGAGGACGACCACACCCCAAGCCGCATAAGGCACCAGGGGGCCGCTGGGAGTCTCCCCGCCGGCCCCCAGGCACCCCAACCTAGCCCCCCACGGCGCCCCAGATCACCCTTCACTGATGCCGCCCGCGCCACGAGCTTCAGTTTTTTTTTTTTTTAAAGCCAGGGCCCCCTCCAAGGGCCAAGCCAGACCGCCCCGCCGGGATGTGGCCCCCTATTCCGGCCCCCGACACCCTACCTCACGGGGCACTGCCCAAGCAGGGGCCGTACCAGTAGGTACGCAAGGGCGCGGCACGCGCCACCCGCCCCGAAAGACCCCCGCCAGGACCGGCCCGGCCAGCAGGCCAAGCACCCCGGGCCCCAGGAGCACCCCCCGGGACCAGGACCCCCCAAGGGCAAGCCCCCGGGACGCATCCCCCACCCACGCCCGGGACCCGGCCACGGCCCAGCAGGACCGCACAGCCCCGGACAGCCCACGGCCAGTAGCCCAGGGCCCGCCGCCCCCCGGACAGCGCCAGCCACGGAGCAGCGCCCCCCGCCGGCCCGCGAGCAACCGGCGATCCCCACCGCGGGGACGGAGGCACCCCAATGGCACACATCAAGTGCGGGACAGCAGCCCCCAGCCAAAGATGCCCCGGACCCAACCACCAGTCCGCAAACGGCAGGATAGACCCACCAGGCGGCCGACAGCAACCTCCACCACCGGAACAGCTAGCGCCGCCCCCCCAGTAAACAGCATCACCCCGAGGCGCCAAGCAACCCCGCCCCAACCCCAGCGAGGACACCAGCACACCCCCAGCACACCCACCCCCCAAACCGGCGAGGCAGGCCGCCCCGGGCCCGCACACCGCGGGGCCCGCCCCCAAGGCCACCAGGAGACGAAACAAGCACCCAGCCACACCCAAGGGGAGGAAGCACCCCCGCGCCCCACCAGGCCGACACCGCCCGGAAAGACCCCGCAAGGAGAGACCCCAGCAAAGCCCCCCCGAGACCCACCGCCACGCCCGACCGCACCATCCTGATGTATTTTTACTCTAAGCAGTGGCCCAGCCACCAACAGAGTACCTTTTTTCTAACATGATTAACAAGCTACTACCTGGTTTAAATCGCTGAGTCACACTTGTTTTCTTCTGTCATTCTCCCTGAATGTATATAGTTTCATAATGGACTTTTTATGTTTAAAAAAAAAATCTTAACTGAGGAAGGGATGATGTTGCATTGATGAGACTAGATAATGCTTTAAGATTTTTGGAGTCATTATGTGTATTTTTGTACATCTCTCTTGTGTTTTTGTGCATTTTTTGTATAATTTTTGTTTTTTGTTGCCTTTGTAGTGTGATTCTGGAGTCATTTTCTGTATTTTTGTATCTTTTTGGTGTAGTTTTGTGCATTTATGTTGTCATTTTGGGTGAAAATATGTAGTTTTGTGTATTTTGAGTCATTTTCATATTTTTTGTTGTTTGGTGTATTTTTCTGTAATGTATGTTCTTTGGAGTAATTTTGTGTTTTTGGAGCCTTTTTGTAAATTTTTGTGCATTTCTGTTGTTGTTTTGTGTACTTTTTGTATAAATATTGTTTAGTTTTTTTGTTTTATATTACTCATTTAGTATTAGTATTCTGGTGATGCTGATGGTGCATTGACTAGACTAGATAATGCTTTAATAATGCTTATCACTCTACATGCTCAATGTTGTTGTGTTTTCTACTTTTATGTTCATGCCAGAAATTGTTCTGTATGATGCGCTCCAAGACAATAAATAAATTAAATACAATAATTTTGCCTTTGTGTTGCAAGTTTAAATGCTTAAGATTAACAAAAACAAATGAATGTCGCCCTCCAGAGGCTCTGTGTAGGAAGTGCATCATCATATGTGCAGTACTCAGTCACCATCATATGATGCATAATAGATCAAACCCCATCTGGTTTATTAACATCTGGTGAGGTATGTAAAAATGCGCATTAACCAAATATTTTGTTTTGATAGGAGTCAAATAGATAAATACGACGGTGTATTAGGCCCACATTAAAATAAAAATAAAATTCTGAAAACTACGAGATTAAAGTCGTGATATTTTGAAAATAAAGTTGTAATTTTATAAAAATGAAGTCGTATCTTAATAATACTGTGATTTCATACAATTAAAGTAAAAATATTTAGAGATTAAAGTCGTAATATTTCGAGAATAAAGTCAAATTTATGAGAATAAAATAAAATTACAAACAGATCTTGTCAGCATTTAGTGAGACTATATTTCTCTTTAGGTTTCACATATGGCAAAAATACTGAGCTTTTTGAACCATCATTAACACATTTTAATCTCATAAAATTACGACTATTCTCAAAATATTATGATTTTAATCTAAAAATATTATGGCTTTATTCTCATAAAATTATAACTATTCTCAAAATATTATGACTTTAATCTAGACATATTACGGTTTTATTCTAATAAAATTATAACTCTATTCTCAAAATATTATGACTTTAATCTAGAAATATTACGGCTTTATTCTAATAAAATTATAACTCTATTCTCAAAATATTATGACTTTAATCTCAACATATTACGGCTTTATTCTCATAAAATCACAACTCTATTCTCAAAATAATATGACTTTAATCTCAACATATTATGGTTTTATTCTCATAAAATTACGACTATTCTCAAAATATTACAACTTTAAAGTCGACTGAAATGAGGTTTTTCTGACAAACTTTCTTCAAGCTGAGCTCTTACCCCGACACGAGCAGCTGACCGTCTGCGGAGTACGCACAGGAGAGGACGGGAGCCGACTGCCCCGTTAACGTGTGCATGAGATGCATCTTACAGCTCCCTCCATAAGTGAACTTATTGATCAGCCATATCTTTAGCAGACTGTCCTGCCCACAGGAAGCCAGGTTAAACTGCACAACCTGACCGCCTGAAAGTGAAAGCACACACACAAAGACAGCAGTCAATATCTCACCCTTTCACACACATAAACACAACAATTAATTAGCAATGATGTAGTTTGTTTTTCATAGATTTCTTCTTCCTTTATCATCCCACACTAATCAAGAATATGTTAAACCCCTAAATAACAATGTAAACCCAAAATATGTCATTGAGTCAGTCTATTCTTCCACTGTTTAGAATAGAGTGAGGAATCTATCTTGTTGGTAGCAGTTTTATTTACAGTCAACACATTTTTAAATTCATCCCAGTTTGCTTGTGTTTACCTTGGGCTTGCTTAAAGGTGCAGTCTGCAACTCTTATAAAAGTGACTTTTTGACATATTTGTTAAAGCTGTCACTATGTGGGGCGACCGTGGCTCAGGTGGTAGACGGTAGTCTTCTGATCGAGAGGTTGGGGGTTCGATCCCAGTACCAGACTATGTGTCGAAGTGTCCTTGGGCAAGACACTGAACCCTAAGTTGCTCCCAGTGGTCGACTAGCGCCTTGCATGGCAGTCCTGTCCCATTGGTGTGTGGATGTGAGAGTGTTTGGGTGAATGAGCTGATATGTAAAGCACTTTGGGACTGCTTCACTGTGGTTATAAAGCGCTATAAAAATCAAGTCCATTTACCATTACTATGTAAGGGCAGCTTTACATCAAACTAGTAATTTGTGTGAAAAAAACAGGCTCATTGCCAGAATGCACTGCGACCGAGCAAAAAGAACCAATCAGAGCCAAGATGGTGTTTGATGGGCTTTCTGACAGCTGTTGCTCACAGTCCCCACCCCCTTCCCGGAGCTAGAGCGCCGTCTTTTTGGAGAAGTAGAAGATGGAATTGGTGACTTTTCTGCTTGAAAGGTAATTACTGATTTAAAGTCTAAAAAGAAGATTAAAAGGTTAAAAAATCGATATGGTTGCATTTTGAATCGATCTGAGAATAACACGACGTAATATGATATATCGCCGAATCGATTATTTTTCAACACCCCTACTTTCACACATTGAGTTAAACTGTGGGATGTGATGCAGCAGATATTCTTCACTTAGACAGCCTTAAAGATGTCCAAACAGTTTGTCTTTAAGTGCTTGCAAAACAATGGTTCAATTCCTGGTCCCATGTTAGTGTTTGTGGGTTCTTTCTTTGTATACTTTGTTTTTCCCACAGAAAAAAGAGTTGATAGTGGGGTTGCTTCTGCCACAGAATCTAATGATTAATGTATAAACCGTGGACATCCTTTTTTTGGATCATGACCCCATTTCAAGATCACAAAAAAAGAAATTTTTTCTCTTCTAGAATTAGTTTTTGGTCATGTTTGTAATGCTGTGTTACAGATAAGGAACAGCCAAGATTACGGACAAATTGCAAGTCCTCAGACATTTTTATACTGCATTTTATTTGAACTTGATTGATATTTGAGAAAGTGATAGTTTAGAATACAGTGGTTTAAAATTCTGTGTTGTGTTTTAATTATTAAATTTTTTTTAATAATAATTCAATTCAACTTTATTTATATAATGCTAATTACGAAAAAGTTATCTTGTAGTGCTAATTTATTTTTGTGCATAATTGTGACCATCACTAGCTCTCCCTAAGGAAGGGTAAAAAACATTTTATTAATGGGGGAATATAAAAAGACACTCACCACTTAGAATGCTGGGAGAGAAGGTGCAGCAGGAGACGCCCAGGTCGTGAGCATTTTTCTCAGCGTGGAGCTGGTTCATGTCCAGGTCCCACAGACGCAGGTCTCCATAGGTAGAACCGGTCATGAACATCTGGCTGCAGGGGCTGAAGGAGCACGCAACCATGGTGGTGTCGCTCACTCTGCCCGTCCTTCACAACACACAGCAGAACATTTTTAAACAATTACGTCTTCAATTATCCATGTTTATTACAACTTAATTATGGTTACAGTGACTGGCTTTTTGAAATGTATTACAATTTTGTTCTCAATTACAATTAATCACAATTACTGAGCCTTTAATAAATAACCCAATAAAACATAGCATTCCTCGTTTAGCATCTCTTATGATAACGGGTTGGTTTTGACCAATGTCTTAAATCAGCTTTAGAATATACAAAAACAAAAAAATCTATCATCTAATTGATTTTTCACCCTTCTTCCATTAAAATACAAGTTTTAATGTTTTTTGGTGTGAGCGTCTGAGCCCTTTTTTCTGTAAGTATAGCCATCGATTTCAATTCTTTTTTTAAATGGTAAAATAAGAAAAGTAGGTTAACATGTAAGCTTAATATGAAACATATTTTAATGATTGTTAATTACAAATGTGTAAACCATAGACATGTTTATCCATGGTTCTAAAAGTATAATTCAATTATAATTATAATTACACAATTAAAAATGACATTTTTCAGTTACAATTACATTTTAAAATAACCATTATCAATTACACTTCAATAACAATTACAGTTACCAGCATTTTTTTTTTCCAATTTCAATTAAATCACAATTATTTTTTATCCTCAGACAGTAAATTACAACTACATTCTCAATTACTAAAGTTCAATTAAAATTATTCACAATTACTGAGCCTGAAAGAAATAACCTAATAAAAGTTAGCCTTCCTCTTGTGTTAGCTTTCTGTTAGCATCTCTATGCTAACAGGTACTAAATCAGCTGTAAAGTACACTAAACACACAAATATCCATCATTTAATTTCTTTCCTATCTATTGGTTACTTTATTAGGCTTCCTAATCAATGAAAATATAGGTTTTAATATTTTTTTCAAAAGGTAAAATGTTCAAAAGCTTGATATGAACATATTGTAAAACTTGTTAACTCCATATATGAAGTGTACATAGGACTGTAAAATGGTTCCCCAGTTTTACGTTAAATTATAATTGACAATTTTTATAGAATTTTCATGGCAATTACAATTAGAAAGTACATTTTCTGAACTCAATCAAAATTTAATTACGATAACGGTGGCAACACATTTATTAAATTATAATATACCATAATTGTAATTATTTATCAATTACGCAACTACAATTATAATTGACCCCTACCCTGGCACAGAAACCCTTGAGTGCAACTATTATGGCATGCCACAAGTAAAGATTCAAACTTTAAAAATGAGAGAATAAATGCTTCACCCTGTGCCTTTACCTGCGCAGTTGTTTGGTTGGATGATCCCATAAAGCCAAACTTCCATCCGATGCACCAGAAACCAGGTGAAGGGAGTCCGGAGACAAAGCACAGATCCTCACAGGGCTGCGACCAGGATGCTCCAGGACACCTTCGATCTCCCCTGTGTCCATGGACCACACCACGACGGTGGCATCCGTGGAGCACGAGGCCAGGAACTGTCCACAGGCGCTGAAACAGCAGCAGTGGACGCTGTAGCCGTGTCCCCACAGAGGAGAGAAGGGCAGCTCAGAGAAATCATGGCTGTTGTAGATTCTGAGAGTTTTGTCACCAGAGCAGGTGGCTAAGAGTTTGGCTGAGAAGGCGCACCAGTTGACATCGTCCTGATGGTGTTGCAAAGTGCAGACTAGAGACGTCATTTGGAGAAACGGTCCTAAATGGTGACATTTAAAAAACTTATAAAAGCTAAACATAACATCTCAATATTTTTGATTTACAGTGTAAATATAGATGTTATTCTCATGTGTCCAGTGCCACAACAACAGCCATCCACCTATTTACACATGTGGGTTTCACTATAAAGAACAAGGTGGTCTAACACACAAAGACAATCGTTAACACACTCATTAACCCAGTGTTTTCAATCTTGGCGTTACCTGAAATTTCTGAAAAATGAAAATACATTTTTGCAATGTTTTTATTATTTTTCTTTAAAACAACATATATATATATATATATATATATATATATATATATATATATATATATATATATATATATATGAGCTGGCACAACTTGTCACAGTATACAGTATAACAATCTAATATAACAATCAAAAAGTTATTCAAGAAAAAAATGTCTTTGGTGTTGCCATAAATTTCTGAAAAATGAAAATACATTTTTGAATTTTTTTAATGATTATATATATATAACCACCACAATCCTAAATTGCATTCTATACTTTCACTTAGTCAAATATGAATTCAGTTAAACTAAAATGCATATATATATATATATATATATATATATATATATACACAGTATATATATGACAGAAAATCATATCAAAAAAGCATATAGGCATTTTTGCTTCTGCCTGTTTCAGTCTTGTTATATATTTTTAAATTGTGATTTATGTTTTTTGTTTTTGTTAGACTGAAACAAACATACAAAAAACTTAAAGATTTTTTAAAAATCCCTTTAGTTCAATATATAATCTCATCTTTTTTCATACTAAAATAAGGAGCTGCACAATGAAACAATCTTGTTTGTGGAAATGATTTACACTTTGATTTGAAGAGTGTTTTAATATAATATTTATACTAATTATTATAATAATAATAACTTTAATTTGTATAGCACTTTACATTTAGTAATCTCAAAGTGCTACAGAAACAAGGGCAGAAAACAGATGAGAGCAATAACAAAACCAACAGTGAATAAAATCAATAAAACATAACTTAGCAGAAATCTCTTGTAAAAACAGGTTTATATACATGTATTTATCATGTGCTCACAACAGCGATCCATCAATTTACACATGTGGTTTACACTAAATTTACTCAATAAATGACACAGCAAATAATCAATTTTGACACTGAAAAAACAAACCGTGGTTACTTTATAATTACAGTAAAATTAACTATTTAGCTATTTAGTCTAAGATTGACAATAGAATAAAAACTCTTATATTAAAGGTTGAAATCAACTCACGTGGTCTGTGCACCGCCTTTAAACACAACAGCTAATATATCCATTTACCAGAGGACAGTGTGGTGGTGTAGCAATGAACGAAAGAATCAGATATTATATTATATTATATTATATTACCGTCTCACTGACACGCTCAGTGTTTGACATTATGTTAAGCTTCGAGCTAACATTGGGTCCCAAATTCATCCAAGTTTTTATCCGAGATTTAACACCTAATGTGTTTCCCAGCGGTGAAATTCTGATTTAAGCAACAGAACTAGTAAAAGAAAAAGACAAGTAAACAAACTGTATTCAAAAGAAACGTCAGGAATTAAGGTTTTCCTACTTGCCACTTTGGTAATAATTACCTTCTTCCGTTCAGCTGTTTTCTCGTTTACTTGTTTACCTCACCACTTCCTGCTTGTCACTTGACCAGTCTGACGTCATGACGCAACGGGTGCGTCCATCGACCTCTATAATGAATAATATACAAAATGAAAATAAACAGACACAAGGAGATCCAAAGGCGAAATAAATTCATTTTAAAGTGTTAAGAAAACAAACTTTATTATGAATAATTATTATAGATGTCTATAGGCGCTTAAAATGTTTATATTAGAGTTAGAACAATACAATACACATAATCTATTTGGCCTTCATTAAACAACAAAGCTGTAAAACTATTGACGATTTAAATTTATTTACCTGTTTCATCTGAACTATGTATTTATTGATTCCTGTATTTTGAACCCCTGACATTTTTTTCTTTTCATTATATATTTCTTTCATCATTTTGTAAAATGTTTCCATTTATTGTTTGTTACTGAAATTTAAAAAATAATGACATTAAAAACAAAACTGTAGTAATATCAATAAAAAAGGATGTACAGTATTAGTAGTGAAGTCACACACACACACACTCACAGCTATACCTGTCTATGTGTCAAAGTGTCCTTGAGCAAGACACTGAACCCAAAGTTGTTCCCAATGGTTGACTACTGGCAGCTCTGTCCCATTGGTGTGTGAATGAGTTGTTATTCTAAAGCATTTTCAACTAGTTCAATGGTAATGGACCATTTTGTTTTTTTGTGATAATCGTGCTTATACTCATAAATATGACTGTATGCCATTATAATCTTTGAGATTTCAGAAGGTTTGAAAAGGGCGTAGTTGTAAAACACAACTGTGTTTATAGCATTTAAAAAACTGCAGCTCTTATGGTGCATGTCTATCTACAGAGCTAAGTAGGTCCCTAAAGTGAAATGGTGACATTATAATTGGTGGATCATGGGTATGGTGTTAAGCAACAACTGACACAAGTGGTTTAACCCATGAGAGAGCCTACTACTGTAAATGTTACAGAGCTAAACAAAACAATAATAATCCATGATGGTTATTTTTTAATGTGTTGTACTTAGGGGTGTGCATTGCCATACGACTCCCAATTTGCATGTCACGATATGAAATATCTTGATATACAGTATCTTGATATTAAACAATACCATATATCGCAATATCAATAATTATAATTAGCATCTTTACAAGAACAAAATGATATGAAATGCAATTTATTTCGTTTTTTTAAACGTGCAAGAAAAAGTCAATGATTAACTAACTGTAGATCAAGTACCTACAATAAAAAACAAGAGGTATGTTTATCAAACTTTCAAATCACATTTTTTTAAAAAGTTTAATTTTTGCTTCTATGACGGATTCTGATTCTGTTACATTCTTTAAAAAATATCCACATATATCTATAAAAGTGCTCAGTATGTTTAATGAAAATAAAGTGCCTGACTGGCGTTTACGTGATTATGATGATCAAAAAAATCAATTTGGACATTTTTTTTGGATCAATACGATCATCGCACGGTGAAATATTGCGATATATATCTCCAAATCAATTTTTTCTTACACCCTTTAGTTGTAATACATGTCCATCACAGTTTGTCTGTATAAGTTCTGAATCATCAAGGTAATTTTAGTTGAGGTAGGACTAGAAAATAGGTAGGTGTCACTAATTCTGTGGATGGTTTACTGTATATAATTGTATCTCAGGGAGAACATGCAAACTCCATTCAGAATACCTCAGCAGTTCTGTGTGATTGCATCAAAAATAAAACAATCATTGCTCGTTACGTTAAAAAAACATCCTTTTAATAGGTCCGTGCCACACACTAGTGAAAAATAAAGCTCCTACAAAAGAATGATACTTTTATTCAACAATATCTTAAATAAAGTAACTTCAAGTACTTTTGATTTGGGTACAAAAAAATCTAGCTGCCTCCATCAGGCCACAACACACAGCAAGGGTTCAACACAGATTGTGAGGAAATGTGGTGTGGAAAAATCTCTGAATGCTCGTTCCTTTTTCTGTAATGGTAAATGGTAATGGTAAATGGACTTGATTTTATATAGCGCTTTATAACCACACTGAAGCAGTCTCAAAGCGCTTTACATATCAGCTCATTCACCCAATCACTCTCACATTCACACACCAGTGGGACAGGACTGCCATGCAAGGTGCTTGTCGACCACTGGGAGCAACTTAGGGTTCAGTGTCTTGCCCAAGGACACTTCGACACATAGTCAGGTACTGGGATCGAACCCCCAACCTCTCGATCAGAAGACGACCCACTACCACCTGAGCCACGGTCGCCCTGGTGAGGAATGATTTCTCTCAGTCACAGTCCAACTATTTGGAGGCCTTTGAAATCAGGTTTAAAAAATTGTAAAAATGAAAACTAAAAAAACAAACAAAGGAAGAAAGAAAAAACATCCCCTACATGCCCATGTTGGAAGGGTAGGCACTACCAAGATTAAGGATACCACAGTGTTTGCAGAGGATATGTATATACTGTACAAACCATATTTATGATAATGCTAGAATGCTACAATCATTCTAAGGCATAAACAATATCTTAATATTCTTAAACAATTTGTACACATTGTTCCAAACAAGACAGAATATTGACATTAATAAACAGTATATACACACGAGTCACCATTGTCGAACTGTTCCTCTGCCGTCACTGTAAATAAATGCAGTCTTACAGTGTTGAACAAATGAATACAGTCCTTTGATGCCCCAAAGCAATGAACAGTGTAAACAGTATTTTTTTTTCTTGGCTTTGTTTGATATTTGGGAGAGAAACACACACAAAAAAAAAACACATTCCTTTTTTTTTTTTTTTTTTTTTTCTTAAATCTTAAATTCAAAGTAGTTTCAGATGATTCCTCCTTTTCATAGAAAATGAAGTGGACCTTGATTCATAAATCATTCATAAATTAAATACATTCACTATAATACAATTAAATAACAAAAGACTATGTACAGGTAGTGGAAAGTATTGTAGCGCAGACATATCAGTGACATTTGAGGATTCATTCAGTGCAGTGTTCTGAGACATGGAATGGTATTGCACTAGGACACCCCGCATCTGTGGGACTCTTTGGGGCTTTTATCCCTGTTATAATAAATCCAGCGTGGCTTCTGTAACATCTGTTACACAGCGGTTTGCTGTGGGGACTGACATATGCATGTACTGCTGTGTATGCAGCTTTATCTTATCGTTTTTATTGTATTGTATTAAACCTCTGTACTGTCCATATGTTTGTTTTATCTTTTATGTTTGGAGTCCATGGAGACTAGGGATGGAAACTATCCTAAGTACAAAATATGGTGTATTTACGTACTCGTACAATCATTAACATGGATCAAATAAATAAACAAGTGCATTCAATATTTATGTTAAACAACAAGAAAATAAAATGCTCCACAAAACCAAAAATAATCTGAATCAATTTTAATCCAATCATTGGCTATAACTGAGTGAGATTATTGTTAGATTAATTAAATTACAAGTTCAAAAGTAATTTCTGTGAGAGAAACTGAAAAAATACAACACTTGCTTGATATAAATAAACAAAAATATTTGATTAAATATAAATGTGTTCAAATGAAAGACTATGACTAAAAATAATTTAGAATTTTCAAAATAAGACAAACTAAATAAAAAAGGTTGTCAAAACAGAGTAAATACTACATTGAAAAATCCTGTTTATATTAACCATGTTCCCTGCACTCCTTTGATAATGTACATAATGTGCACTATATACTTATACTGGTATTATGGATTATTTTCTACAGCAGTAAAAAAAATTATAAACCAAACATTTACTGTGGTTTCCTAGAAAATTAAATCCAAATCGACCTGTCCTTGACACGTCACCTTTACTTACTAATGACAAGGCATGATGTTGTGCTGTGTCAGCTGAATGTTGGCAAACGACAATGTTTTTTTTTTTTTTTTTTCATACTTGCTCCTTCTGCCTCAGCTGCAGCTTCCAGCTATCTAAGTACGCAGTAAGAAATATAACCTACAGAGGGCGCCAGTTATGGAAAGATCCAATACATAGATGACAAAAATGAAATAATTGTATAACTATCAATTAAGATTGATAATGTGCAATAAATATTAATTTCATTACATTAAGGTGACTAGAGATGTAAACATTTAGTGAATCAGTGTTTGACTTTGGTAAAAGGATATAGGAATAAAAGTAACTTCTTTTTAATCCCTAATAAGCACATTTACATGAACCATTTTGGGTCTGATATGATTTAAAGCTGTAAAAATGATGGAAGCTAAAAATTTGTGGTCACACTGCAGTTAGTGGACACAGGTTTTTATTATTGAGAATGCATTCCTCATAAGAAAGACAAGTTTCAGCAAGGTTAATACCTGCACAATCCCAAATCCCTGTTGTTATCTCGAGCCGTCTTGGCTCTCTTCACACTCGTGGGGCCCTCCTGATTGGCTCCAGGTGAGCTCTCTTCGGCTTTCCTCTTCTTGCTGGTGTCTTTTGCTACTTTTTTCGGGGGGCTGCTGGCACTGGCTGGGGTTGAGCCGCTTGCCTGAGGAAATAAACCATGCAAACTTAAGTGTGAGTCAGGAAAATTTTAAAAGTAACTATGGTACACACATTGATCAATGATCCGTTTTACACATTAATATATTTTTAGTTTTTTTTGCTGAGCCCACCAACCAATCCGTTATTCTGTAACTAGATGTGACTAGGTTTAAGTATTGAATTTAAAAAAACAAATCTTGTTGATATATATATATATATATATATATATATTTGTAAAAAAAAACAAAACAAAAAACTAATAAAAAATCCAAGTTAAACAAATTATTATTCCCGATTACACCAAGAATACTATTGAAGTTAGGAATATTTGGAAGCCAGTTTTGAAAAAACTGAATGGGCCCTAGACTCCTCATCAATTTAGATATATGATTTTATTACTTCATTAGATACATTGTTTATTTCATTTTTTATTTAATTTAAATATTTTTTTTAGCTTGATGCATGGATAATTCCATTTTTATATGTCCTTGTCTTTATGTGCAGTACATCTCACTGTTCTGAAGAAAACATATTCTGAATAAATAAAAAGTAAAAAAAAAAAACATCTGTAAACATCTGTTGAAACTAGAATAGTCATCAAAAAGAAATAACATTTTGCTTAAAATGTATATAAGTGGTGTAAATCTAATGTTGTGAGCCAGTATTTATTGACTTCTGGAGGCAGATGCTGGTGCAGAATGAAATGCTCAGATACCTTAGAGATGCAGGCTGGGCAGTACCAATCACCTTCCGGGATGCTGGTGATCTTGGGTTTGTGACAGTAAGTGTGACAGCCTTTGTCACAGCCGTCACACAGCAGGAGGAGATCATCGTTGCCCCCTTTCTTGCAAATCTGACAGTACTACAAAATAAGAGCACACATTTAATACAGGAAAAGCCTCTATCTAATGACAGTTAGCTGAGAAGAAAGTGTGTGGGTTTCTCACCACTTTCATGATGGACCTCTCCCAGGCGATGGACTTCTGAAGCTGCTGGATGCACATGGCCAACTGAGCCGCACTGCGTACCTCACCGAGAGCCTTTCTCCAAACCTTCATTCCGCGTTGTGACCTCTTCTTCACCCCTGAGAGGAAGACCAAAGCAGATCATGAGAGCCTGGTATTGCTGATAAGTGTGTAATTATGTGGATTAATCTTTTCCTAAACACACAAACAGTGGAGCCAGGTGCCATCAGCAGACCATAAAGAGCACCAGATGTGCAGGCAGAACGACGTGGGTCAGGGTGTGCGGGGGGTGGCAGACAGAAAACACACCAATCTTTGCCACATTAAAAGGCAAACGCCCATGCAGAAAGAGTGAGTGTATGTTGATCAGTGGTGGCCAAAGGTTTGCCCACAATCAAAGTTACGTTGCACAACATCATGCAGATGTAAAAAACAACAACTGTAAACAAGGTGACAATACAGAGAAGATCTCCTTCCTTTCCTCCTTAAGAAATAAACTGCACAAGAGCCCAAAACAAACACAAATGCAAAACAAGCCAGCATGTTGTGAACAAAGACCCCCACCGGTGGACTGGTGTGGGAAACTGAAACAAACACAGAAAGAGGAAAAGGACTTAGTGGAAGAGTTGGGAGCTTTGGTTGGAGAAATGACCTACCCTTCCCTGTCAGCACCACTGGATGGGGCGGGTGCAGGGACAGTGACCGTACCCACATTATCCAGCCTGATCTGAATGGTGGTACCTAAGGGGCTCCTCAGGTACCTTCTCTCGATGTTGCGCTCCAGATCGGCCAGACGGGTCACTGCTATGTCCAGCGGGTTGTCCAGGTGACGTATCACCCCGCCCTTCTCCCCCCGCTCCTCGGGATGTTCTCTGGAGTCTTTAGAGTCCTTGTCTGAAGCTGGAGTCGTTTTGGTGAGAGGCTTGTGCTCGTAATACACCAGGTCCTTCCGCTCCGACTGGGGGTCGGGATACGTCCATCCCTGCTGAATAAAATGAACTCCTTATTGTTGTAACCTCTGAGCATGTCACACCACAAGTTTTTTTTCAAAGCACTTTCACAATCCAATGTCTCACCTGACTTGCAAGCTGGCGGCTGTAACCTTCCTCTCCAGCTCCTCAACCTGCTGCAGCACGGCTATGTCCATTTCCATCGCCTGCTCCTCCACACACCAGCCTCGCACTGACTCCACGCTCACCTGGCTCTCCTCGAGCTCACGCCGCTCAATCATAGCCACTTCATAAGAGACACATCAGAGACTCATCAACCACAAACCCAAAGGCTTCATACAAGCAGTCAGAACATTTACATCCTGTAAAGCAGTGGTTCTCAACCTTTTCAGACCACGACCCCCAAAATAAAGGTGCCAGTGACTGATGACCCCCACCGTACCTAAAGGTGGTTGAACACAGACATGAGACAGGACCATCGATAAGGGGAAATAAAGGGGAGAGCATTTGGAGGGTAATGTAATTTTAACAGGAACAATTAGTTTACACTGGCAAATAATGGGAATAACAAATCGTGAATGTGGCTAAATTGGCAAAAAATAAGCATGAATTATGGTTAAAAGAGATTAAAAGTGACAATAATGAGTCTACAGATGTGACATTGGGAGGGAAAAGTGCTGGAAAGGGCTTATAATTGCAGAAAAGCCATTGAAATTTGATGCAGAAGTGGCAGAAGAAATGGGAGTAATGTAGCAAAAATGCATTAAAAGGAGCAAAAATATGGCAAGACAAACTGACAAAAATACGTTACAATATGGCAAGTTTTGCATAGTTGCAAAAACTGACTCAAATTCTTCAAAAAATATTCTTAATTTCTCGAAGGCATTTGGTGAACCCAAATGGGGTCCTGAACCCGAGGTTGAGAACTCCTGCTTTCAAGGAAAGTGTAAATAATGACCACTTCTGTGGGCTGTTCCAACCTCGAATGCATCACTTACCGTCCCTGTGTTCGGTGCACGCTTGGTGGATGATTTCTATATCTTCCTGCATCTGCTTGTGCAGGACCTTCTCTCTGATTCCCCGACTGTGGAGGGTGTTGACAAGGGCCCTTAACTGTTCAATGTCAGACACTCGCCACCAGCCTGTCAGCATCTCTGAGACATTTAGGACAAAAGCTCATTAAAGACCAAAGACGCTGAAATAAACGATACATGAACAGATAAACAGTGACAAAACTTAGGTTTCATTTTGTAGTTTTGTGCCTCACCTTCAGGAATGGCTGAGGGCTGAGGTGGTCGAGGCATTTGGGCATCTCGAACGCAGGTGAGGGCATGGCGGAGCTTTTCTCAATGCGAGGTAAAGGTGATTCACTCTTACTGGCAACGCTCGCTGCCGTGTTGGCCTCTAGAGAGTGACCCTGGATTGGGCTGGGACTGCTGCACAGCGGCAGGTTGGGACTGATTACACCACTGTGCCAGCTTCCTAAAGGAACCCCGAGCAATGATCCGCCCGACTTCTCCTGGGGGATGAAAGGAAAAGCCACAGGGTCAGGAAGGTGGAAAATAGCAAAAAAAGGAGCATTTTATGTAAGCTTGTAGAAAGCAAAGTAACAGCTGTGACCTTGTACGGTTAGACATGTTTGTCTATTCACAAAGATCTTCCTCTACTGTCAAGATAGATTTTTTAAATAACTGTCCCAAAATGCGCACACAAACCTGTCGTTAGCATAACAACCAGTGGGTGGCAACATCACTTAATACATATATCGAGCTGCGTCTAAAATCTTTGATAGAAGATGAATTGTTTTATTGAATTAATCGAGGCTTTTTCTAGTTAATATTTAAAATGTATTGTTAACACTTTACTTTACGTTTTATACATAAGGCTGACATTACGCTGTCATTATCTGTCATTAGCATGAATAAGGTGTCATGAAGGCTGTCATTAAGTGTTGATCGCTAAATTATGACACCTTTCACTAAATTATGACACTTTGGAGCTATTGTTGGCATTTTTGGGTTAGGTAGAGGGATCTAGTGGCGTTAAAGTAAATAACAACACTTATGCCAGCCTTTATGACACCTTATTCATGCTAATGACAGGTGTCATGTCATAATGATGACAGCGTAATGTCAGTCTTATGTATAAAACTTCAAGTAAAGTGTTAATATTTATTTTATTAAATTGTAAAATAATCTTATATTTAAAATTCAAATGTATGTAACCCATTGAATAATAACAAATGGGTCAGTTTTTCTCATACCTAAGGTTGATGACTATTGTTTTCTGTTCGAGTAATATCACTTGATCAAGCATTTTTTAAGATTACACACTACAAAGAAAGTAATAAAAGTATTTAATGATTTGTGCTGATATCGGATCGGATTAATGTCGGTATTGGCTAACACACAAGGTGTTGTATCGGAAGTGAGAAAGTTGTATCGGGACACACAAAGAAATAAAAGTATAATCTAAAAAACAGGCAAGTATGTGAGAGTATGCCCATAATTATCCAGAGCAGCCTTACCTGTAGAGCAGACAGTGGGTAGTTGAGAAGACCAGCTGGGTGGAGTGGACTCGCTGAGGCTGAGGCAGCAGAAGGCGTTAGAGGAAGTGCAGGGGACGGAGGAGGGGGATCTGGGTCTGCCAGGGGTGGAGGAGGCCTGAGGAGACACACGTGAAGCTCCTGGAGGTGTTGTGGTGAGGGAGGAGATGTCGCAGGGGCTCCGAGGGAGTAAACTAAACCAGTGTCCACTTCTCTCCGTCAGGACTCGGAGCAGCTGGTCGTTGGTCTGGAATGAGAGGTAAGGCGACGGAGCAGGGGAGGAAGTTGGAGGGGTGTCGTCTGGACTCTCACGTGGAGCAGGTGGGTACTGAGTAGACAAGGAGGTGGAAGCCGAGGGAGAGATGTTTGGAGTGTCGTTAGTGGTCACTGTGGAGGGAGTGGCTGCTGCTGCTGGCTCTGGGGTATTACGAGTGGGGGAGGAAAATGCTACAGTGGTTGGAGCGATAGGAGTTCCTCCAGGACTCCCGTTTTGTCTCACGTGGGGACTTCCCATTCCCCCGGACTTTTCTTTGCCATTGTCCGTGTTGTCATTGTCCATGCTAGTGGGTTTCTCCTTCTGCAGGTCCATTTCCTGAGGTTCTTCTTTGACTATCACCTCCTCCATTTTTCTCCTCTTTCTCTGTCGCTCCTCCTCCAGCTCCTCTGGGGCTGCACAAAACAATGTATGGATTTAGAAACTAAATATTCTGATACAAAAGCCAAGCACTTAACATTGAGCCTTCTTTAGTCATCTATACCTACTTATCATGGGACAGGATAAATTAAATCTCAGCTCCATTAGCCACAAGGATAAATCACAGGGCTGACAGACAGTGTGTTGATTACGGTCCTCTGCATAATCAAACTTCACAACCTGATTTTTAAATATTTTTTAGAGTTTGAGGACCATTTCTAACTATTACCCAAGCTTTCCCTAAAGTGTCCTCACGCTTCACAGGCTTTTGGTAAAGAGTCGTTCTCACTAATGAGAATTTTCAGGATAATTTATAGCTCCTTTGTGAGGTAGTAAGGTATTAAACATGAAAATCCAACGACCCAACACATGCCCTGTTGTAAAAGTTATTTAGTGTAACTTATTACAAGAAACAATGTAAATCAAGTGACATGAACCGAATGATGCAGGATTGGGATGATATAAAGTTCACGATACAATAGATGATACTGGGCTCACAATAACGATACAGGATTATATTTTTAAAGGGCAAAAAATACCCTCCCCAAAAAAACAGCTTAAAAAATGCTTTTATTTGACTAACACTGCATATTTACATATACGCTGGTTTTGACCTTTTCAACTCAAATGAATATAAAATATGCAATAAAAAATATCACAAAGACCAATATTTCCTAATTAAAAAGCTACAAGTGCCAAAGAGACTGACAATACATGCCGGCCTAAAATTAAAACCAAATCATGTCATCATCATGACATTCTTCAAAAAATATTTCCTATCTGTTCATGAACTTTGCAACAAGTTTTATTTGACTGTGACTGGTGTGAATAAATAATGGTTTCTGTAACGCTTTTTGAGTCTCCACAAAAAAAAAGCGCTGTATAAGTGTGTGTGTGCGTGTGCGTGTGTGTGCCCACCTTCTCCACTTTCCATGGCCTCAATGAAAACCCCGCCACAGTGTGGAAGCACCCAGTACCGGCGGCGGTATCGGTCCTGGCCATACATCATGGAGAGCAGGGAGTGAGATATTTCAAACAGCTTCCGTCTGGTCTGATGATGTTGCTGCAAAACAAATGAACTCAAATGATATAAACAGTCCAGCTGTAAATAGAAGACATTCATGTAACTTTAATGTCCTTTTTGTGATCGCTGTAATATATATCAGCTAATGCATGCTACAGTAATGAGGTCATTTATTTGGTTAATTAATGCCCTCATCAGCAAATAGCCCTGTGTCAGCATGCATGTTTGGGCAATGTACAAAACACATGTTTGTGTTATATGCAAAACAAAACGTATATTAAAATAGACTGCACAAAAATTGTGTGTGTGTGTAGAATTTTAAAAAAGCACATAGTAATATAACAGTACAGCCAACGCACTGATAGTACAGCATGTTTTTGTGCTTTATCTTTTCATTGCCATCTTCCCAAGAGACTGTTTTAATCTTTTTTGTGTTTAGCACATTCAATCACACGTTATCAGCATCAACCCAGCATGCGTCGAGTTTTTAGACATTTATATTAATGAGTACTGCCTTTGTCACAGTCTTTGTTCGTATTCAGGAGGAGCTCACCTTGGATAATTTCTCAATTTGCTTCTCCAGCTCTTCCAGACTGGTGGCTTGTTCGACTTCGTCCTGATTAAACACAATAAATGCAACGGTTAGGAGATGCTTTCTAAAATGTGGCTTCTTTTTTTTTTTTTTTGAGTTGTTGCATCAAATTACCTCGTCACAAGTCTCTATTTTCTTAACCTTTTTAATTTCTTCCTCTTCCTCATCCTCCTCTTCCTCTACCTGGTCATCGGTTTTGTCTTCATTGTCGTCGTCTTCTTCGCTGTCGTTCATCTTTCTCTTGCGTTTGGCTGAGGAGGAAGGAGTGCCGACAGACTGGTTCTCCTCCACACACACGTTGGCCTCCCTCTTGCCAGAGTGTTTGGCGTGGATGGCCCTCAATCTTTCATAAAACACACACACAAACAGTGATGACGCATGAAGGAGTTTAGACACTGAAATGCGAGAAATGACGACTTACTTTTTTAGTTTCCCCTCCATGATGATCTCGTCCTTCCTCATGTTTGCCATCTGATCCAGGCTCTTGTCAATCTCACTGAGGGAGGATAAAAATATGGCGATCATTACAAGGAATAACTCCATTAAGGTCAGTCAATGAAATTTTGGCTATGCAAAGTCACACATTTTTAATATGTTTTTTGTAAATTACTCATCACCAGACAGCGACTTGTGAAACAAAAATTAATTTGCTATTAGATATTTCAAATGTTTAGTAATACAAACGGACCTACAGTAGATGACAATATGCCTTAAATCAGTATTTCTCAACCTCGGGGTCTGATTAAAAAAACATTTTTGAAATTTTTACTTTTAACTTTTTAAAATTAAAACAACACACAATCTGAGAAACTGTATTCTCAAATATCATTCAAATAAATGCAGTAAAAAAAAAAATATTTGAGCTGGCACTCAGATATTTGTCACTCATCCTGTCTGCTCTGTATTTGTAGAGCGTAATAACAAACATGATCAAAAACTAATTCTTGAAAAAGAAATGTCGAGGGTCGCCAGAAATTCTTGATATCAAAATTGGGTTACGATCCAAAAAAGGTTGGGAACCACTGCCTTAAATTGTTGATAAAAGTTAGAATTTCCCCTTAAGACGGAAAGAAAACATCGCAAACACCTGAAAGTTGTTTGCAAGTATGTAAATAAGCAGCTTCCAGCCAACATGTACTGATCAGTGTTCAGACCCTTCAGTTTCTGCTGCTTCTCTCACCTGATAACAGCTCTGCTGCAGGCCAGCTCGTTGGCCAGGAAGCCAAGAATCGAGGTTTTTTGGTTGGTGTGTGAGCCTGGAAGGCCTTGGTCTTCAAGCTAAGAGCCAGAGGAGCCAGTTCTGTGTTGGCACAGTGCACGCCCATGTACATCTGTAACACCTCAGAGACATTATCCCTGTTGATGCCAACATTAGTCAGGTGGTCACCCAGCATGGTTTTTGTCTGAGAAAAGATGAAACAAAAAAAAAAAGAAAATCCTTAAAAACATGCTGAAATGAAAGTAGTTGCACATCTGTGCATGCTGTGCTCGTGTTCATTGTTCTTGGTATAAAAATACAAATAAGATTAGTATCCATATGCCAGAACAAAGCAGGACTCACCTTTTGTCCAGGGGGCAAACCAGGATCACAGACTGCCAGGGAGAGCATTTTGACCAGAAGGTCCTGGACCTGACCCATGCTGTCCCCTACATTGAGCAGACCTTCCTGCAGCATCCCTAACGTAGGCACATCTGCGTTCAGGTCTAGACCCAACACCTTTCCAAAGCCTCGCAAGAATTTCATCAGCATGAGGCAGTTGGACACGGCTTGTCCTGGGAGGATGAGTCCAGACATGCGGGAAAACTCTGGGAGAGCCTGCACACAAGACCATGATCCAAAGTTAGCACTGATAGAATTTTGCTTAATTTTTTATTTTATTTCATGCATTCATAGTATGACACCATCATCAGGCTAAATACTATTACTTGATCATTTTGTGTGCTTGTAATTTTTGTATCTTGTCAAATATCTTCTGACACAAGTCGTCATTGCAAAAAATAATTGGTTCTCAATGGTTCTTTAGGTAATCAGAAGGACAATAGTTCCTATTTGTTTATAGAGGAGAAATGAGGTGAGTTAGCTTTCTTGGCATTATCTACAGTTCTATAAATTAGAAAGCAGCAATGATTTGGTTTAATTTCTTAAACAGCAGCCTGTGCCAAGCTAGAAAAAATAATCATTGTTTGTATGGAGATTAATACCACAATGGTGATTTCATAAAGCTACCAGGGGTTTACTAATTTTAATAGAAATTTCCCAGTTTGGATGTTTTTTGTTGTTGTTGTTGTTTTTGTTTTTTTTGGTGCTAATTTTGTTCTCTGTCAAGTTGATTCACAAGAAGGGATCTTTTAATTTTTGAATGATGGGTAATCGTCAGCTTATCGACATAGCCTGGTTAAATGTAAAATAAAATTGTATATTTATAATAATAATAACAATAAATGGGGAATGACGGAGGATTGTGACTGTGTATATCTGCTTTTGCATATTCAATTGTAAGCAAAAGATTGAATTTCAAAGTCAATATTTGGTTAGTTTCCAAATTGCAGTATTTGGTTATTACCACTTGGAGGTGCACATTATCCCATTTAAACTAGTAATGGTATAGTTAATGTGTGGTCTAACACCTGACTATCTATTAATAACATAATATTAATGAAAAAAATAAAATAAAAAATAATAACCTTGTGGTCAGAGAGACACATATCTTCGATTGGTTTCTTCAGTTCTCTCGCTATCTCCAGCTCCAGCCTCCGCTGCTCCAGTTTGCGCTTTTTGTTCAGACGCTTCTCATCCCTTTTCTCCTGCCGCAAGCGGTCGCGCTCCTAGACAGTTCAAAATTCAATGAGGCATTAGATCGTGTATGTGTGTGTGTTTGTGTGTTTGTGTGGTGCATTTGCCTGAGTGTGCATGTGCAAACAGACAAGAGGGTTTACTTCACTTTGCTGAGCAGTGTTAGAATTCAGCATAATGCTGCTGCGCATTCAAAGAAAAAGTGCTTAAGGGCCAAAATCTTTTGACTTGGTAAGTGTGTGGGGGGAAATGAATGAAGGGGGGGAAGAAAAAGAAAACCATGGAATAATGACGTGCTGTTTTTTTTTTTTACTTCTTCTATGGAGTGGACTGTGTGCACTGGTACAGTTCTGCATTTAAATATGTGCATAGAAAGTACCTCGGCCTTCTTGCGGGCCTCGACGGCCTTCATCAGCATTACGAGTTCCCGCCTCCTCTCCCTCTCCTAGAGACACAAAACAACAAGCACATTAAAACAGCACACACGGCCCAATCCAGTCCTCAAGGTTGGCTTTGCTTTACACACAACGATGTAACACTTTGATGCACTAAAATTCAATAGAGGAACCAAACTTCAAACAAACACACAATGATACTTCACAAATATACACTTTCACATGTATGGTGGAAGCATAAGTGAAGAGTACAGTCGTACAATGACAACCAAAAAAGCAACACATAGATGCGATACAAAGTAGATGTGATGCAGGCTGAAAAAAAAAAAAAAAAAAGAGAAGCAGCTGAAATCAGTGACGGCGCCTCTAAAAACTAAAGCTGACAAAACATAAGCAACATAAACGCAAACTTCTAGAAGTCGTCTGAAGGCCGCGCTGGCAATAAGATCAGAAAATGAAACATGGAGTCAGAGCAAGTATCTATTCCTCTGATGTGTTATTCCAGTGTTGGCTGGTGGACGACAATGAGAAATGGACGGTAAAGAGCAGCTAAAATGAAGCAGTTCCACCTCAGCGCTTTTGGCAGCTTAAGCATTCGCACAGTGTGTGACTGCTGATGATGAGACATCTATGTTCTTTGGTGAATCATACACAGCCTACTGGAAAAGGGCACTGAAATCACTGGTGACTGACTATCATATCATTTGATCTCTTTAGGTTTCCTGCTCTGGTGTATCAGCCTGTCATTCCCTCTGTGATCCACCAGAAAGACACAATTACCACTATTAGGGCTTTGCCAAGGACATTTCCTGCACATAGGGACTAAAATGGCCCATTTCTCTGGATTGTTTTGTCACTGTAATAAACAAAACAAGCTGCACTTTAAGCACCAGGCAATTATATTTTAGCATTACGGTTTGATTCGCAAACAAACACAAAAATCCTGGGAATGACCATTACAAAATATACAAGCAGATTTTGGCATTATAAATGACTTGTTCTGATGGGTTTATCTATATAATGTAAACTACAATGAATAAAAGTGCTAAGAAATATCCGGCTCAATTACAGCATCTGCTAAGGAAGTCATTTATTTACTTTAGCCTTTATTTATTTATGTTTGTTTGTTTGTTTGTCCTTCTTTGGCTAAAAAGATCTGGGGACATGTTTTAATCAGACCTCTCCTTGTAGGAGAATTCCTGGTCTAGTTGAAGACTGGGATGTGGTCCAAAGATAAGATGCTATTTTTAGAGGACAAAAACCATGCACATCATGTCTCCCTGTGAGACATGGTGTGGAATCATCATGTTGTGAGTGTAACTTTCACCTGCTAACATGGTAGAACCTACATTGAAGTGTCATATTGTGTATTATATAGAAAACTGATAGTCGAAACAAAAAAATGACTACATCTTTAAAATTAATACATTTCTTTGGAGTGTATTAGTTAGATTTCATCATGAAAAAACTAAGTGAAGAAAAAAATTGAAATATTTACCAGACAAGGCAATAGGCCAACATGTTTAATATTCCTAAAAGCTGTGACTGCAGGGAGCTAGACATATGTTACATTGAATGTGTTTTTTATTAAACCTAATAGGTTCCTTTTGGGAAAAATTAAATAAGAAATGTTTTGTGCTTCTACTTGAGTCCTCCTTTTTTCCTATTTATGAATTCTGTTCCTTTACGTTTGATAAAAGCCATACAAGCAACCAAAGGGTAAAACATTCAAAGGGGTGTCTACTTTTCTTCGGTATTCACACACACACACACATATATATATATATATATATATATATATATACTGTCCTTAGCTTTACATTTTCTTTCACTTACACTCGGACAGCTTCTCATTATTAGATTTAATTATTTAATCTACGTTTAGGAGAGCAAGCAAGTTGCCCCAAGTGCCTACCTGGTGTTTGAGAATCTCCGCCTGCTGCCTTCTAACTCTTTTTCCTAGAGGACGAGAATGAGAAGATGAGAGTAAAATCACTATTCCTCAACGCACCGATATCATGAAAATGGTAGGAGACTGATGTGATTTCAGCACTTTTCAAAGAGCTATCCTAAATTCATTGCCAAGTAGCGCTTAAGAATAAAAGGCTTCACATTAGGGCACATGTAGGTATTTAACAAGATGTGTTTAATACAATATAATTAGAGGTTTCTTTAATCAAAGCCTCATCTCACATGCTAATGAAGATTGCAATGCATTTACACATTTCTAGTGTTTTCATTGAGATAACAAACGTACCTTTATCCGTTTTTCAGCCTCCAATATTTTGGCATTGACAGCTTCTTCCTTTTTTCTCCGTTTGGCCTTTGAATAAAGATTCAGAAGGTCAACAAAGACAGACACACATCAATCAGTCCAGGCTGACGGCTTTTGCAGCACGTTGACTGATTGTTTTGCGGGTTTTCCGCTTGTTGCAAAGATTTCATGCTTCTGAATGCCAGTCAAATTTGTAAAACACAGTGAATGAATAATGTATCTCTTTAACACCTAATTGTGAAAATGTTGAAACCTCCTGTTAAGAATGGCTTGCCAACCGTTGTCAACTCAGAATTGATTTAGTCCTGCTAAAACACTTTGAAGCTCTGGCAGAGGAAATGTGCGTGGCGTGCATGTGTGTGTGTTGTGTTTCACATGGGTGAGATGTGCATGCATTTAGAATGTGTTTGTGTGTAGAAAACGCCCACCTTTTTTTCTCTCGACCCATTATGTTACTGTTGTCTGATGGAGGAAAAGAATTTAAAAAAGGACTTTTCTGTCCAATTTAAATACGGTCTGAAGAGGCAGCAGCAGCCATTTTAATACTCAACAGCCGTCAACCAAGACGCATTAGTTCCATGTGAAATTATGCCTAAGAAGACGCAACTCCCTCCAATGCATGCTGCTGTTCAACAATAAGCTTTAGGAAGATTAAAACACTATAGACTGAGGGGCTGGAGCCATCCAGGAATGTTCTGCTTAATCAGTGGTGTAGTTGGATCAGATTCTCTACCTCCAAAATTTGCTGCGCTCTCAGTTCCTTCTCCAGCCGAATTTGCTGTGAAGGAAGGAAACACAATCTTCAAATATTTGTGGAAAATCCTTTTTCTGAGCACTTTTTTATTTATTTTTTTTTATCAGAGGTAGTCAAAGGGACACAAAAACAAGATTTGCTACAACAGGTGATGGAATAGAATAGAAAGGCCTTAAAATGAACAGCTGCTGAAGGGCAGAAAGGATATGGAAGTCCTAAAGGATTTTTTTTTTATAAAGAAAATATAAGGGGAAAGATGATGAGGTGGACTTACCCTGCTGCTTGAGAATCTTGACCTGCTCCTTCTGCTTTCTTCGCTCCTCCGCTGCCATGATAGCTACAACAAAAAATAAATAAACAGCATTTCAGGAAGGTGGAAGTATTGTGCTACTATGTGCGTTCATATCTCAGGTATGTGCAGTTTTTATACATAATTCATTTTAAAGAATTCACCGAAAATTAAAGTGGAACATATTGAAAGGGATTAATTAATTCAGAACAAGAGTAGGCCTACACAGAGCAGTATAACACCTTACGACAAGGTTTACTTTAGTCACACAACTTTTTTCAAGAAATTTACTTTGATCAAAACAATCAAAACATGTCAGGAGATCAAAGTCAAATGTAAAGTACATTTACTGAAAAAACCTTTTCTGAGTAAAACTAAACTTTAACACATTATTTAAAAAAAAAAGACAAATTGAACTTGCTGGAATTAACACCTTTCTATTTCTGCAAAGGAGGTCATATTTTCAACCGCATACGTTTTGTTTGTTGTCTGTTAGCAGGGTTAGGTCAAAAGTACTTCACGGAATTTGACAAAAATTTTACCCAAAGACAGACTATACACAATGACAGATTCCATCAAATTTTGGAAGAAATCTGGATAATTTACTGATCCTGGATCACTTTCAGAAATAAAAAAAATGCCATTATTGGTGAAAATTCAAAAATTATTATCTCGGTTTATAATTGACCAATCTCTATTGAATTTGACTCAGTTATGTCTAGTTGATTCCTCAATGATCCCACCAAGTTTAATCCGGATCGGACCCAGATTGCAATTTCATCGCAATTTGTTTCATAAAATGAGAGTCTGGAAGGACTGTATCATTTTCAATGGGGGAATGAATTCTCCAAAAACACTCCAATGGAAACTCCTCCAAACAATTGTGACCCCATCTATCCACAAATTTTTAAATCTGATTGTCAAATATTAAAACTGAATGAGTGTTATTTTAGGAATGCAACGTGTAATTTCTGTATTTCTTATTTATTTCATATTTTTAGATTTATTGTTTCTTTTTTCTACTTGTTTCTGTTTGCAGAGGGCTAAGTAACGTTCGGTTACGTTGTAAACCTTGGTTCTCTGAGTGGAGGAGACTATCTCTCCACCCAGTTACCTATTCCATATGTACGGGGACTGATCCCATTGGGACAGTTGACGTGGATATTTCTTTAAGACACACCACTACGTGGCCATGCACGGGCTTTAAAAGCCCCAGGTGTGCATGCAATCACTGATTCACATTGATTGGAACGGTTTCCAAGCGGGCCTCGTGGTGGAGAGATAGTCTCGATACGATAGAGGACGCCTCTTCTAAATCCATCTCTGGACTCTTAAAGTGAAGCCAACTCTTTTAAGAGCTGTCTTTTGAAGCAGTTTGAGCTAAAAACCTTTACAAAAAAAAAAATTAAACACCGTGATCCTCACAGAGGCTGTTTCTATGTAGTGAGATAACAAATTTGTTAGAAAAACAACAACAGTAGCAGTCGCTCTGCTATGACCGGGTCTGAACACAGATTGCTGTGGCTAAAGGACATTAGTTTACAGCCTGAACACGTATTTGCTTGATTTTGAAACTGATAGAAACATTTGAAATTGAATTCTTCCCTCATGGTAGAAAAATATATCCACGCAATTGTTGTCATAAAGACGACAGGTTGGTGTTGTAAAGTGATTTTTACTGATTTACTGAGATCCAAGCAGCTAAAAGTCAGTGACTATCACAGGCCGGTTTCGTTGCAGGCTCTTACCTTGTTGTTTTCGAGCTTCTTTTCGAGCTTCTTTGGCTGCGCATGCGAGCGCTTGCTTTTCCAGTTTTCTCATAATTTTCATCTGGCCAGCCTGTTGGGCAATTTCTGGTGCACGAGAAATGGAAATTAAAATCTTCAGAATCTTAAAGTGCATACATACAGTCTTAAACCTTACCTTGTTGTCTGAAAACATATTAAGGCTTTATTTATTCAGAAAAAGTCCAGAAATGTGATCTCCCTGATAAGTTACAACTGCCTAATGTCAATCTTCTGAGGTGATTGCTTTGATGTATGCCAACGGGTTCTTTCACGTGAAAAAGAAAAAATGCATGAGTTCTTTGTGGGTGTGGCCAACTTGGACACATGAAAGCCATTAGTAGAACACTTTCCTGAAAAAAGAACTCTAGGGATACATCAAAGCAATCATCTCTGAGGAAGACCAAAAATAAATCTTAACATATTATTAAAAATAAATAAATAAATAAAAGACTAATTTAACTTGCTGGAATTCCTTTAACTTCTAGGTTCCCAAAGTGTGGTATGGGTACCCCCAGGGGTACAAAATTGTTATGGGGTACATGAATAAATAAAATGAAAATTGGAAACTAGAATATAAATTGACCAGAAGTCAGGAGGCTCCATGCATTGCCACAAATTACACATTAGCTGATGTAAGACTACCCATGGTTACAGATTATTATTATTTTTTTTATTATATATTATACCTCAACAGAATAGATAAAATTCAGAAACAAATTTCCACCGTAGGGCTACATGTATGTGACATTAATCAGTGGTTCCCAACTTTTTTGGGTTGTGACCCAGTGTTGGGCGGTAATGGTAACGCGTTCCACAGAGTGGAAATACGCGCATTATTTTTGTCTCCCAAAAAGACGCATCAGTGATGATAAGCTAACACTGTGGCAGGATTTTGACAGACTGTGACTGGGACAGGTCAGCCAAACTACTGCACAGTATGTTGTTGTAAATATGCAGCCTGTCGCTGCTGCTGAGTCCACTGCTAACAGCAGCTCATTAGCCTGATATGTTTAGCATTGTGTGTGCTGAGAAAAATGCTGTGAATTAGTTTTTCCACATTTATTTTCATAGCATTTCAACAGCAGAATGTGAACCTAGAATATGCACAGCTTACTTTAAATTACTGTGCTAAGGCTGAAAAATACTGTTTAATTTTGGAGCAGCTGTTTTGTGCTTTATATGCACATCATTTATGGTTGTTTATAGAATTTGATCAACAGTGGATATTATATATTACAGCACTAATATGAAAGCTGTATGGACACAAATGACCCAAAATAAATAATAATTCTTAATTCTAAGTAACTCAAGAGTTACTTTTTCCAGTAACGCATTACTTTTTGGTGTAAGTAATCTAAATAGTAACTGAGGTTACTTTGTGAATGAAGTAACTAGTAACAGTAAACTAGTTACTTTTTTCAGTAATTAGCAAACACTGGTTGTGACCCCATTTTAATATCAATTTTTTGGTGTCTCCATTGACTTTTTTTTCTTTCTTTCCAGAATTAGCTTTTGTCATGTTTGTTCTGCCAGTATTAGTGAGAAAGTGACAAGAATAATCAGCTCAGATATTTTTATTCTGCATTTTTATTTTGAAGTAGATTTATGTTGAGAAAGTGAAAGTGTAGAATACAGGATTTTTTTTGTTGTGTAAGGTTATAATTTGAAAAAGGCAATAAAAATGAAAAAGTTTTAAAAATACATGTTTAATCAGTATTTTTTAATAATAATTTATTAGACATTCAGGGGACCCCCACTTGAATTCCAAAACTAATGCTAGAGCAATGCTAATGTTAGCGGCAATGCTATTGCTAACACAATACTAATGCTTAGCGCAATGCTAATGCTAACGCAATGCTAATGCTAGCGGAAGGCTAATGCTAACACACATGCTAATGCTAGTGCAATGCTAATGCTAGAACAATGCTAATGCTAACGCAATGCTAAATGCTAGCATAATGTTAATGCTAGCGCAATGTTAATGCTAGCACAATGTTAATGCTAACGCAATGCTTTTGTTAGCACAATGTAAATATTAGCGACATGCTAGCGCAATGCTAATGCTAACACAATGTTAATGCTAGCACAATGCTAATGCTAGCGAAATGCTTATGCTAACATAATACTAATGCTAGCGCAATGCTAATGCTAGCACAATGCTAATGCTAACATAATACTAATGCTAGCGTAATGCTAATGCTAGCACAATGCTAATGCTAGCACAATGCTAATGCTAATGCAATGTTAATGCTAGCACAATGCTAGCGCAATGTTAACGCTAACGCAATGCTTTGTTAGCACAATTGTAAATATTAACGACATGCTAGCGCAATGCTAATGCTAGCACAATGCTAATGCTAACAAAATGCTAATGCTAGCAAAATGCTAATAATATCGCAATGCTAATAATAGCACAATGCTAATGCTAACGCAATGTTAATGTTAACGCAATGCTAATGTTAACGCAATACTAATGTTAACGCAATGCTAATGCTATATCTCAGTGTTTGAAAACTTTTTCAACTTTTTGAGTGATTTTTCCTGGGAACTTTGGGCGCGCCGCCACTGACATGGAAAGGCCAAGGGGTGGCCCCGGATGGGAACGGGAGCCGCGCCGGCGGCAGCCAGGGGGGGAACCTGGGGCAACGGGGCAACACTGGGCAACGGGGGCACCGGGCAACTGGCAAACGGGGCAACGGGGGCAAACGTGGCAACGGGGCAACGGGTCAACGGGCAAACGGGGTGGCAACAGGGCAAACTGGGCAACCTTTTTCAACCTTTTCAAACTTTTCTAACTTTTTCAACCTTTTTCAAACTTTTTCAACAAATTGCAACTTTTTCAACCCATTTCAACCTTTTTAAAGGATTTTCACCATTCACACTTTGAAATGTGCCAAAAATTCTACTCTTCATCATCACCCCTCTTCTTCATCACTAATCCTCTTCTTGTGTGTAGTTTGCAGGTTCTCATCTAACACAAACAACTTAAATCCTTCACTGCTCTGCCATTTTTTAATGGATTTCCACCATTCAAACTTTGACATGTTCAGCTGTTTGTTCACTTTCAACTCATACTGGGATTTTTAAACAAACTACTGTGTGAACTGGACTTCTAACTTGTTTAACTGGGTTTTCCCTTCAAACTGGAATTTATACACATACTGCTGTATAAACTGGACTTCTAATTGGTTTAACTGAATTTTCCCTTCAAACTGGGATTTTTAAACAAACTACTGTGTGAATTTGACTTCTAACTGGTTGAACTGGGTTTTCCCTTCAAACTGGGATTTTAACACATAATACTGGTAAAAACTGAACTTCTAACTGGTTTAACTGGTTTTCATTCCATACTGGGATTTTAACACTTAATACTGTATAAACTGGACTTCTAACTGGTTTTAGCGATTGTTGCTAAGTTATTACAACGTTTAAGGCTATTGCTAGGTTAATGCTATGCTAATGTAGTGCGACGCGGGCCAGCACATGCATCCTCACTGCATTTTCTTCAGGAAATGCAAAAATTCTAGTTGTAATTGCCATGGAAATTCTATAAGAATAGGCAATTATAATTTAAGCTAAAACTGGGGAACAATGTTCCAGTTCTATGTACATTTCAACACATTAATTATTAAAACATGTTTCATATCAGGCTTTCCCACATTTTACCATTAAAAAATAAATTTCAAAAATCGAGGGATATACTGACACAAAAAGGCTCAGGTACCCATACCAAAAATATAAAACCTATATTTTCATTGATTAGGAATCCTGAGGAAAGGATGATGTTTGCATTGACTAGACTAGATCTAATGCTTTAAGATTTTTTTGGAGTCATTATGTGTATTTTTGTACATCTCTCTTGTGTTTTTGTGCATTTTTTGTATAATTATGTTTTTTGTGCCTTTGTAGTGTGATTCTGGAGTCATTTTCAGTATTTTTGTAGCTTTTTGGTGTAGTTTGTGCATTTTATGTTGTCATTTTGGGTGAAAATATTTAGTTTTGTGTATTTTGAGTCATTTTCATATTTTTGTTGTTTGGTGTATTTTCTGTAATGTATGTTCTTTGGAGTAATTTGTGTTTTTTGGAGCCGTTTTGTAAATTTTTGTGCATTTCTGTTGTTGTTTTGTGTACTTTTTGTACTAAATATTGTTTAGTTTTTTTGTTTTATATACTCATTTAGTATTAGTATTCTGGTGATGCTGATGGTGCATTGACTAGACTAGATAATGCTTTAATAATGCTTATCACTCTACATGCTCAATGTTGTTGTGTTTTCTACTTTTATGTTCATGCCAGAAATTGTTCTGTATGATGCGCTCCAAGACAATAAATAAATAAATACAATAATTTTGCCTTTGTGTTGCAAGTTTAAATGCTTAAGATTAACAAAACAAATGAATGTCGCCCTCAGAGGCTCTGTGTAGGAAGTGCATCATCATATCTGCAGTACTCAGTCACCATCATATGATGCATAATAGATCAAACCCCATCTGGTTTATTAACATCTGGTGAGGTATGTAAAAATGCGCATTTACCAAATATTTTGTTTTGATAGGAGGTCAAATAGATAAATACGACGGTTGTATTAGGGCCACATTAAAATTAAAATAAAATTCTGAAAACTACAAGATTAAAGTCGTGATATTTTGAAAATAAAGTTGTAATTTTATAAAAATAAAGTCGTACCTTAATAATACCGTGATTTCATACAATTAAAGTAAAAATATTTAGAGATTAAAGTCGTAATATTTCGAGAATAAAGTCAAATTTATGAGAATAAAATAAAATTACAAACAGGATCTTGTCAGCATTTAGTGAGACTATATTTCTCTTTAGGTTTCACATATGGCAAAAATACTGAGCTTTTTGAACCATCACTAACACATTTTAATCTCATAAAATTACGACTATTCTCAAAATATTATGATTTTAATCTAAAAATATTATGGCTTTATTCTCATAAAATTATAACTATTCTCAAAATATTGTGACTTTAATCTAGAAATATTACGGTTTTATTCTAATAAAATTATAACTCTATTCTCAAAATATTGTGACTTTAATCTAGACATATTACGGTTTTATTCTATTCAAATATAACTCTATTCTCAAAATATTATGACTTTAATCTTGACATATTACGGTTTTATTCTCAAAATATTATGACTTTAATCTCAACATATTACGGCTTTATTCTCATAAAATCACAACTCTATTCTCAAAATATTATGACTTTAATCTCAACATATTACGGCTTTATTCTCATAAAATCACAACTCTATTCTCAAAATATTATGACTTTAATCTCAACATATTACGGCTTTATTCTCATAAAATTACCACTATTCTCAAAATATTACAACTTTAAGTACAAACGACTGAAATGAGGTTTTTCTAACTAACTTTCTTCAAGCTGAGCTCTTACCCCGACACGAGCAGCTGACCGTCTGCGGAGTACGCACAGGAGAGGACGGGAGCCGACTGCCCCGTTAACGTGTGCATGAGATGGATCTTACAGCTCCCTCCATAAGTGAACTTATTGATCAGCCATATCTTTAGCAGACTGTCCTGCCCACAGGAAGCCAGGTTAAACTGCACAACCTGACCGCCTGAAAGTGAAAACACACACACAAAGACAGCAGTCAATATCTCACCCTTCACACATAAACACAACAATTAATTAGCAATGATGTAGTTTGTTTTTCATAGATTTCTTCTTCCTTTATCATCCCACACTAATCAAGAATATGTTAAACCCCTAAATAACAATGTAAACCCAAAATATGTCATTGAGTCAGTCTATTCTTCCACTGTTTAGAATAGAGTGAGGAATCTATCTTGTTGGTAGCAGTTTTATTTACAGTCAACACATTTTTAAATTCATCCCAGTTTGCTTGTGTTTACCTTGGGCTTGCTTAAAGGTGCAGTCTGCAACTCTTATAAAAGTGACTTTTTGACATATTTGTTAAAGCTGTCACTATGTGGGGCGACCGTGGCTCAGGTGGTAGACGGTAGTCTTCTGATCGAGAGGTTGGGGGTTCGATCCCAGTACCAGACTATGTGTCGAAGTGTCCTTGGGCAAGACACTGAACCCTAAGTTGCTCCCAGTGGTCGACTAGCGCCTTGCATGGCAGTCCTGTCCCATTGGTGTGTGAATGTGAGAGTGATTGGGTGAATGAGCTGATATGTAAAGCACTTTGGGACTGCTTCACTGTGGTTATAAAGCGCTATAAAAATCAAGTCCATTTACCATTACTATGTAAGGGCAGCTTTACATCAAACTAGTAATTTGTGTGAAAAAAACAGGCTCATTGCCAGAATGCACTGCGACCGAGCAAAAAGAACCAATCAGAGCCAAGATGGTGTTTGATGGGCTGTCTGACAGCTGTTGTTCACAGTCCAGACCCCCTTTCCGGAGCTAGAGCGCCGTCTTTTTGGAGAAGTAGAAGATGGAATTGGTGACTTTTCTGCTTGAAAGGTAATTACTGATTTAAAGTTTAAAAAGAAGATTAAAAGGTTAAAAAATCGATATGGTTGCATTTTGAATCGATCTGAGAATAACACGACGTAATATCATGATATATCGCCGAATCGATTATTTTTCAACACCCCTACTTTCACACATTGAGTTAGACTGTGGGATGTGATGCAGCAGATATTCTTCACTTAGACAGCCTTAAAGATGTCCAAACAGTTTGTCTTTAAGTGCTTGCAAAACAATGGTTCAATTCCTGGTCCCACGTTAGTGTTTGTGGGTTCTTTCTTTGTATACTTTGTTTTTCCCACAGAAAAAAGAGTTGATAGTGAGGTTGCTTCTGCAACAGAATCTAATGATTAATGTATAAACCGTGGACATCCTTTTTTTGGATCAGGACCCCATTTCAAGATCACAAAAAAAGAAATTTTTTATCTTCTAGAATTAGTTTTTGGTCATGTTTGTAATGCTGTGTTACAGATATGGAACAGCCAAGATTATGGACAAATTGCAAGTCCTCAGACATTTTTATACTGCATTTTATTTGAACTTGATTGATATTTTAGAAAGTGATAGTTTAGAATACAGTGGTTTAAAATTCTGTGTTGTGTTTTAATTATTAATTTTTTTTAATAATAATTCAATTCAACTTTGCTAATTACAAAAAGTTATCTTGTAGTGCTAATTTATTTTTGTGCATATTGTGACCATCACTAGCCCTCCCTAAGGAAGGGTAAAAACATTTTATTAATGGGGGAATATAAAAAGACACTCACCACTAGAATGCTGGGAGAGAAGGTGCAGCAGGAGACGCCCAGGTCGTGAGCGTTTTTCTCAGCGTGGAGCTGGTTCATGTCCAGGTCCCACAGACGCAGGTCTCCAAAGGTAGAACCGGTCATGAACATCTGGCTGCAGGGGCTGAAGGAGCACGCAACCATGGTGGTGTCGCTCATTCTGCCCGTCCTTCACAACACACAGCAGAACATTTTTAAACAACAATTACGTCTTCAATTATCCATGTTTATTACAACTCAATTATGGTTACAGTGACTGGCTTTTTTCCCCAATTACAATCATTATTTTTTCCCTGAAATGTATTACAATTTTGTTCTCAATTACAATTAATCACAATTACTGAGCCTTTAATAAATAACCCAAAAAACATAGCATTCCTCGTTTAGCATCTCTTATGATAACAAGTTGGTTTTGACCAATGTCTTAAATCAGCTTTAGAATATACAAAACAAAAAAATCTATCATCTAATTGATCTAATGTTAAAGTTTTAATGTTTTTTGGTGTGAGCGTCTGAGCCCTTTTTTCTGTAAGTATAGCCATCGATTTAATTCTTTTTTAAATGGTAAAATAAGAAAAGTAGGTTAACATGTAAGCTTAATATGAAACATATTTTAAAGACTGTTAATTACATATGTGTAAACCATAGAACATGTTTATCCATGGCTCTAAAAGTATAATTCAATTATAATTATAATTACACAATTAAAAATGACATTTTGGCTCTGTTATTATTGTTGTTGTTGGTGCAGTATCATTTGTTTACTGTGTAATGTTTGTGTAATTGTTCCTGTAAAAAAGAAGAAAAACTGTAATAAACAGAATATACAAAAAAAAAAAAAAAAAATGACATTTTTCAGTTACAATTACATTTTAAATTAACCATTATCAATTACACTTCGAATAACGATTACAGTTACCAGCAATTTTTTTTTCCAATTTCAATTAATCACAATGATTTTTTTATCCTCAGAAAGTAAATTACAACTACATTCTCAATTACTAAAGTTCAATTAAAATTATTCACAATTACTGAGCCTGAAAGAAATAACCTAATAAAAGTTAGCCTTCCTCTTGTGTTAGCTTTCTGTTAGCATCTCTTTGCTAACAGGTACTAAATCAGCTGTAAAGTACACTAAAAACACAAATATCCATCATTTAATTTCTTTATTCTTTATTAGGCTTCCTAATCAATGAAAATATAGGTTTAAATATTTTTTTCAAAAGGTAAAATGTTCAAAAGCTTGATATGAACATATTGTAAAACTTGTTAACTCCATATATGAAGTGTACATAGGACTGTAAAATGGTTCCCCAGGTTTACGTTAAATTATAATTGACAATTTTTATAGAATTTTCATGGCAATTACAATTAGAAAGTACATTTTCTGAACTCAATCACAATTTAATTACGATAACGGTGGAAACACATATTATTAAATTGATAATATACCATAATTGTAATTATTTATCAATTACGCACTACAATTATAATTGACCCCTACCCTGGCACAGAAACCCTTGAGTGCAACTATTGGCATGCCACAAGTAAAGATTCAAACTTTAAAAATGAGAGAATAAATGCTTCATCACCCTGTGCCTTTAACCTGCGCAGTTGTTTGGTTGGATGATCCCATAAAGCCAACTTCCATCCGATGCACCAGAAACCAGGTGAAGGGAGTCCGGAGACAAGCACAGATCCTCACAGGCTGCGACCAGGATGCTCCAGGACACCTTCGATCTCCCCTGTGTCCATGGACCACACCACGACGGTGGCATCCGTGGAGCATGAGGCCAGGAACTGTCCACAGGCGCTGAAACAGCAGCAGTGGACGCTGTAGCCGTGTCCCCACAGAGGAGAGAGAAGGGCAGCTCAGAGAAATCATGGCTGTTGTAGATTCTGAGAGTTTTGTCACCAGAGCAGGTGGCTAAGAGTTTGGCTGAGAAGGCGCACCAGTTGACATCGTCCTGATGGTGTTGCAAAGTGCAGACTAGAGACGTCATTTGGAGAAACGGTCCTGAATGGTGACATTTAAAAAACTTATAAAAGCTGAACATCACATCTCAATATTTTTGATTTACAGTGTAAATATACATGTTATTCTCATGTGTCCAGTGCCACAACAACAGCCATCCACCTATTTACACCTGTGGGTTTCACTATAAAGAACAAGGTGGTCTAACACACAAAGACAATCGTTAACACACTCATTAACCCAGTGTTTTCAATCTTGGTGTTACCTGAAATTTCTGAAAAATGAAAATACATTTTTGCAATGTTTTAATTATTTTACTTTAAAACAACATATATATATATATATATATGAGCCGGCACAACTTGTCACAGTATACAGTATAACAATCTAATATAACAATCAAAAAGTTTATTCAAGAAAAAATGTCTTTTGGTGTTGCCATAAATTTCTGAAAATGAAAATACATTTTTGAATTTTTTAATGATTATATATATAAAACCACCACAATCCTAAATTGAATTCTATACTTTCACTTAGTCAAATATGCATTCCAGTTAAACTAAAATGCATATATATATATATAATATATATTATATATATATATATATATATATATATGACAGAAAATCATATCAAAAAGCATATAGGCATTTTTTGCTTCTGCCTGTTTCAGTCTTGTTATATATTTTTAAATTGGGATTTATGTTTTTTGTTTTTGTTAGACTGAAACAAACATACAAAAAACTTAAAGATTTTTTAAAAATCCCTTTAGTTCCAATATATAATCTCACATCTTTTTTCATACTAAAATAAGGAGCTGCACAATGAAACAATCTTGTTTGTGGAAATGATTTACACTTTGATTTGAAGAGTGTTTTAATATAATATTTATACTAATTATTATAATAATAATAACTTTAATTTGTATAGCACTTTACATTTAGTAATCTCAAAGTGCTACAGAAACAAGGGCAGAAAACAGATGAGAGCAATAACAAAACCAACAGTGAATAAAATCAATAAAAACATAACTTAGCAGAATCTCTTGTAAAAACAGGTTTATATACATGTATTTATCATGTGCTCACAACAGCCATCCATCAATTTACACATGTGGTTTACACTAAATTTACTCAATAAATGACACAGCAAATAATCAATTTTGACACTGAAAAAACAAACCGTGGTTACTTTATAATTACAGTAAAATTAACTATTTAGCTATTTAGTCTAAGATTGACAATAGAATAAAAAACTCTTATATTAAAGGTTTGAAATCAACTCACGTGGTCTGTGCACCGCCTTTAAACACAACAGCTAATATCCATTTACCAGAGGACAGTGTGGTGGTGTAAGCAATGAACGAAAGAATCAGATATTATATTATATTATATACATTATATTATATTATATTATATTACCGTCTCACTGACACGCTCAGTGTTTGACATTATGTTAAGCTTCGAGCTAACATTGGGTCCCAAATTCATCCAAGTTTTTATCCGAGATTTAACACCTAATGTGTTTCCCAGCGATGAAATTCTGATTTAAGCAACAGAACTAGTAAAAGAAAAAGACAAGTAAACAAACTGTATTCAAAAGAAACGTCAGGAATTAAGGTTTTCCTACTTGCCACTTTGGTAATAATTACCTTCTTCCCTTCAGCTGTTTTCTCGTTTATTTGTTTACCTCACCACTTCCTGCTTGTCACTTGACCAGTCTGACGTCATGACGCAACGGGTGCGTCCATCGACCTCTATAATGAATAATATACAAAATGAAAATAAACAGACACAAGGCGATCCAAAGGCGAAATAAATTCATTTTAAAGTGTTAAGAAAACAAACTTTATTATGAATAATTATTATAGATGTCTATAGGCGCTTAAAATGTTTATATTAGAGTTAGAACAATACAATACACATAATCTATTCATTAAACAACAAAGCTGTAAAACTATTGACGATTTAAATTTATTTACATGTTTCATCTGAACTATGTATTTATTGATTCCTGTATTTTGAACCCCTGACATTTTTTTCTTTTCATTATATATTTCTTCATCATTTTGTAAAATGTTTCCATTTATTGTTTGTTACTGAAATTTAAAAAATAATGACATTAAAAACAAAACAAAACTGTAGTAATATCAATAAAAATGGATGTACAGTATTAGTAGTGAAGTCACACACACACACACTCACAGCTATACCTGTCTATGTGTCAAAGTGTCCTTGAGCAAGACACTGAACCCAAAGTTGTTCCCAATGGTTGACTACTGGCAGCTCTGTCCCATTGGTGTGTGAATGAGTTGTTATTCTAAAGCATTTTCAACTAGTTCAATGGTAATGGACCATTTTGTTTTTTTGTGATAATCGTGCTTATACTCATAAATATGACTGTATGCCATTATAATCTTTGAGATTTCAGAAGGTTTGAAAAGGGCTTAGTTGTAAAACACAACTGTGTTTATAGCATTTAAAAACTGCAGCTCTTATGGTGTATGTCTATCTACAGAGCTAAGTAGGTCCCTAAAGTGAAATGGTGACATTATAATTGGTGGATCATGGGTATGGTGTTAAGCAACAACTGACACAAGTGGTTTAACCCATGAGAGAGCCTACTACTGTAAATGTTACAGAGCTAAACAAAACAATAATAATCCATGATGGTTATTTTTTAATGTGTTGTACTTAGGGGTGTGCATTGCCATACGATTCCCAATTTGCATGTCATGATATGAAATGTCTTGATATACAGTATCTTGATATTAAACAATACCATATATCGCAATATCAATAATTATAATTAGCATCTTTACAAGTACAAAATGATATGAAATACAATTTATTTCGTTTTTTTAAACTTGCAAGAAAAAGTCAATGATAACTAACTGTAGATCAAGTACCTACAATAAAAAACAAGAGGTATGTTTATCAAACTTTCAAATTACATTTTTTTAAAAAGTTTAATTTTTGCTTCTATGACGGATTCTGATTCTGTTACATTCTTTAAAAAATATCCACATATATCTATAAAAGTGCTCAGTATGTTTAATGAAAATAAAGTGCCTGACTGGCGTTTACGTGATTATGATGATCAAAAAAATCAATTTGGACATTTTTTTGGATCGATACGATCATCGCACGGTGAAATATTGCGATATATATCTCCAAATCAATTTTTTCTTACACCCTTTAGTTGTAATACATGTCCATCACAGTTTGTCTGTATAAGTTCTGAATCATCAAGGTAATTTTAGTTGAGGTAGGACTAGAAAATAGGTAGGTGTCACTAATTCTGTGGATGGTTTACTGTATATAATTGTATCTCAGGGAGAACATGCAAACTCCATTCAGAATACCTCAGCAGTTCTGTGTGATTGCATCAAAAATAAAACAATCATTGCTCGTTACGTTAAAAAACATCCTTTTAATAGGTCCGTGCCACACACTAGTGAAAAATAAAGCTCCTACAAAAGAATGATACTTTTATTCAACAATATCTTAAATAAAGTAACTTCAAGTACTTTTGACTTGGGTACAAAAAAATCTAGCTGCCTCCATCAGGCCACAACACACAGCAAGGGTTCAACACATTGGTTACGAATGGCCTTAGGTCCTCTGTATTGTGGCAGATTGTGAGGAAATGTGGTGTGGAAGCATCGCTGAATGCTCGTTGTTCCTTTTTCTGTAATGGTGAGGAATGATTTCTCTCAGTCACAGTCCAACTATTTGGAGGCCTTTGTTGGATTGAAATAAGGTTTAAAAAATCGTAAGAATGAAAACTAAAAAAACAAACAAAGGAAGAAAAAAAAACATCCCCTACATGCCCCTGTTGGAAGGGTAGGCACTACCAAGATTAAGGATACCACAGTGTTTGCAGAGGATATGTATATACTGTACAAACCATATTTATGATAATGCTTTCATCACGTTCACTAAAATAGAATGCTACAATCATTCTAAGGCATAAACAATATCTTAATATTCTTAAACAATTTGTACACATTGTTCCAAACAAGACAGAATATTGACATTAATAAACAGTATATACACATGAGTCACCATTGTCGAACTGTTCCTCTGCCGTCACTGTAAATAAATGCAGTCTTACAGTTTTGAACAAATGAATACAGTCCTTTGATGCCCCAAAGCAATGAACAGTGTAAACAGTATTTTTTTTTCTTGGCTTTGTTTGATATTTGGGAGAGAAACACACACACAAAAAAAAAAAACACATTCCTTTTTTTTTTCTTTTTCTTAAATCTTAAATTCAAAGTAGTTTCAGATGATTCCTCCTTTTCATAGAAAATGAAGTGGACCTTGATTCATAAATAATTATTACAAAATTAAATACATTCAATATAATACGATTAAATAACAAAAGACTATGTACAGGTAGTGGAAAGTATTGTAGCGCAGACATATCAGTGACATTTGAGGATTCATTCAGTGCAGTGTTCTGAGACAGGGAATGGTATTGCACTAGGACACCCCGCATCTGTGGGACTCTTTGGGGCTTTTATCCCTGTTATAATAAATCCAGCGCAGCTTCTGTAACATCTTTATTTTCTTTTATTTCTCAAGGTGACATCTCAACAAAGCACACCACGGGTTTCCTTATCGACAAGTTGACTTGCTTTTTTTTTCCTGACCACAAAGCCGTGTTTTCCTTCGGAGGAAAACAAGTAAAAGTAAAAGCCTGGCGCTTCCGTATGAAAAGTCAAATGAGTTCACGGGCGGAGACTGAACAAACTTTATCAGTTTGTTTGTTTCAGAAGCTCAGTCCAGCGCTTCTCGAAGAACTTCCTCATGTTATGGCCCGCTCGGCCAATGTCCGAATTGTCTTCATTGAATTTTTCACAGTTATCAAACACCAAGTTGACGTCGATGATGAAAGTCTCCAGGTTTTGATACCTGCGAGAAAAAACAAAGTCCAGAGTCCATGAGTCACAAACTGCATTCGGTTCTGTGCAGAAACAACTCAAACGCATTTCAACTTGATACTCTGTGAAACAAACAGGAAACTTACTGGCTGCTCACAAGCTTCTCACGTATTGTGGAGAAGTCCATGGGTTTCTTTATGACCTTCTTGTATCCTGGGACTGATTTCATGTTGACAGGTGTAAGAAAAGGCCATGCATCCTGATGCCTCTCCAACTCTGCAAGAAGCACCCTAAAGGACAACAAGTGCAACCAGACAGGACAGAGAGGTTAAAACGTCCTTCTCAGAATTGACACTGATCGTCTTTGCTTCATTTCTCGTAAAAAAAAATTCAAGTAAATACGTTGCAAATTCACCTGTCAAATAATAGGATTCTACTCTGATGTTTCTTGGCCTGAAAAGTGGTCAAAGTAATCCCTCTGTGTGCACGGATGCGGCCAGTCGATGCATGTGTATATATTGACTGAGCTACAGCTGCTGTTTGCTGTGGGGACTGACATATGCATGTGATGCTGTGTATGCAGCTTTATCTTATTGTTTTTATTGTATTGTATTAGACCTCTGTACTGTCCATATGTTTGTTTTATCTTTTATGTTTGTACTCCATGGAGACTAGGGATGGAAACTATCCTAAGTACAAAATATGGTGTATTTATGTACTAGTACAATCATTAAGCTTTGAACAATCGATTACGAGCAAGCAGTGTACATGCGGAAAAATCTGCAAGAATATCCACGGCCTAAAGATCCACCGAGCGAGGATGAAGTGCTCATTGGGAGCAAAAGCAACACAACGCACAGGTTCTCAACCTGGTGAGACGCAGGAGGGGCCAGGCCCGGAGTCACCCCATAGTGCCCGGAACCTCAAAGTGTTAGAAGCTATTCCCTTGAGCATCAAGTCTGACAGGAGGTGGATCAAATGGCCGGCAGCTAGCATGACTTCAGAATGGAAGAAGTTTGATGATGACGTAGACCAAATTCTGGAGGCAACAGTTAAGAGGGAGGCTGACAGGAAACTACAAGGCTTGACAACAATCATTGTCAGTATTGCAGCTGAGCGGTTCGGGGAGCAGGAGAAGAAAAGATCCGGAACAACTTACTCTAAAAATCAAAGAGCTGTGAGGATTCACAACATCAGGAAGGAGATGAAGGTACTGAAGTCCCAATACAAGGAGGCCGTAGACGAGGATTGCGATGGCCTGGCTCAGCTAATGTGCATCCTACGGGAAAAGATCAGGGTGCTCCGCCGGGCTGAGTGGCATCGGAGGCGGCGCTGCGAGAGAGCCCGCAAGCGCGCAGCCTTTATCTCCAACCCCTTTAAGTTCACCAAGGATCTGTTGGGGCAGAAGCGCAGTGGTAAACTTGCATCCTCGCAGGAAGAAAGAGACCAACACCTGAAGCAGATGTACAGCGACCCTGCAAGGGAACAGGAGCTTGGAGAATGTAACATCCTAATAGACCCCCCTGAACCTGAGGTGCAGTATGACACATCTGAGCTGCAGCTAAAGGAAGTCAGGGATGTTGTTCGCAATGCAAGGGCACGCTCGGCTCCAGGACCAAGTGGCACTTCATACAAAGTGTATAAGAACTGTCCCAAACTCCTGCTGCGTCTGAGGAAAGTCCTCTGAATTTTCTGGAGAAGAGGGAGGATCCCAGATCAATGGAGAGTAGCTGAAGGAGTGTGGATCCCAAAGGAGGAAAACTCCACCCAACTTGACCAGTTCCACATCATCTCCCTGCTGAGTGTTGAGGCTAAAATCTTCTTCAGCACTGTTTCCAGACGGCTGAGTACCTACCTGGAACAGAACACCTACATCGATACATCTGTCCAGAAGGGCGGTCTCTCAGGAATGCCAGGCTGTCTGGAACACACTGGTGTGGTGACACAGCTGATCAGGGAGGCAAGAGAGAACAAAGGCAACCTGTCAGTGCTGTGGCTGGACCTAGCTAATGCATTTGGCTCCATTCCACACAAGCTGGTTCAGCTCACTTTGACAAAAAATCATGTCCCGAGCAAGTGCAGAGACCTCATTGCTGATTATTACACCAATTTCAGGATGAGGGTCTCGTCGGGAGCAATAACATCACATTGGCACAAGGTAGAGATTGGTATTATCACAGGGTGCACTATCTCTGTGACACTATTTTCCCTAGCCATGAACATGCTCATCAAGTCTGTTGAGCCAGAGTGCAGAGGACCCCTATCGAAATCCAGACAGCGGGAACCCCCCATCAGGGCATTCATGGATGACCTCACAGTCATGACGGAATCAGTCTCAGGCTGTCGGTGGATTCTGAAGGGACTCAAAAAGGTAATGGACTGGGCCCGGATGCGATTCAAACCAGCCAAGTCAAGGTCCATGGTGCTGAGAAAAGGAAAGTTAGAGGACAAGTTTCGTTTTAACATCACTGGCACAGCCATCCCAACCATCACAGAGAAGCCAGTCAAGAGTTTGGGCAAGGTTTTTGACAGCTCCTTGAGAGACAACTTCTATCCAGTTGACCTGCACTGCATTGGATGGCTGGCTGAAATCCATGGGCAAGTCAGGACTCCCGGGAAAGTTCAAAGCCTGGATATACCAACACGGCATTCTACCCAGGATCCTGTGGCCCCTCCTTGTCTATGCAGTCCCCATCTCAACAGTGGAGAGCTTAGAGAGAAGGGTAAGCAGCCACCTCAGGAGATGGCTTGGATTACTGAAGTGCCTGAGCAGCCTTGCTCTTTATGGGAACACTAATAAACTGCAGCTGCCCTTCAAAACCTTGGAGGAGGAGTTTAAGGTCACAAGAGCAGAGAAGTGGTTCAGTACAGGGACTCACGTGATCCAAAGGTGGCTAAAGCAGGGATCAAAGTGAGAACTGGAAGGAAATGGAGGGCAGAGAACGCAGTTCAAGAGACAGAGGCAAGGCTGCGCCAGAGGAGCCTGGTGGGAGTGGTCACACGAGGCAGAGCTGGGCTAGGCTCCTTTCCAACTCCCCGAACAAACACCAGTGGGAAGGAAGGGCGCCGCCTTGTCCAGGAGGAGATGAGAGCTGCTGTGGAAGAATCAAGAACCATCAAGGCAGTGGGAATGAAGCAACAGGGAGCTTGGACAAGATGGGAGAACGCGGTCGAGAGGAAAGTGACTTGGGCTGAGCTGTGGAAAGCCGAGCCCCACCGCATTAAATTCCTCATCCAGGCAGTGTATGACGTACTCCCAAGTCCATCAAACCTGCACACATGGGGCATAGCAGAGACATCAGCATGCCCACTGTGTTCCAAGTGAGGAACTCTGGAACACATTCTCAGCTGCTGCACCAGGGCACTTGGAGATGGGCGGTATCGCTGGAGGCATGACCAGGTTCTTAAGACCATCGCTGAAGTTATCAGTGAAGGACTTGTGTACGCGAAGGAAACCATCGCCTTTGTCAGAGCTGGGGAGCAGCCAACCCCGGCCAGAAGTACCTCTGCAGGAATCCTAACCTCTGTAAAAGACTGGCAGCTGTTGGTGGATCTTGAGCATCAGCTGAAGTTTCCCGGCCACATCGCAGTCATCACCCTCCGACCAGACATTGTCCTTGTGTCTGAGGCCAGTAAGCAAATAGTGCTGCTGGAGCTGACCATCCTGTGGGAAGATCGCCTGGAAGAAGCCTTTGAGAGGAAGCTCTCCAAATATGCGGGACTGGTCAGTGACTGCCAGCGGGCTGGTTGGAGAGCAAGGTGTTTCCCAGTGGAGGTTGGATGTAGGGGTTTTGCAGCCCGTTCCCTAACCAGAGCACTCAGCTGTTTGGGCATCGAGAGAGAGGGAAGGAGGAGAGCCATTCGCAGTACCACCGACGTGGCAGAGAGGGCCTCAAGATGGCTGTGGCTCAAGAGAGGAGAGCCATGGAGTCATATTAGCTAGTTAGCCATCTGGACACGAGCCGGTGCCTAATCAGCCACGGCTGGGTCACCTGGAGGAGGGCGTATTATGTTGAAAGACCCGAAACGCCCAATGAGACCAGGCACATAACTGATGATGTGTCCAGAGGCATCAGTAGATGTATGTACACAGTTAACATGGATCTAATAAATAAACAAGTGCATTCAATATTTATGTTAAACAACAAGACAATAAAATGCTCCACAAAACCAAAAATAATCTGAATCAGTTTTAATCCAATCATTGGCTATAACTGAGTGAGATTATTGTTAGATTAATTAAATTACAAGTTCAAAAGTAATTTCTGTGAGGGAAACTGAAAAAATACAACACTTGCTTGATATAAATAAACAAAAATATTTGATTAAATATAAATGTGTTCAAATGAAAGACTATGACTAAAAATAATTTAGAATTTTCAAAATAAGACAAACTAAATAAAAAAGGTTGTCAAAACAGAGTAAATACTACATTGAAAAATCCTGTTTATATTAACCATGTTCCCTGCACTCCTTTGATAATGTACATAATGTGCACTATATACTTATACTGGTATTATGGATTATTTTCTACAGCAGTAAAAAAAATTATAAACCAAACATTTACTGTGGTTTCCTAGAAAATTAAATCCAAATCGACCTGTCCTTGACACGTCACCTTTACTTACTAATGACAAGGCATGATGTTGTGCTGTGTCAGCTGAATGTAGGCAAACGACAATGTTTTTTTTTTTTTTTTCATACTTGCTCCTTCTGCCTCAGCTGCAGCTTCCAGCTATCTAAGTACGCAGTAAGAAATATAACCTACAGAGGGCGCCAGTTATGGAAAGATCCAATACATAGATGACAAAAATGAAATAATTGTATAACTATCAATTAAGATTGATAATGTGCAATAAATATTAATTTCATTACATTAAGGTGACTAGAGATGTAAACATTTAGTGAATCAGTGTTTGACTTTGGTAAAAGGATATAGGAATAAAAGTAACTTCTTTTTAATCCCTAATAAGCACATTTACATGAACCATTTTGGGTCTGATATGATTTAAAGCTGTAAAAATGATGGAAGCTAAAAATTTGTGGTCACACTGCAGTTAGTGGACACAGGTTTTTATTATTGAGAATGCATTCCTCCAAAGAAAGACAAGTTTCAGCAAGGTTAATACCTGCACAATCCCAAATCCCTGTTGTTATCTCGAGCCGTCTTGGCTCTCTTCACACTCGTGGGGCCCTCCTGATTGGCTCCAGGTGAGCTCTCTTCGGCTTTCCTCTTCTTGCTGGTGTCTTTTGCTACTTTTTTCGGGGGGGCTGCTGGCACTGGCTGGGGTTGAGCCGCTTGCCTGAGGAAATAAACCATGCAAACTTAAGTGTGAGTCAGGAAAATTTTAAAAGTAACTATGGTACACACATTGATCAATGATCCGTTTTACACATTAATATATTTTTAGTTTTTTTGCTGAGCCCACCAACCAATCCGTTATTCTGTAACTAGATGTGACTAGGTTTAAGTATTGAATTTAAAAAAACAAATCTTGTTGATATATATATATATATATATATATTTGTAAAAAAAAACAAAACAAAAAACTAATAAAAAATCCAAGTTAAACAAATTATTATTCCCGATTACACCAAGAATACTATTGAAGTTAGGAATATTTGGAAGCCAGTTTTGAAAAAACTGAATGGGCCCTAGACTCCTCATCAATTTAGATATATGATTTTATTACTTCATTAGATACATTGTTTTATTTCATTTTTTATTTAATTTAAATATTTTTTTTAGCTTGATGCATGGATAATTCCATTTTTATATGTCCTTGTCTTTATGTGCAGTACATCTCACTGTTCTGAAGAAAACATATTCTGAATAAATAAAAAGTAAAAAAAAAAACATCTGTAAACATCGGTTGAAACTAGAACAGTCATCCAAAAGAAATAACATTTTGCTTAAAATGTATATAAGTGGTGTAAATCTAATGTTGTGAGCCAGTATTTATTGACTTCTGGAGGCAGATGCTGGTGCAGAATGAAATGCTCAGATACCTTAGAGATGCAGGCTGGGCAGTACCAGTCACCTTCCGGGATGCTGGTGATCTTGGGTTTGTGACAGTAAGTGTGACAGCCTTTGTCACAGCCGTCACACAGCAGGAGGAGATCATCGTTGCCCCCTTTCTTGCAAATCTGACAGTACTACAAAATAAGAGCACACATTTAATACAGGAAAAGCCTCTATCTAATGACAGTTAGCTGAGAAGAAAGTGTGTGGGTTTCTCACCACTTTCATGATGGACCTCTCCCAGGCGATGGACTTCTGAAGCTGCTGGATGCACATGGCCAACTGAGCCGCACTGCGTACCTCACCGAGAGCCTTTCTCCAAACCTTCATTCCGCGTGTGACCTCTTCTTCACCCCTGAGAGGAAGACCAAAGCAGATCATGAGAGCCTGGTATTGCTGATAAGTGTGTAATTATGTGGATTAATCTTTTCCTAAACACACAAACAGTGGAGCCAGGTGCCATCAGCAGACCATAAAGAGCACCAGATGTGCAGGCAGAACGACTTGGGTCAGGGTGTGCGGGGGGTGGCAGACAGAAAAACACACCAATCTTTGCCACATTAAAAGGCAAACGCCCATGCAGAAAGAGTGAGTGTATGTTGATCAGTGGTGGCCAAAAGGTTTGCCCACAATCAAAGTTACGTTGCACAACATCATGCAGATGTAAAAAACAACAACTGTAAACAAGGTGACAATACAGAGAAGATCTCCTTCCTTTCCTCCTTAAGAGATAAACTGCACAAGAGCCCAAAACAAACACAAATGCAAAACAAGCCAGCATGTTGTGAACAAAGACCCCCACCGGTGGACTGGTGTGGGAAACAGAAACAAACACAGAAAGAGGAAAAGGACTTAGTGGAAGAGTTGGGAGCTTTGGTTGGAGAAATGACCTACCCTTCCCTGTCAGCACCACTGGATGGGGCGGGTGCAGGGACAGTGACCGTACCCACATTATCCAGCCTGATCTGAATGGTGGTACCTAAGGGGCTCCTCAGGTACCTTCTCTCGATGTTGCGCTCCAGATCGGCCAGACGGGTCACTGCTATGTCCAGCGGGTTGTCCAGGTGACGTATCACCCCGCCCTTCTCCCCCCGCTCCTCGGGATGTTCTCTGGAGTCTTTAGAGTCCTTGTCTGAAGCTGGAGTCGTTTTGGTGAGAGGCTTGTGCTCGTAATACACCAGGTCCTTCCGCTCCGACTGGGGGTCGGGATACGTCCATCCCTGCTGAATAAAATGAACTCCTTATTGTTGTAACCTCTGAGCATGTCACACCACAAGTTTTTTTTCAAAGCAATTTCACAATCCAATGTCTCACCTTGACTTGCAAGCTGGCGGCTGTAACCTTCCTCTCCAGCTCCTCAACCTGTTGCAGCACGGCTATGTCCATTTCCATCGCCTGCTCCTCCACACACCAGCCTCCCACTGACTCCACGCTCACCTGGCTCTCCTCGAGCTCACGCCGCTCAATCATAGCCACTTCATAAGAGACACATCAGAGACTCATCAACCACAAACCCAAAGGCTTCATACAAGCAGTCAGAACATTTACATCCTGTAAAGCAGTGGTTCTCAACCTTTTCAGACCACGACCCCCAAAATAAAGGTGCCAGTGACTGATGACCCCCACCGTACCTAAAGGTGGTTGAACACAGACATGAGACAGGACCATCGATAAGGGGAAATAAAGGGGAGAGCTTTTGGAGGGTAATGTAATTTTAACAGGAACAATTAGTTTACACTGGCAAATAATGGGAATAACAAATCGTGAATGTGGCTAAATTGGCAAAAAATAAGCATGAATTATGGTTAAAAGAGATTAAAAGTGACAATAATGAGTCTACAGATGTGACATTGGGAGGGAAAAGTGCTGGAAAGGGCTTATAATTGCAGAAAAGCCATTGAAATTTGATGCAGAAGTGGCAGAAATGGGAGTAATGTAGCAAAAATGCATTAAAAGGAGCAAAAATATGGCAAGACAAACTGACAAAAATACGTTACAATATGGCAAGTTTTGCATAGTTGCAAAAACTGACTCAAATTCTTCAAAAAATATTCTTAATTTCTCGAAGGCATTTGGTGAACCCAAATGGGGTCCTGAACCCGAGGTTGGGAACTCCTGCTTTCAAGGAAAGTGTAAATAATGACCACTTCTGTGGGCTGTTCCAACCTCGAATGCATCACTTACCGTCCCTGTGTTCGGTGCACGCTTGGTGGATGATTTCTATATCTTCCTGCATCTGCTTGTGCAGGACCTTCTCTCTGATTCCCCGACTGTGGAGGGTGTTGACAAGGGCCCTTAACTGTTCAATGTCAGACACTCGCCACCAGCCTGTCAGCATCTCTGAGACATTTAGGACAAAAGCTCATTAAAGACCAAAGACGCTGAATAAACGATACATGAACAGATAAACAGTGACAAAACTTAGGTTTCATTTTGTAGTTTTGTGCCTCACCTTCAGGAATTGGCTGAGGGCTGAGGTGGTCGAGGCATTTGGGCATCTCGAACGCAGGTGAGGGCATGGCGGAGCTTTTCTCAATGCGAGGTAAAGGTGATTCACTCTTACTGGAAACGCTCGCTGCCGTGTTGGCCTCTAGAGAGTGACCCTGGATTGGGCTGGGACTGCTGCACAGCGGCAGGTTGGGACTGATTACACCACTGTGCCAGCTTCCTAAAGGAACCCCGAGCAATGATCCGCCCGACTTCTCCTGGGGGATGAAAGGAAAAGCCACAGGGTCAGGAAGGTGGAAAATAGCAAAAAAAAGGAGCATTTTATGTAAGCTTGTAGAAAGCAAAGTAACAGCTGTGACCTTGTACGGTTAGACATGTTTGTCTATTCACAAAGATCTTCCTCTACTGTCAAGATAGATTTTTTAAATAACTGTCCCAAAATGCGCACACAACCTGTCGTTAGCATAACAACCAGTGGGTGGCAACATCACTTAATACATATATCGAGCTGCGTCTAAAATCTTTGATAGAAGATGAATTGTTTTATTGAATTAATCGAGGCTTTTTCTAGTTAATATTTAAAATGTATTTGTTAACACTTTACTTTACGTTTTATACATAAGGCTGACATTACGCTGTCATTATCTGTCATTAGCATGAATAAGGTGTCATGAAGGCTGTCATTAAGTGTCGCTCGCTAAATTATGACACCTTTCACTAAATTATGACACTTTGGAGCTATGTTGGCATTTTTTGGGTTAGGTAGAGGGATCTAGTGGCGTTAAAGTAAATAACAACACTTATGTCAGCCTTTATGACACCTTATTCATGCTAATGACAGGTGTCATGTCATAATGATGACAGCGTAATGTCAGTCTTATGTATAAAATTTCAAGTAAAGTGTTAATATTTATTTTATTCAATTGTAAAATAATCTTATATTTAAAATTCAAATGTATGTAACCCATTGAATAATAAAAAATGGGTCAGTTTTTCTCATACCTAAGGTTGATGACTATTGTTTTCTGTTCGAGTAATATCACTTGATCAAGCATTTTTTAAGATTACACATTACAAAGAAAGTAATAAAAGTATTTAATGATTTGTGCTGATATCGGATCGGATTAATGTCGGTATTGGCTAACACACAAGGTGTTGTATCGGAAGTGAGAAAGTTGTATCGGGACACACTAAGAAATAAAAGTATAATCTAAAAAACAGGCAAGTATGTGAGAGTATGCCCATAATTATCCAGAGCAGCCTTACCTGTAGAGCAGACAGTGGGTAGTTGAGAAGACCAGCTGGGTGGAGTGGACTCGCTGAGGCTGAGGCAGCAGAAGGCGTTAGAGGAAGTGCAGGGGACGGAGGAGGGGATCTGGGTCTGCCAGGGGTGGAGGAGGCCTGAGGAGACACACGTGAAGCTCCTGGAGGTGTTGTGGTGAGGGAGGAGATGTCGCAGGGGCTCCGAGGGAGTAAACTAAACCAGTGTCCACTTCTCTCCGTCAGGTCTCGGAGCAGCTGGTCGTTGGTAATACGAGTGGGGGAGGAAAATGCTACAGTGGTTGGAGCGATAGGAGTTCCTCCAGGACTCCCGTTTTGTCTCACGTGGGGACTTCCCATTCCCCCGGACTTTTCTTTGCCATTGTCCGTGTTGTCATTGTCCATGCTAGTGGGTTTCTCCTTCTGCAGGTCCATTTCCTGAGGTTCTTCTTTGACTATCACCTCCTCCATTTTTCTCCTCTTTCTCTGTCGCTCCTCCTCCAGCTCCTCTGGGGCTGCACAAAACAATGTATGGATTTAGAAACGAAATATTCTGATACAAAAGCCAAGCACTTAACATTCAGCCTTCTTTAGTCATCTATACCTATTTATCATGGGACAGGATAAATTAAATCTCAGCTCCATTAGCCACAAGGATAAATCACAGGGCTGACAGACAGTGTGTTGATTACGGTCCTCTGCATAATCAAACTTCACAACCTGATTTTTAAATATTTTTTAGAGTTTGAGGACCATTTCTAACTATTACCCAAGCTTTCCCTAAAGTGTCCTCACGCTTCACAGGCTTTTGGTAAAGAGTCATTCTCACTAATGAGAATTTTCAGGATAATTTATAGCTCCTTTGTGACGTAGTAAGGTATTAAACATGAAAATCCAACGACCCAACACATGCCCTGTTGTAAAAGTTATTTAGTGTAACTTATCACAAGAAACAATGTAAATCAAGTGACATGAACCGAAATGATGCAGGATTGGGATGATATAAAGTTCACGATACAATAGATGATACTGGGCTCACAATAACGATACAGGATTATATTTTTAAAGGGCAAAAAATACCCTCCCCAAAAAAACAGCTTAAAAATGCTTTTATTTGACTAACACTGCATATTTACATATACGCTGGTTTTGACCTTTTCAACTCAAATGAATATAAAATATGCAATAAAAAATATCACAAAGAAGACCAATATTTCCTAATTAAAAAGCTACAAGTGCCAAAGAGACTGACAATACATGCCGGCCTAAAATTAAAACCAAATCATGTCATCATCATGACATTCTTCAAAAAATATTTCCTATCTGTTCATGAACTTTGCAACAAGTTTTATTTGACTGTGACTGGTGTGAATAAATAATGGTTTCTGTAACGCTTTTTGAGTCTCCACAAAAAAAAAGCGCTGTATAAGTGTGTGTGTGTGTGTGTGTGCCCACCTTCTCCACTTTCCATGGCCTCAATGAAAACCCCGCCACAGTGTGGAAGCACCCAGTACCGGCGGCGGTATCGGTCCTTGCCATACATCATGGAGTGCAGGGAGTGAGATATTTCAAACAGCTTCCGTCTGGTCTGATGATGTTGCTGCAAAACAAATGAACTCAAATGATATAAACAGTCCAGCTGTAAATAGAAGACATTCATGTAACTTTAATGTCCTTTTTGTGATCGCTGTGATATATCAGCTAATGCATGCTACAGTAATGAGGTCATTTATTTGGTTAATTAATGCCCTCATTACCAAATAGCCCTGTGTCAGCATGCATGTTTGGGCAATGTACAAAACACATGTTTGTGTTATATGCAAAACAAAACGTATATTAAAACAGACTGCACAAAAATTGTGTGTGTGTAGAATTTTAAAAAAGCACATAGTAATATAACAGTACAGCCAACGCACTGATAGTACAGCATGTTTTTGTGCTTTATCTTTTCATTGCCATCTTCCCAAGAGACTGTTTTAATCTTTTTTGTGTTTAGCACATTCAATCACACGTTATCAGCATCAACCCAGCATGCGTCGAGTTTTTAGACATTTATATTAATGAGTACTGCCTTTGTCACAGTCTTTGTTCGTATTCAGGAGGAGCTCACCTTGGATAAATTCTCAATTTGCTTCTCCAGCTCTTCCAGACTGGTGGCTTGTTCGACTTCGTCCTGATTAAACACAATAAATGCAACGGTTAGGAGATGCTTTCTAAAATGTGGCTTCTTTTTTTTTTTTTTGAGCTGTTGCATCAAATTACCTCGTCACAAGTCTCTATTTTCTTAACCTTTTTAATTTCTTCCTCTTCCTCATCCTCCTCTTCCTCTACCTGGTCATCGGTTTTGTCTTCATTGTCGTCGTCTTCTTCGCTGTCGTTCATCTTTCTCTTGCGTTTGGCTGAGGAGGAAGGAGTGCCGACAGACTGGTTCTCCTCCACACACACGTTGGCCTCCCTCTTGCCAGTGCGTTTGGCGTGGATGGCCCTCAATCTTTCATAAAACACACACACAAACAGTGATGACGCATGAAGGAGTTTAGACACTGAAATGCGAGAAATGACGACTTACTTTTTTAGTTTCCCCTCCATGATGATCTCGTCCTTCCTCATGTTTGCCATCTGATCCAGGCTCTTGTCAATCTCACTAAGGGAGGATAAAAATATGGCGATCATTACAAGGAATAACTCCATTAAGGTCAGTCAATGAAATTTTGGCTATGCAAAGTCACACATTTTTAATATGTTTTTTGTAAATTACTCATCACCAGACAGCGACTTGTGAAACAAAAATTAATTTGCTATTAGATATTTCAAATGTTTAGTAATACAAACGGACCTACAGTAGATGACAATATGCCTTAAATCAGTATTTCTCAACCTCGGGGTCTGATTAAAAAAACATTTTTGAAATTTTTACTTTTAACTTTTTAAAATTAAAACAACACACAATCTGAGAAACTGTATTCTCAAATATCATTCAAATAAAATGCAGTAAAAAAAAAATATTTGAGCTGGCACTCAGATATTTGTCACTCATCCTGTCTGCTCTGTATTTGTAGAGCGTAATAACAAACATGATCAAAAACTAATTCTTGAAAAAGAAATGTCGAGGGTCGCCAGAAATTCTTGATATCAAAATTGGGTTACGATCCAAAAAAGGTTGGGAACCACTGCCTTAAATTGTTGATAAAAGTTAGAATTTCCCCTTAAGACGGAAAGAAAACATCGCAAACACCTGAAAGTTGTTTGCAAGTATGTAAATAAGCAGCTTCCAGCCAACATGTACTGATCAGTGTTCAGACCCTTCAGTTTCTGCTGCTTCTCTCACCTGATAACAGCTCTGCTGCAGGCCAGCTCGTTGGCCAGGAAGCCAAGAATCGAGGTTTTTTGGGTTGGTGTGTGAGCCTGGAAGGCCTTGGTCTTCAAGCTAAGAGCCAGAGGAGCCAGTTCTGTGTTGGCACAGTGCACGCCCATGTACATCTGTAACACCTCAGAGACATTATCCCTGTTGATGCCAACATTAGTCAGATGGTCACCCAGCATGGTTTTTGTCTGAGAAAAGATGAAACAAAGAAAGAAAGAAAATCCTTAAAAACATGCTGAAATGAAAGTAGTTGCACATCTGTGCATGCTGTGCTCGTGTTCATTGTTCTTGGTATAAAAATACAAATAAGATTAGTATCCATATGCCAGAACAAAGCAGGACTCACCTTTTGTCCAGGGGGCAAACCAGGATCACAGACTGCCAGGGAGAGCATTTTGACCAGAAGGTCCTGGACCTGACCCATGCTGTCCCCTACATTGAGCAGACCTTCCTGCAGCATCCCTAACGTGAGCACATCTGCGTTCAGGTCTAGACCCAACACCTTTCCAAAGCCTCGCAAGAATTTCATCAGCATGAGGCAGTTGGACACGGCTTGTCCTGGGAGGATGAGTCCAGACATGCGGGAAAACTCTGGGAGAGCCTGCACACAAGACCATGATCCAAAGTTAGCACTGATAGAATTTTGCTTAATTTTTTATTTTATTTCATGCATTCATAGTATGACACCATCATCAGGCTAAATACTATTACTTGATCATTTTGTGTGCTTGTAATTTTTGTATCTTTGTCAAATATCTTCTGACACAAGTCGTCATTGCAAAAAATAATTGGTTCTCAATGGTTCTTTAGGTAATCAGAAGGACAATAGTTCCTATTTGTTTATAGAGGAGAAATGAGGTGAGTTAGCTTTCTTGGCATTATCTACAGTTCTATAAATTAGAAAGCAGCAATGATTTGGTTTAATTTCTTAAACAGCAGCCTGTGCCAAGCTAGAAAAAAATAATCATTGTTTGTATGGAGATTAATACCACAATGGTGATTTCATAAAGCTACCAGGGGTTTACTAATTTTAATAGAAATTTCCCAGTTTGGATGTTTTTTGTTGTTGTTGTTGTTTTGTTTTTTTTTGGTGCTAATTTTGTTCTCTGTCAAGTTGATTCACAAGAAGGGATCTTTTAATTTTTGAATGATGGGTAATCGTCAGCTTATCGACATAGCCTGGTTAAATGTAAAATAAAATTGTATATTTATAATAATAATAACAATAAATGGGGAATGACGGAGGATTGTGACTGTGTATAATCTGCTTTTGCATATTCAATTGTAAGCAAAAGATTGAATTTCAAAGTCAATATTTGGTTAGTTTCCAAATTGCAGTATTTGGTTATTACCACTTGGAGGTGCACCATATCCCATTTAAACTAGTAATGGTATAGTTAATGTGTGGTCTAACACCTGACTATCTATTAATAACATAATATTAATGAAAAAAATAAAATAAAAAATAATAACCTTGTGGTCAGAGAGACACATATCTTCGATTGGTTTCTTCAGTTCTCTCGCTATCTCCAGCTCCAGCCTCCGCTGCTCCAGTTTGCGCTTTTTGTTCAGACGCTTCTCATCCCTTTTCTCCTGCCGCAAGCGGTCGCGCTCCTAGACAGTTCAAAATTCAATGAGGCATTAGATCGTGTATGTGTGTGTGTTTGTGTGTTTGTGTGGTGCATTTGCCTGAGTGTGCATGTGCAAACAGACAAGAGGGTTTACTTCACTTTGCTGAGCAGTGTTAGAATTCAGCATAATGCTGCTGCGCATTCAAAGAAAAAGTGCTTAAGGGCCAAAATCTTTTGACTTGGTAAGTGTGTGGGGGGAAATGAATGAAGGAGGGGGAAGAAAAAGAAAACCATGGAATAATGACTTATGCTGTTTTTTTTTTTTAACTTCTTCTATGGAGTGGACTGTGTGCACTGGTACAGTTCTGCATTTAAATATGTGCATAGAAAGTACCTCGGCCTTCTTGCGGGCCTCGACGGCCTTCATCAGCATTACGAGTTCCCGCCTCCTCTCCCTCTCCTAGAGACACAAAACAACAAGCACATTAAACAGCACACACGGCCCAATCCAGTCCTCAAGGTTGGCTTTGCTTTACACACAACGATGTAACACTTTGATGCACTAAAATTCAATAGAGGAACCAAACTTCAAACAAACACACAATGATACTTCACAAATATACACTTTCACATGTATGGTGGAAGCATAAGTGAAGAGTACAGTCGTACAATGACAACCAAAAAAGCAACACATAGATGCGATACAAAGTAGATGTGATGGCAGGCTGAAAAAAAAAAAAAAAAAAAGAGAAGCAGCTGAAATCAGTGACGGCGCCTCTAAAAACTACAGCTGACAAAACAAAAGCAACATAAACGCAAACTGCTAGAAGTCGTCTGAAGGCCGCGCTGGCAATAAGATCAGAAAATGAAACATGGAGTCAGAGCAAGTATCTATTCCTCTGATGTGTTATTCCAGTGTTGGCTGGTGGACGACAATGAGAAATGGACGGTAAAGAGCAGCTAAAAATGAAGCAGTTCCACCTCAGCGCTTTTGGCAGCTTAAGCATTCGCACAGTGTGTGACTGCTGATGATGAGACATCTATGTTCTTTGGTGAATCATACACAGCCTACTGGAAAAGGGCACTGAAATCACTGGTGACTGACTATCATATCATTTGATCTCTTTAGGTTTCCTGCTCTGGTGTATCAGCCTGTCATTCCCTCTGTGATCCACCAGAAAGACACAATTACCACTATTAGGGCTTTGCCAAGGACATTTCCTGCACATAGGGACTAAAATGGCCCATTTCTCTGGATTGTTTTGTCACTGTAATAAACAAAACAAGCTGCACTTTAAGCACCAGGCAATTATATTTTAGCATTACGGTTTGATTCGCAAACAAACACAAAAATCCTGGGAATGACCATTACAAAATATACAAGCAGATTTTGGCATTATAAATGACTTGTTCTGATGGGTTTATCTATATAATGTAAACTACAATGAATAAAAGTGCTAAGAAATATCCGGCTCAATTACAGCATCTGCTAAGGAAGTCATTTATTTACTTTAGCCTTTATTTATTTATGTTTGTTTGTTTGTTTGTCCTTCTTTGGCTAAAAAGATCTGGGGACATGTTTTTAATCAGACCTCTCCTTGTAGGAGAATTCCTGGTCTAGTTGAAGACTGGGATGTGGTCCAAAGATAAGATGCTATTTTTAGAGGACACAAAACCATGCACATCATGTCTCCCTGTGAGACATGGTGGTGGAATCATCATGTTGTGAGTGTAACTTTCACCCTGCTAACATGGTAGAACCTACATTGAAGTGTCATATTGTGTATTTATATAGAAACTGATAGTCGAAACAAAAAAAATGAATACATCTTTAAAATTAATACATTTCTTTGGAGTGTATTAGTTAGATTTCATCATGAAAAACTAAGTGAAGAAAAAAATTGAAATATTTACCAGACAAGGCAATAGGCCAACATGTTTAATATTCCTAAAAGCTGTGACTGCAGGGAGCTAGACATATGTTACATTAAATGTGTTTTTTTATTAAACCTAATAGGTTCCTTTTGGGAAAAATTAAATAAGAAATGTTTTGTGCTTCTACTTGAGTCCTCCTTTTTTCCTATTTATGAATTCTGTTCCTTTATGTTTGATAAAAGCCATACAAGCAACCAAAGGGTAAAACATTCAAAGGGGTGTCTACTTTTCTTCGGTATTCACACACACACACATATATATATATATATACTGTCCTTAGCTTTACATTTTCTTTCACTTACACTCGGACAGCTTCTCATTATTAGATTTAATTATTTAATCTACGTTTAGGAGAGCAAGCAAGTTGCCCCAAGTGCCTACCTGGTGTTTGAGAATCTCCGCCTGCTGCCTTCTTAACTTTTTTTCCTAGAGGACGAGAATGAGAAGATGAGAGTAAAATCAATATTCCTCAACGCACCGATATCATGAAAATGGTAGGAGACTGATGTGATTTCAGCACTTTTCAAAGAGCTATCCTAAATTCATTGCCAAGTAGCGCTTAAGCATAAAAGGCTTCACATTAGGGCACATGTAGGTATTTAACAAGATGTGTTTAATACAATATAATTAGAGGTTTCTTTAATCAAAGCCTCATCTCACATGCTAATGAAGATTGCAATGCATTTACACATTTCTAGTGTTTTCATTGAGATAACAAACGTACCTTTATCCGTTTTTCAGCCTCCAATATTTTGGCATTGACAGCTTCTTCCTTTTTTCTCCGTTTGGCCTTTGAATAAAGATTCAGAAGGTCAACAAAGACAGACACACATCAATCAGTCCAGGCTGACGGCTTTTGCAGCACGTTGACTGATTGTTTTGCGGGTTTTCCGCTTGTTGCAAAGATTTCATGCTTCTGAATGCCAGTCAAATTTGTAAAACACAGTGAATGAATAATGTATCTCTTTAACACCTAATTGTGAAAATGTTGAAACCTCCTGTTAAGAATGGCTTGCCAACCGTGTCAACTCAGAATTGATTTAGTCCTGCTAAAACACTTTGAAGCTCTGGCAGAGGAAATGTGCGTGCGTGCATGTGTGTGTGTTGTGTTTCACATGGGTGAGATGTGCATGCATTTAGAATGTGTTTGTGTGTAGAAAACGCCACCTTTTTTTCTCTCGACCCACTTATGTTACTGTTGTCTGATGGAGGAAAAGAATTTAAAAAAAGGACTTTTCTGTCCAATTTAAATACGGTCTGAAGAGGCAGCAGCAGCCATTTTAATACTCAACAGTCGTCAACCAAGACCAATTCAGCATTAGTTCCATGTGAAATTATGCCTAAGAAGACGCAACTCCCTCCAATGCATGCTGCTGTTCAGTAATGAGCTTTAGGAAGATTAAAACACTATAGACTGAGGGGCTGGAGCCATCCAGGAATGTTCTGCTTAATCAGTGGTGTGGTTGGATCAGATTCTCTACCTCCAAAATTTGCTGCGCTCTCAGTTCCTTCTCCAGCCGAATTTGCTGTGAAGGAAGGAAACACAATCTTCAAATATTTGTGGAAAATCCTTTTTCTGAGCACTTTTTTATTTATTTTTTTTATCAGAGGTAGTCAAAGGGACACAAAAACAAGATTTGCTACAACAGGTGATGGAATAGAATAGAAAAGCCTTAAAATGAACAGCTGCTGAAGGGCAGAAAGGATATGGAAGTCCTAAAGGATTTTTTTTTTATAAAGAAAATATAAGGGGAAAGATGATGAGGTGGACTTACCTGCTGCTTGAGAATCTTGACCTGCTCCTTCTGCTTTCTTCGCTCCTCCGCTGCCATGATAGCTACAACAAAAAATAAATAAACAGCATTTCAGGAAGGTGGAAGTATTGTGCTACTATGTGCGTTCATATCTCAGGTATGTGCAGTTTTTATACATAATTCATTTTAAAGAATTCACCGAAAATTAAAGTGGAACATATTGAAAGGGATTAATTAATTCAGAACAAGAGTAGGCCTACACAGAGCAGTATAACACCTTACGACAAGGTTTACTTTAGTCACACAACTTTTTTCAAGAAATTTACTTTGATCAAAACAATCAAAACATGTCAGGAGATCAAAGTCAAATGTAAAGTACATTTACTGAAAAAACCTTTTCTGAGTAAACTAAACTTTAACACATTATTTAAAAAAAAAAGACAAATTGAACTTGCTGGAATTAACACCTTTCTATTTCTGCAAAGGAGGTCATATTTTCAACCGCATACGTTTTGTTTGTTGTCTGTTAGCAGGGTTAGGTCAAAAGTACTTCACGGAATTTGACAAAATTTTACCCAAAGACAGACTATACACAATGACAGATTCCATCAAATTTTGGAAGAAATCTGGATAAATTTACTGATCCTGGATCACTTTCAGAAATAAAAAAAATGCCATTATTGGTGAAAATTCAAAAATTATTATCTCGGTTTATAATTGACCAATCTCTATTGAATTTGACTCAGTTATGTCTAGTTGATTCCTCAATGATCCCACCAAGTTTAATCCGGATCGGACCCAGATTGCAAATTTCATCGCAATTTGTTTCATAAAATGAGAGTTCTGGAAGGACTGTATCATTTCAATGGGGGAATGAATTCTCCAAAAACACTCCAATGGAAACTCCTCCAAACAATGTGACCCCATCTATCCACAAATTTTTAAATCTGACTTGTCAAATATTAAAACTGATCAGTGTTATTTTAGGAATGCAACGTGTAATTTCTGTATTTTCTTATTTATTTCATATTTTTAGATTTATTGTTTCTTTTTTCTACTTGTTTCTGTTTGCAGAGGGCTAAGTAACGTTCGGTTACGTTGTAACCTTGGTTCTCTGAGTGGAGAGACTATCTCTCCACCCAGTTACATATTCCATATGTACGGGGACTGATCCCATTGGGACAGTTGACGTGGATATTTCTTTAAGACACACCACTACGTGGCCCATGCACGGGCTTAAAAGCCCCAGGTGTGCATGCAATCACTGATTCACATTGATTGGAACGGTTTCCAAGCGGCCTCGTGGTGGAGAGATAGTCTCGATACGATAGAGGACGCCTTTCTAAATCATCTCTGGACTTAACGTGAAGCCAACTCTTTTAAGAGCTGTCTTTTGAAGCAGTTTGAGCTAAAAACCTTTACAAAAAAAAATTAAACACCATGATCCTCACAGAGGCTGTTTCTATGGAGTGAGAGAACAACATTTGGTAGAAAAACAACAACAGTAGCAGTCGCTCTGCTATGACCGGGTCTGAACACAGATTGCTGTGGCTAAAGGACATTAGTTTACAGCCTGAACACGTATTTGCTTGATTTTGAAACTGATAGAAACATTTGAAATTGAATTCTTCCTCATGGTAGAAAAATATATCCAAAGCAATTGTTGTCATAAAGACAACAGGTTGGTGTTGTAAAGTGATTTTTTACTGATTTACTGAGATCCAAGCAGCTAAAAGTCAGTGACTATCACAGGCCGGTTTCGTTGCAGGCTCTTACCTTGTTGTTTTCGAGCTTCTTTTCGAGCTTCTTTGGCTGCGCATGCGAGCGCTTGCTTTTCCAGTTTTCTCATAATTTTCATCTGGCCAGCCTGTTGGGCAATTTCTGTGCACGAGAAATGGAAATTAAAATCTTCAGAATCTTAAAGTGCGTACATTACAGTCTTAAACCTTACCTTGTTTGTCTGAAAACATATTAAGGCTTTATTTATTCAGAAAAGTCCAGAAATGTGATCTCCTGATAAGTTACAACTGCCTAATGTCAATCTTCTGAGGTGATTGCTTTGATGTATGCCAACGGGTTCTTTCATGTGAAAAAGAAAAAATGCATGAGTTCTTTGTGGGTGTGGCCAACTTGGACACATGAAAGCCATTAGTAGAACACTTTCCTGAAAAAAGAACTCTAGGGATACATCAAAGCAATCATCTCTGAGGAAGACCAAAAATAAATCTTAACATATTATTAAAAATAAATAAATAAATAAAAGACTAAATTAACTTGCTGGAATTCCTTTAACTTCTAGGTTCCCAAAGTGTGGTATGGGTACCCCCAGGGGTACAAAAATTGTTATGGGGGTACATGAATAAATAAAATGAAAATTGGAAACTAGAATATAAATTGACCAGAAGTCAGGAGGCTCCATGCATTGCCACAAATTACACATTAGCTGATGTAAGACTACCCATGGTTACAGATTATTATTATTTTTTTTATTATATATTATACCTCAACAGAATAGATAAAATTCAGAAACAAATTTCACCGTAGGGCTACATTGTATGTGACATTACATCAGTGGTTCCCAACTTTTTTGGGTTGTGACCAGTGTTGGGCGGTAACGCGTTCCACAGAGTGGAAACACGCGCATTATTTTTGTCTCCAAAAAGACGCATCAGTGAAGATAAGCTAACACTGTGGCAGGATTTTGACAGACTGTGACTGGGACAGGTCAGCCAAACTACTGCACAGTATGTTGTTGTAAATATGCAGCCTGTCGCTGCTGCTGAGTCACTGCTAACAGCAGCTCATTAGCCTGATATGTTTAGCATTGTGTGGCTGAGAAAAATGCTGTGAATTAGTTTTTCCACATTTATTTTCATAGCATTTTCAACAGCAGAATGTGAACCTAGAATGTGCACAGCTTACTTTACATTACTGTGCTAAGGCTGAAAAATTACTGTTTTAATTTTGGAGCAGCTGTTTTGTGCTTTATATGCACATCATTTATGGTTGTTTTATAGCATTTGATCAACAGTGGATTATTATATTATTACAGCACTAATATGAAGCTGTATGGACACAAATGACCCAAAATAAATAATACATTCTTTAATTCTAAGTAACTCAAGAGTTACATTTTCCAGTAACGCATTACTTT